>NC_084463.1:85733175-86045023 GCF_027409185.1 Cynocephalus volans
CTGCAGGCACAAAATTCCCATCCAAATTCCTTGAAAGTTATCCAAACCTTACACAGATTTCCTTCAAATGAACTTTCAGTGGCAATAAATTAATAGAACTTGGTTTTACCCATAAATATGTAGAAATGATTTCTCTAAAACTGCTACAAATAGGAATGATTTTGTTGATTTTTCTCTCTCAGTTTCCATAAGCCAACACTAAGAGCACAAAAGAATTTTATTTAGGTAAGAGTGGCCAATGATTTAAGGCCCAAAACATTCAATATCAATAGTTTGCAAATTTATTCTACTTCTGAGCAAGCATCTTTATTGATCATAAGCATTACAATAAGACTTAGAGTCTAAAAAATGCATGTAGTCAGAGAAATGGTGTGCTTAGGGACACTTAAATTATTGTAGACCTTTTCAGAAGCCATATGGTTTTGTATTAAATTGCAATGCAGTGATAAAATATTGTGATGAAAAGTTTAACCTAGAAGTACTATAGAAAGCATACAGAAAATAAAGGAAAAAAACAAAATTGGTTATAAAATCTTTTAAGGATAAAAGTATATATTAGAAACAGCTATTTATGTAGAGAACACTTTTCATGCTTTCTAAAGAACATAGTATGCTGAAGGAAGGGACCTAGCTATTATTTCTACAGACTGAAAGAGGTTATAGTAAGTTTCTCTTTTCTTATCCATATTCAGAGGGTATACACTCTTTGTATTTTTTGAAACATGTAAACTGCTGAATTTGTGGCTGGCATGCTGATTCAGTTCTAGTTTTGCTGCAAGATCAAATAATCTTGGTGTTTGTAGAACAGCGATTAAAATAATATTTTATGATTTCTGTAAGAATGAATAAACTCATTTTACTGACCTGTCATAATCGGCTCAAATTTTTCTTTTCGCAAGTAAAGGCAGTGTGTTTGTGGTTCTACCGTAGTGTCAACAACCTCGTCTAATTTAAAGACAAAATTCAATAATTAATGTTTGTATGTACTTATATATTGATTATTGAATGGGCTGTACTCCAGAGAGTAAAATCAGAAAACAGGTTAATATTTTCTTTTTGTGTTCCATTCTGGTTTCTTTCAGGTGAAAGAATAATCTTCATCAGATATAAAGTCTACTCAAGTTTAAACCAAGATTTTAAATTGATCTTTTCCTTCTCTCTGGCTAATTCTTGGTCTGAAGTTCAAGCAGAAGAGGGGTCCTTTGATTTGCTCTTTTATTGTTTGTGTTCTCCTTCTTCTTAGGCCATTGATTTTGTCTCAAGTAGAGTATGGAGTAATGTGGGGGGAGAAAAAGAGATGAGAGAAAGAACAGGGAAAGAAGTCCTGCAGTCTCAGCTGTTGCTGATTTTGGCAGTTGAATGTCTCTGACACTGCAAGTATCAAAATAGATCTTTGGTGATTTACTTGGAAATCCTCCCATGGGGAAATTCTCATGGCTTTGCTCCCTGACAAGCTTTGTAAACAACTTTCCAGATGCCCTTATGCTCCTTGTTAATTCCTTTTCCCTAGGCAGTGCCCTATATGGCTTCTTTTTATTGGGGGGGGGGGTCTATGCCCAGAGGCCAGATCTACAGTCCCACTTAACCCACAGGTAAACCCACACATCTGAGGTACAGCTTGTCTACCTGAGTGAGGTGTCCTACAGAAAACTAGGTCTTCTCTCTAACTTAACTTACATTTAAAAGACCTGCAGGACACATGAGATTCTCTCAAGAACTCACTCATGCTCAGTCAGATTGGGCACATGGGGCTGACATACAAATTTCTATAGCTCAGCAAGTAGCCAGCAGGGGATGAAATGTCCATCTCCCTGTTGCAAACAACCTCAGTATTTAGGATGTGATTTCTGAGGGCCTGTCTACTTAGAAAGAAGCATTACCCTTTTTTGCTACAGGGATTGCTCAGTATTTTATATGAACTGTTCAAAGCATATTATATGATTGTGAAGAGACCCAATAACAATTGTGTCTGTTCGTTATGAACCAATTGAGAAATCTGAAAGATAAGCAGTAAGATGAAAGTCAAAATTAAACATTTATAAATAATAGAACCAAGGCTGGAGAATACAGCTTGACGTGAGGGCCAAAAGGGTCTTTCTAATACCTAACACTGAACCCTAGAGCCAGATAGATGTGCTAATTTGATCATGGAGCTCTGAACTGGTCTCTATCTGTGATGCTGTTACTGGGAGGAGAAGAGGACGTGTGCTCTCAGAGGACATTCACCTCTCCAATAACTGAGCTCAGTATCTTGAGTTCAGTAAAAGGGCAGAGAGAGGCCAGGAGTGAGGCAGCAACTGAATGTCCTCTTGGAAGGCATCATCAAAAGAGGGAAAAACATTACCCTTGATGATGAATTAGCTGTAATTCCTTTGTGTCAAATAATGACAAGAAAAACTTAACAATTCTAAAAACTAGAATAAATAGTATTGCAGGAATATGGACAAAATACTGTGTTAATACATAGCATCTATTCTAATCTGGAAGTGAAGGTACTATAATGACATAATATTTAACTGTTTTAAAATTAATCTATGTTGAACCATCCTTGCATGCCGGGGGTGAATCCAACTTGATCATAGTGTATAATTTTTTTAATATGTTGCTGTATTCTGATTGCTAATATTTTGTTGAGGATTTTAGCATCTAGGTTCATCAAGGATATTGGCCTATAATTTTCATTTTCTATTGTGTCGTCATCTGGTTTTGGTATTAGAGTTATGTTGGCCTCATGGAATGAGTTTGGGAGATTAGCATCTGTTTCAATTGTTTGGAACAGTTTCATGAGAATTGGTATTAACTCCTCTTTAAAAGTTTGATAGAATTCAGTTGTAAAACCACATGGGCCTGGACTTTTCTTGTTGGAAGATTGCTAATTACCAGTTTCAATCTCCTTGCTTGTTCTTGGTCTGTTCAGGTTTTCTATCTCTTCTTGGTTCAGTCTTTGTAGTATGTATGTGTCTACAAACTTATCCATTTCTTCCAGATTTTCATATTTGTTAATACAGTTGTTTATAATAGTCTCTAATGATTCTTTGTGTTTCTGTGGTATCAGTTGTAATGTCTCCCTTTTCATTTCTGATTTTTATTTGCGTCTTCTCTCTTCTTTTTTTTGTTAACCTAGCAAATGGTTTGTCTATTTTATTTATCTTCTTGAAAAACCAACTTTTTGTTTTGTTGATCTTTCTCTTGTTTTTTAGGTCTCTATTTCATTTAGTTCTTCTATGATCTTAATTATTCCTTTCCATCTACTACCTTTAGGTTTAGATTGTTGTTGTTTTTCAAGTTCTTTGAGGTGTAGTGTTAGGTTGTTTATTGGAAGTCTTTCCGTTCTTTTGATATAAGCATTTATTGCAATAAATTTGCCTCTTAGTACTGCTTTTGCAGTATCCCACAGGTTTTGGTATGAATATCATACAAAGTCAATAAATGTGATTCATCACATAAACACACACAAGGACAAAGACCATATGATTATCTCAATAGCTGCTGAAAAAGCATTTGACAAAATTCAATATCCCTCATGATAAAGACTCTCAACAAATTAGGTATAGAAGGAAAATATCTCAACACAATAAAAGCCATTTATGACAAGCCTGCCACCAGTATCATTCTGAATGGGGAAAAACTGAAAGCCTTTGCCTTGAGAACAGGAACAAGACAAGGATGCCCACTCTCACCAATTCTATTTAACATAGTACTAGAGGACTAGCCAGAGCAATCAGGCAAGATAAAGAAATAAAGAGAATCCAGATTGGAAAAGGTGAAGTCAAACTTTCTTTATTTGCAGATGACATGATACTATATATAGAAAAACCTAAAGACTCTATCAAAAAACTCCTTGAGCTGGTTAATAACTTCAGTAATGTTGCAGATTACAAAATAAATGCTCACAAATCAGTAGCATTTATATGCTCAAATAATGAGCTAACAGAAATTGAAATCTGGAAAGTAAGCTCATTTACAATTGTCACACACACAAAAAGATACTGAGGGATCAATTTAACCAAGGAGGTGAAAGACCTATACAATGAGAACTACAAACCACTTCTGAAAGAAATTAAAGAAGACACAAAAGATGGAAAGATATTCCATAGTCTTGGATTGGAAGAATTGACATTGTGAAAATGTCTATACTACCCAAAGTGATCTACAGATTCAATTCAATCCACATCAAAATACCAAGGACATTCTTCACAGAAATGGAAAAAGCAATCTTACTTTTCATATGAAAAAACAAAAGACCCCAAATAGCCAAAGCAATCCTGAGCAAAAAGTAAAAATAAAAATAAAAGTAAAGCTGGAGGCATAACACTACCTGACTTTAAATTATACTACAAAGCTATTGTAAACAAATCAGCATGGTACTAGTGTAAAAATAGACATTCAGAGCAGTGGAGTAGAATTGAGAACCCAGAAATCACCCCTCAGGCTTACAGCCATCTCATATTGGACAAAGGCAACAAAAATATACATTGGGGAAAAGACTGCCTCTTCAACAAGTGGTGCTGGCAAAATCCATAAGCAGAAGAATGAAATGAGATATGCATCTCTTACCATACACTGAAATCAACTCAAAATGAATTAAAGAGTTAAGTATAAGACTTGAAACTGTAAAATTAGTAAGGGAAAATATAGATGAAACACTTTAGCAATTAGGTCTGGGCACAGGCTTTATGACATGAGCCTAAAAGCTCAAGCAGCAAAATTAAAAATTAACAAATGGGACTATATCAAACTAAAAAGCTTCTGCACAGCAAAGGAAACAATCAAGAGAGTGAAACAACAACCTACAGAGTGAGAGAAAATTTTTGCTAACTATGCATCTGACAAGGGATTAATATCCAGAATATCCATAGAACTCAAGCAATTATACAGTAAAAATCAAATAACCCAATGAAAAAAATAGGCAAAGGAGCTGAATAGACATTTTTCAAAGGAAGAGATACAAATGGCCAACAGATACATGAAAAAAATGCTCAACATCACTAGTCATTAGCGAAATGCAATGCAAGGTAAAACTACATTTAGATACATCCTCACCCCAGTTAGACTGGCTATAATCAAAAAAATGGTGAATAACAAATGCTTTTGAGGGTGTGGAGAGAAGGGAACATCCCTACACTGTTGGTGGGACTGTAAATTAGTACAACCACTATGGAAAACAGTATGGAGATTTCTCAAACAACTACAGATAGATCTTCCATATGATCCAGCAATCCTTCTTCCGGGTTTTACCCAGAAGAATGAAATCATCATGTTGAAGGGATACCCGCACTCCCATGTTCATTGCAGCTCTGTTTGCAATAGCCAAGATATGGAACCAACCTAAAAGTCCATCAATGGATGATTGGATAAGGAAACTGTGGTATATATATATCGTGGAATACTACTCTGCCATAAAGAAGAATGAAATACAGCCATTTGCAACTACATGGATGAACCTAGAGAAACTTATGTTGAGTGAAATAAGCAAAGCACAGAGGGATAAATATCACATGTTTTCACCCATATGTGGGAGCTAAGAGAGAAAGAAGGTAGGAAAGTAAGACCACAGTAGTGCATTGGTCTTACAGAGGGAGGGAACATTTCTAACAGTACAAAGTGGAGTGGGGAGGAAACAGAGAGGGGGAGGGAGGTTGGGGGATAATTGGGTGGGGGACACGGGGTACAAAAGTAATTTTTGGTAATGGGTATGCTGCCAGTATGAATCTGGCCCTCACATCATGGGAATGATGGATGACAATTAGTTTTGTATCTCATGAATTCTTATAATAAAAAGAAAAAAAAAATAAATTAAAATAAACTGAAATAAAATAAAATAAAAGTAGTCTCTTTGGGAAGCCATGCACTGTTTTCAGGAATTCCATCTTTGCTCCAACTTTCCCAGACACTTCTCTATTTGAATTTCCTTTGGAGGCATTGTGAAAGTTTTAAGAAAATGCTTTATTTTTTATATTATCACCTCATTAATTTATAGTCACTTACCATTGCCAATAGCACTATTATTCTCTGTTAATTATCTGGTTATAATAATTGATTGCAACTGAATATTCATTTCTAAACAATACAGCCTGCCTTCAAAAGTAAAATAAAATAAAATAAAATTAATCTAAAAATTGCATAAAGTATTTTATCCCAGGCGTATTATATAGATGAAGACAAGACAACGCAGAAAAAATAAACTTTTCTAAGTCTCAATATGTAATAAGTGGTAGAATCAGGAGTCAAATTCAAATTGGTCTGATTCAAAAATCTATGCCTTTAGGCTTTCTGAAATTATGCTTCAACTGAATTCTAAAGGGTACGCATTAGTTAACTGGATTGTGAAGGTAGGAAAGAAATCTACCATAAAATTAGCTTATCTTTTACCTTTTGCTATAAAACAAAACATCCCAAAACTTACTGGTTTGAAACAGGAGTCAGCAAACTAGGGTAATAATACTTTTAATTGAGCTATAAGTTTAAATAAAAGTTTTACTAGCACCCAGTCATATTCATTCATTTACCATCTATGGCTGCTTTCTTGCTACAACTGCAGAGTTTAATACTTCAGACAGAGATTATATGATTCACAATGTCAAAAATGGTGTCATATGGTGTTTTACAGAAAAAAGTTTCCCAATCCCTGGTTTGAAGTAATACTGTTTTTTATATTTTATTACTTCTTACAGTTTTTGGGGTTATTTGAATGATTAATCTCGTCAGGGTCAGCTCATCTTGGGCTGCATGGATAAAGAGAGCCAGCCTCCGGTATAGCGTTCAGCAGTAGACAGCATGGTTGTTCCTGAAAAGACTTTAACTGGGTAGGCTGGTCTCTGCCCCACGTGGTCTCATCCTCTAACAGATATGTCTGGGTTTTTTTCCATACAACAATCTCAGGGCTCCAAAGAGCAGCAAGAGAGGGAAAGTCCCAATGTACAAACACATTTCATGACTCAGCCCACATGCCATTTGCTCACTCCCGGTAGCTGAAGTTCGGGTGCATAGTTACAAGGTACAGAGTGAGTGCTCTCAAAAAGGGCCCTCAAACCCCATGGAGAACGGGAACAACATGGCCTTTCAGGGTTCAGCAGAAGCTCTTG
The DNA here is from genome assembly GCF_027409185.1 of Cynocephalus volans. Lineage (NCBI taxonomy): Eukaryota > Metazoa > Chordata > Mammalia > Dermoptera > Cynocephalidae > Cynocephalus > Cynocephalus volans. The sequence continues at coordinate 85,740,261 of NC_084463.1, forward strand.
TAGTCTGAGAGCAGTTCTGGTGACTTGACAGCAGTGAAACTAATTAGTAGCTTGGAATAAAACACAACTTAATTCCCTCATAAGAAAATAAGAATTTGACTTAGTCTGCTATTTTGTTTCTTTTTTCCTCATATGTTTTTCCTGCTCAGCTTTTGACATTATTCCCTTATTCTCTCTCATGGCTCTTATTTACCCATGCTTTTGGTTTCTTCATGACTCTTCATAACTCATACTGCTTTTATCTTAAAGACCCTCCAACATTATTTATTTATTTATTTATTTAACTCTATGTATTGCCTGGAAGTCTCATTTCAAACTCTTTAAGAGGGCTTGTAATTTAGTGAGCTAGAAACAGTGTGGTTTAAGACATCTCTTTTTTGTCAGTTCTCACACTAGGGCACTTCACAGCTGCTAATCTATCTCTAGATTGCTGCCTTTGGGTCAGATGATGATATCCAATGGTAAAAAGCAAAACAAACCAGACAAACAAAAAACAGTGATCTCTTTGGAAGAAATGCTTCAGAAAGGTGTTGTTTCTGTAAGTCAGCAACTTCCAAAAAATATGTCACAGGTAGGTTTTAAGTGTGACAGGATATTGAAATCCTCAGGCTGGAGTGCACCCAGAAAGGGCCTGGGAAAATTACAGCCCTTAGTCGGTTACCTCTGGCTGATCAACAGTTTCTCAGTTTACCGTAATGAGTTTACAAATATTACCATATTCTACAAATGCTATATCATTTTTTTTAAAAAAAGGAAAACATTTACTTTACTGACTTTATGGTTTCCCTGCTTTGCTGCTCAATTGGAGTGTCCAAAAGTACATATAGCTTTCAAACCAGTTTCTCCAATGTATAGTTTTACAGCTTTTTTTTCCTTCTTGACTTTTTGTAACATTTCTAATGTTTACCATTCCACTCGACCTTTTTTGTATTTAGTGTGCTTCTTAATTATCTCACTTAATTTTATATTTCACTGCTGTATTTCAACCAAATGTTTCTTTCTACAAGAAAAACGCAAGTATCAAGAAAATAAGGACACTTTTTCTATTTCTTTTTGTCTCTGTCATGGCACTTATTGGGGACAGGGTAAATATTTACTAATTTTTTCATAAAACTGGATAGAATTAATATTGGAAATGGGATGAGGACTATAAATTTTGCAGATAAGAACATTTCTGTAAAGAAAACATGATATGAGGTTATTTCAAAACATTCTTGGAAATATTGAATGAAAAGAAAATGTGAATACTTTTGTGAACTTTTCGAAGACCCCATTCTATACATGACTTAATAATTTGACTAACTATAATCTGTGAACATTTACATAAATTATTTAAGAAAATGAATGTCTAAAAAAAGAACGAAAAACCTTCTACAAATCCTCATTCGAGGACACAGGAGCTATCCAATTCATCTGGAACTTCTCCTTGGATTTCAGTTTAAGAAGGTAATGCTCAGCAATTAAACTCTTCTGGTAGGAAATTGCTTCACATTGGTTAGCTCTTATCTTGATTTCTAGTTCATTACTGAAAGACTCATTGTTCAGAGGTGACACTGTAACAGGGAAAGCATTGCATGTAATCACAATCAAATTAACATCAGATCATTTACTACTGGTAATCTTATTTTTTCTACCTCTATCAATCAAGTTTCTCTGGGGTTTGCTCATGCTTTAACAATTCGTATTTCACAGTTGTGATTTTATGGCTATGAAATATAATCCCCAAATGCCTAGAATACATGATCTTGAAACTAAGTGGGATATGAAAAATCACTTAAATCTGTGACTAGGGCTACATTATTTTGCTTGGAAAAATCATGCATGCATGCAGCTTTTGAAGCATAAAAAAGACTAAGGAAAGTCTCCAGCCTCAGGAGTTTGACTTTAAGTTAGGCACACAATAAAAATATAAAGATGTCCTCTAAACAGAACAAGTACTGGATAGGAGAAAAACAATTGCTGAAGAAGCCAAGATTGTTGTGGGAAATGTTAGAATACTTAAACTTTTTACGTCTTTGTTCTTGTATGTGCCTCAGCCTGAAAACCTAATAAAAACCCCAAGGGAGATATTTTCTCCTTTCTATTCTCTGAAATAGCATAGCTGGTGTGTTGATGGTAATTCCTCTCTGATAGGGATTCTTAACTTGGGCCCATAGGCAGGTTCGATATGTCAGAGATATCCTTACAGTCATATACGTAATTTTGTCTGGGGGGAGTAATTATGCATTTTTATTGAGAAGAGTCCATAGAGTATGCTGATGTCTCTGAACTAAGCAGATTAAGAACAACATTTTATAAAAGTGCTATCCGCAATATAAATATAATGTGAGTCACAAATGCAAACTGCATGTGTAATTTTGCATTTTCTAGTTGCCACGCTATAAAAATAAAAAAGTCTGGTAAATTAATTTTAATAATTATTTTATTTGTCCCAATATGTCCAAAACAAATTTTCAATGTGTAATCAATATAACATTATTAAGAAGATTTTTTTTTCATACTAAACCTTTAGAATCTGGCATGCATTTTACTTTTAGCACATCTCAATTGGGTCTAGTCAAATGTTAGATGTGCATTATCCATACCTGGCTAGTGACTACAAAAGTGGAGAGTACAGCTCTGTAATCTCCCTTTTGTACTATCTTTCTGTCATGATGTGGTTTTGTGGTTTTCATCCTACCCTCGGGCTTTCAACATGTTCTGATATCTTGATATTTCTCTCTCCTCCTATCCCCCTCTTCCTCCTTCTCTCCTTTCCTACCTCCTCCCCAGTTAGTACTACTTTGTTAAATTATGCATTAATTCAGTATGTACTTGTAAATACTATATTCAATAAAGGGACAGAGATATCCATTCTTTAAACATAACTGAATTACTGCTGTCAGAGTCAGTTATGGAGTCAAAGTCTTATGCGAAGGTTTTGAGAGCATTCATAAGAAGGGAGGAGGTGTAAAAGGTGAACAGGTCTGTGAAGAAATCTGCCTCTGCTTTCACTCACAGTGCTCTCTCTGCACACAGTTTCTTAAGAGCAGAGAATTCCTATGAAATAGATATGTCACTAAAAATAATTTTCAAAAAGAAATTTACCTCCCACTATGTAATTATGTAATAATATTTTTATGCATTTTCCTATGAGATAGAGCACTTCTAATTTTCCAGTTAAGAAAAGTGAGTGCATCCTGACACAGGCAAATTCTCTCTCTCTCTTTCTCTCTCTCTCTCTCTCTCTCTCTCTTTCTCTCTCCCCCCCCATATAAATTACTCCTGTTAGTCTTCTAATCATATCTCTAACTTTTGGGGTCTTTTATGGTTTTGACCTTTTCTAATCACGAAACCTTTCCATATCATTAATTGTTTAAAACCTCAGAGACATTCCTATGTTCTAACATGTCTTCTTTTAATTCATTCAATCAGCAAAAATTTATTTAGTGTCTAGTATGTTCCTAGTATTGTGTTAGTCCTTAAATAGGTAGAGAATAATCACATTAGTGAGAGTTTTATTTCATTATTCCTACTATAGATACTCATAAACTCACACAATATGCCCCATTGAGTATGGTTCAACTGAATATATGCATCTAACATACTATTCAGTATATCTGATAGCAACCCCCCCAAAACAAACAACAACAACAACAACAACAACAACAACAACAACAAAACAGAGGCCAGAACTCATCATTCAGCTGCAAATTGCTGGTGGCTGGTGTCTTTAACATTTTGGGGTATGAGAATTATAGAAACTATATTACGTACTTGCATGGAAATTTTCAAGTACAAGATATATAAGTAAAAGAAACCATGAACATATCTTTACTATTTCACTTAAAATATTGGACATTGCATCTACTATTTTAAGATTGTTCTGCTTTACTCACCAGTTTCTCCCCTTCTGTAATAAGTTTAAGAAACACCCCAAAATTTTCATCATATTGAATATTTTCTGGTTGTTCCTGCCTTATTGAATTGGAAACTTTTGCAGCTTCTGACTTGGAGTGTCTTCAAGGTGGTTACTTCAGAGCAGGTTGCTGCACCCCTAACACAGAGACCTGATGTTGCACATGACTAATGTACAAACTATTTAGCTATTGTACTAAAAAATGTTATAATCAGCTATTCTATGCAATACAATTGAGACTGAGTTTTCTTCAGCCTTCTAACAGTATCATTTCAAATTCTTTCCTTTGTTTAAAAAATAAATTAAGATTTCTTCTTTTGGTCAAGATGGAATAATAGGGGACAAATTTATGTTACCACTTGAAACAACAACAAAAAAAATGATACATCTTGCAAACACTGGTTATTTGGGAATAAAGGAAAATAATCTCTTGAAGATGAGAAACAAATGAGTCCTAAAATTGCCCCAGCTTAATGTCACAAGTTTTCTGGCAGTGTCCCAGGGAGGCAGTGTCCCAGGGAGGCAGCATCCAGTTGGAGCTCACTCACTCCCTGAATTGCAAACACAAAGCTAGCTAAGAGTATGAGAAGAGCAAGGTGGCTGGAGTTCTCAGGATGGAGAGAAGAGATCTGTACAGAGAGTGAACTCTGGAGACCTACAATACTCAGTATTCAGCTGAGTATTGACCAGCTCACACATGAGAGGATATTATATAAGGCCTGAGAAAGAACCACATCAGACTTCATTATTAAACAGTTCCAAGTGCTCAGATAGAGTTGGGACAAGTGCCTGTTTAAACAAACTTGAAAAAATTATAATTCATAGGACATTGGGTAGAGAACACAGAAGGTTCTTGCCTCAGTAATGAGAAGAACTTAACGTTAGACTAGAGGCTACACTACTCCTGCATTATAAGATTTAAATATAAGACCCATAAGGATCACACTCTTTCTCATTGACTTGTGAGTCCAAAACAAAGCTCTTGAATTTTTATAGGTATAAAAAATACTTGTCTTCTAACAAGGCAATATTCTTAGTCTAGCTTCTAGTCAAAAAAATTGCTCAGCAGGCAAAGAAACAAGTAAAAAAAACCATATGAGAGGAGAAAACTCAGTCAAAACCATTCCAAGACTGACTCAGATGTTAGAAGATGAGGATATTAAAATAGTTATATTTTTCTCTTTTTATTTATTTTATTTTATTTTTTATTGGTTATGAATATTCATGAGATACAAAGCTGATTGTCACCCCTCGTGCCCATGATGTGAGGGCCAGATTCTTACTGGCAGCATGCCCATTACCACACATTGTATTTGTACCCCATGTCCCCCACCCAAAGAATTGTTACTATGACAGGGAGATATAAAAAAGACACAAATCAAATTCCAGAGATGAAAAGTAAAATTTGTGTAATGAAAAATTCACTGATGGAAATAATGACATTCCAGAAATAAAATATCACTAGTAAGCTTAAAGACATAGCAATAGAAATTACCCCAATGAGACACAGAAAGAAAAAGGAATTACAAAAAGAAAGAATTAAAGTAAAGCGCATCAGTGAGAGGAAGGACAGCATCGAGCAGTGAGGTATGTATGAAACTTGAATCTCAGAAGGAAAGGATAGAAGGGAGGGGATGAACAATAAGATATTTTTAGAAATAATGCACAAAATTTTTCCAAATTCAACTAAAAGTATAAACCAACAGACCCAGGAAGCTTCATCCAAAGAAACCTGACAAAATTGTCATCCAGGCATATGATAATCAGAATGCTCAAAACACCAGACCAGGTAAAAGTCTTAAAAGCAGCCAGAGAAAAAAAGTTCTAACATACAGAGAGATGAAAATAAGACGACAGCAATTTTCTTGACAGATGCGATCAGGGAGACAGTACAGTAGTTCTTTCAAACACTAACGGAAAAAAACTAAGCTATCAACTTCGAATTCTTTACCTAGTGCATCTATCTTTATTTATCAGTGTGACAACAAAGGATATATAATTGCCCTGAATACTTCCTCTACATACATTAAAATACACACCAAGCAATGCTATAAGTTTGGGTTCAACCAAAAAACATAACTTGGAAAACTAAAGAGAAGAATATTGTATTTGAATAAATATTTTTACACTCTTTTTCTTATTTTTTCATCCCTCCTGATGTTCAAAAATTTCTTCCTGTATTACCTCCTTTCTGTTTAGAGAATTTCTTTTAGCCATTCTTTTAAGGTAGAGATGTTGGTGACAAAATCACATATTTTCCTTTATCTGAGAGTTAGTTGATTTCCACTGAAGAATAACTTCTCTGGATATAAATTTGGGTTAGAAAAATGCTGGGTCAAATTCTAGACTTAACCTGCTATTCTTTCATTCCTCTCTTTATTTGGAAGCTGAGGTCATTGGTTTTACATATTTTTCTTTGCTAACATAGGCATTTAAAGGTATAAGTTTCTCTCTGACACCTCTATAATTGCTAACTTTAGAGTTTAATACATTACTTTCTTTACCTTTTCATTGTTTTCTTTTACTTTAACTGAAAAAAATTTCCTATTTCCTCTGTGATTTCTTTTTTGATCTATAAGTTGTATAGATTTGCGAAGTTTAATTTTCATATGTTTTGGGATTTTCTAGATATCCTAGAACTAGTAATTATCAATCTAACACCACTGTGATCAGAAAACACACTCTGTATTATTTGTATTGCTTGAAATTTTTTGAGACATTTTATTACGTAGTATATGGTCTATCTTGCAGATGTTCCAAAATATAATTGAAAAGAATGTGCATCACCTGCGTTTGTCTAAGTTATCAGGCTTTTGGAGTCACTGCCTTATACCCATCAAGACCTGGAATGCTTTAGAGTCAGTCTCTGAGATTCCCTGTCTTGTTCCCAGTCTTCCAGTGGCTTTAGACTGATACTTGCGGATGACCCTGTCTGCCTGAGGTCTCTCTTAGCTCATATTTTGCTCATCTTCAGTGTAGTACTTATATGCACCCATTAAAGGCCTGTGGAGAAGAATTGGTGAGTGAGTGCGGATTTGCTTTATGGTTTGTGATCACTGTGTTTCTATGATTTCATTTCTTATTCTACTTGTTCTCTTGATTAGTGAAGAAGTGACATTCTCTTGTAACTTTCTAAATTTTAATCAGAAGTGAAAGTTCTCTCCTTGAATACCTTTCATGATTTCACTCTCATTCATGTTTTCTAAGAAGCCATCTGCCTTCACCCACAGGCGTAGTCAATTGCTCATTACTATACCTCTACGGTAACACTTGGAAACATATGATTTAATGATTTATTCATGTTTGTCTCCTTCACTTATGCTCATCCAGGTCAGCCTCAGTATTTATTTATCTTTTAAACCACATCGTCTAACACAGTGTGTAATGCTCTCGTTATGTTTTTGTTATTTTTCTTTGCCAAACTGGAGTAGAGAAAATAGTGTTACTCCAGTATTTTAGAAAATTGCACTGCTGAAATTGAAGTTGAAAGAAGTTGACATACCTGATGATTTTGCTTTGTTTATAAGAGAAACAAATAATTAGCTAATTTATGTTAACATTGGACTATTAGGTAACAGATTTCTTAATGAGCTCAAGTTTTTTTTAATATTACTTATTTTATTTTTAAAAAGGGTGATTATAAGATTTTGAAAAACTCAATTCAAGATATTTTAGTGACTTTCTTTGTTGCCTCCAGTTGATGAACTAATATCCAACTCTTCATGTGTAAACAAGATAATAAAACGTACTTTCACTGATGCTTTTTAAAAAAGCATCTCAGAGACTATAAAATTAAAAGATATGATGACATAGAAAATCTTATAAAAATTTAAAATGCTTTTTTTCTTCTTACCTCTTCTTTTATGCACTTTATTTTGTTTTTTGATTTTTTTTTTTCCTGTTTGTGAAATATTAAGAGCATCTTTCTTTGCTTCTAGCAACCATCTCATGACAGCGTGGTGATGAAAGACTAGGTCATTCTAAGTGACCTTTCCCAGATTTTCTTGGAGGGTTCATACATGATGTTCAGCTTGGCCATCAAAATGTTATTATCTGAGTCTCTAATCCAAATGTAGGTCTTATGGCAGTGATTAATTGTCGGCTGCTTTTTCTTGTTTCCCAACTGTAGAGTGAATAATTCTGTCTATGAATGGAAGAAATTTACCAGCTAATTTCAGACTGATCTCTTATCTCACTTTTATTCACTGTAAGTCTTCCCAGTTTGTGAGACCAATTCTCCACTTTGTTTTTATGTTAAAAGAACTCTATTTCTGTTATTTTAGTCGGGCAAAATAAATCCTGTATAATTTTTGTCACTGTGCCTCAAGAACAGAAATGTTATCCCTGAACCATAACTAAATTTGTGGCCTTGACATACCTTGCAGGATAGCTGAAGCATCCATATTTGGGGAAGATTATTTCTTTCCTTTTTTTTTTTTTCTTTTCTTTTTAAAGTCTCAGCCAGGATTTTTAAAAGTAAGTCACATAGTAGTATATTAAGTATTTTTCTTCATTTCTGCAACTACTATGTATTTGTGAAGTGAGTTTTTCCATTGCATTTAAGAAACAAACTAAATAAAAAATAAGCAAAACAAACACAATAACAAATTTCAGCCCTTATGAGGCTTGAAGCATACAAAACTTTTAATGGTTTAGAAGACTATGTCTGTGATATAGAGTTATTTTTCATACACTACATGTTAACATTTATAAAGAGGCAATGCTAACTTCTCTGTTTGAGATCTGGTCCTCAGATACTCTAAATTTTAGGCCTGTTGAGAAACATTTATTTCAAGCAAATCTCAACAATTTCTAACTCTCTAAAATTAATAAACTATGTAAACTTCCCCACAAGAAATATTGACAGTAACATAGATAAAACAGGGTTTTCTAACAAAATATTTTGTAAATGAGTTATCAGTTTCACCAGATCTTATGCCTGGTCATTCCTAATTTCTAACTATCTAATTCAGACAAGAATACACATTTTATGACTGCACATAACATTCAAATAGCAATTTACAATTTATAGATTACTTTCTTCCATTTGTTAGCCATTGAGCTCATAGGCTGTGAATAATTAGAAAATTTAAAATACTTTAAAAACTATTCTAGTCCACAGCTATCATCCTAAATTTGAGTGGAATAGACTAAAAAAGTTAAGTGAATTGCTGGTCTTCCTAAAGGACAAAGCACAATCAAAACATAATATTTGTAATATTGCTAGTCAACTTCCCCTTGATGAGAACCATCTACTGAGAGAACCACCTACTGAGAGAAACCTTCTCTTTCACTGAAAGAAATGAGATTGCTCAATTTCAAAATATTTATTTAGTAAAAAATTGTTATACAATATTAGCGGTTTGCATGATATAATGAAATAATAGTAAGGAACATAAAATAGCACTTCTAAAGGTAATACAATGCTCTAAAACAAGATTAGAGAAAGAAAGAAAATGTAGTTAAAATAGATAATGTATGTTTTAAAGTATAGATTTCATTCTGGATTCAGCTGAATCCAGTATAGATCATCAGATGTAGCTTTAGAGGACATTAAATACAGCACTGCCAATGTTTGCATTCTTAGATCAAGTAGACATTATCCTCACAAAAATTGCTTTTCTCCCTTCAGAAACATGGCAAATAAGGCTGCCAGAAGTAAGAAATTTACTGTCTTGATTATCCTAGTGGGTATTCAGTTATCGATTCAATATTATAATAATTTGTAATATTAACTCAAATTGAGATTCAGACATTTTTCGAATTACATTTTATGTATTTTTGGAGTTGGAAACATAAGCTTAAATTCAGTCTTTATAAAACATGAAAAACTAAATTTTGGTTTGGGCCCACATGGAATACTATATTTCAGTCATGCATCGCTTAAGGACGAGGATACTTTTTGAGAAATGTATCTTTAGGAGATTTCGTTATTGTATGAACATCACAGAGTGTACTTACTCAATCCTAGACGGTGTAGCCTACTATACACCGAGGCTATATGGTATAGCCTTTTGCTCTGACCACCATCCTAAGTGGGCCTGTCATTGAACGAAATATCATTGTGTGGTGCATGACTGGACTTTAACATACCATTGCCTTAAGATGTGAGTATTCTGTTTCCTCTCTGTTAATGCACATTTTAAAAATTCTTCAAATTCATTCAAGGGTGATCTCCTTTGTAATACTTTCCCTAAATAGAATAACCTGTATTCAAACTATATGATTAGAATCAAACCAAGAATTTTCATAAAATTTTCAGGGCCTCATTTACATAATTTAAACTATATCTGTTCTCTGACTAGGAGTATACGAATCAAACTGCAAAAAGATCCTGACTGAGGCCCTGAAAGTATTTAGGTAAATAAAGATAACAATGCTGCTGTTGTAGTCAGAATAATGCCCCAAACCTGTCCACACCCTAATCCGCAGAATCTTTGACTATGTTAGGTTACATGGCGAAAGTGAACTACGTTCGTAGTTAGCTGGCCTTGAAATGGATTATCCTCAATTATCTAGGAGGACCCAATGGAATCACAAGGATCCTTATAAAAGTTGAAGAGGGAGACAGAGGAGTGAGAACCAGAGAAAGAGCCACATGAGAAGAACTTGACCCAACATTGCTAACTTAAGATGGAAAAAGAGGCCATGAGTCCAGGAACATGGGCAACCTCTAGAAGCTAGAAAAGGCAAGGCAATAGATTCCTCCCTGGAGCTCCAGAAGGTTGCAGCTGTCCCAGCCAATACCGTGGTTTTAGCCCAGTGAGACCCATTTCCGACTCCCAGAACTATAAAATAATGAATTTGTACTGTTTTAAGCCAATACATTTCTGATAAGTTGTTACAGCAGTCATAGGAAACTATTATAGAATTTATATCTCATCTCTGATTAGGACAACCTGAATTACGGGAAGATCATGACCATTGCCCTAAACTTTTTAGGTTAATTAAAACAAAAATATAGCAATTTTAAATATGTAGTTACTAGATAGCAATTAAGTTTTAATGACATCATAGCCTGAAAAATGTTTCACAACATTAACAAGATACATATATTTAATAAGTTACCAATATTTCTGGTTAGTTGACTGTTTCTTAGAATGGTGTTCTTTTCACAACCTGGAAGTTCAATAGAACACAAAAGGAAAGAAATGACAGCACTTAAGTATTTCAAAAATAAAACATGTTTTGCTTAATCTTAGGGTAAGTTTTTAATTATTTATAGCCATTTCTCTAGGTAAGAATTGACAAATTATGTTATTAGTCACAATATTCCTTTTTCCTGAGCCTAAATACAGCATATCTATCCTCTTTTAGTTAACAAATTTAATTTTAGAGAACTCTCATTGTATTTTTGAATGCCTTTTCTTTTGCATGTGTTGCTATCAATATCAGGACCAGCAATTATCCTTATACTGCTTTGTATTTGTTCTCCACTTACTTAATTTAACCTCTATTCTTAAATTTATTTGTTTTTATCTTCTGTAATCAATGTAACTGTCATTAATCTTTACTGTAGACCAGAAATTCAGCTTTCTACTGCAAGTATTCTCTTCTACTTTTTCAGAGTCTATGTATTAGTTCTAAAATTGTGTTTTTTCGGAGACTATTTTATTACGTTATATATGCAATTTCCTGTCTTAGTGGCACTTTTTCCCTTCATATTTGTGTTTTTATTTAATTCATGTTTTCAGTAAGTTGTTTTAAAAGTGTGTGGCTCTTCCCTTAAATTATCTTTTTATCTCAAGAGGATTGTCTTTTTTTTTTGAAACTTTTATAACTGTTTTGTGCTTAAGTATTGGGCAATTGTTTCTATTTATCTTGTTCTTGTATGATCTTTTTTTTTTTAAAAGATGACTGGTAAGGGGATCTTAACCCTTGACTTGGTGTTGTCAGCACCACACTCTCTCAAGTGAGCCAACCGGCCATCCCTATATAGGATCCGAACCCATGGCCTTAGTGTTATCAGCAACACACATTCCCGAATGAGCCAGGGGCCAGCCCTCATCTTGTTCTTGTATGATTTGAGTGTCTAATCTACACAGAATTCCTTTCTGCTGACGCAGTATGAATGACTTCTCTATGCTTCTTTTTCCACTTTATGTGAGAACTGTTTTTCTTTCTCCTCCAGCTACATTTGGCGGCTGGGTATTTTACAGCACATCACAGCCTGAGAGCACAGGTAAATAAAAAAGAGGAAAGTAAACACAAACAAGGCTGTGTTGAAGTCTGTGCTCTATGTTTATATTCTATTTTTCCTATTTTGCAATTTTATTCATTAGGATGTATCTCTCCTCTCTCTCTTTCTCTCTCTTGTGTGTATCCATCCATTTTTCTGTCTCTACCTCTATCATCTCTTTATCTCTGCCTCTACATAGGCCTCTAATGAGATCTATTCTAAGTAGAATTTTCTATTGCTTATATTAAATACGTGTTGTTTACTCTTTTGTCTTAATTATTTCACAGAAAACATCTCTCCAATCACCCAATGTGAAATGGAAAATTTGAGTGCCACCCTTGGGTGTTAATAGCTCAGGGGGATATATTGACCTCTTCCCAGCCTCTTTTTAAACTCAGACTTCTTGATATTCTCTAGTGAAGGAATTTCTCAACTGCCTCACTTTAAGGACTTTTGGAAAATTTAAGGGGCATTCCTGATTTTCTCAATAACTGGAACACAACTGGAATTTAGTGACCAAAGCCCAGGGATGCAAAATGCCTTATACTGTTCTAGATGGTTTTGTACAACAAAAAATTATTCCACTCAAAAATGCTAATAGCACCCTTGTTGAGAACCCCTGAAATGATTCCTTCTTCCTTATTTTCTGTATTTTCTTTTGTATATAGCTTCTATTTATTCTGAAGAGCTGTGTGTTGGTATTATTTCAGCCTTTACTCTCAGCCTTCCTCTAGACTGGAGGTGTGCTGCCCCTGCTGAGACTCTGAGCTAGAAGGGACTCCTCTCACCCTGAAAGGTCTTTCTGGTGTTTTCTGTGGGCTTCCTACTCATGTCTTTGGTAAATTTACTTTCAATTTGGTGAGTTTTACTGAACATTTTTGGAACTGTGTCTACATACCTTCTTTCTTTTGTAATGCTTCTATGGGGATAAGTAGGGAGAACCTCTGGGCCTTCAAAACCTTCTCTTTTTAAAAGCTGACATGTTATGTCCATTTCTTTGGAGAAAAAAAAATCACTCATTTTTTCCCACTGTCAATAGTTTTGACTATTATTTTTCTCTTTTCAGTGGGTCTTTGGAAAGGAAATTTTTAGTTTTGACTATTTTTTTTTTCCAGTGTGTCTTTGGAAAGGAAATTTTTGTAATCCAGACTCCCTCTTTCTTTTTTACTTAGAAGACTGCTGCCCAATCACTTTCTGTGGTGATGAAAATGTTCCATATTCTGCAATTTCTAATATGTCAAACACTATGAACATGCACTTGAAATGTGGCTAGGGTGACTAAGGAACTGAACTACTAATTTTAATTGGTTTTATATTATGTGTAATTAATATATATTTTAAAAGCCACATGTGGCTAATGGCTACAATATTTGACAGTACGCACTTGAGATCAGAATTCTTCCCAACATAGCACTCAAGAAATCTACTGTAAATCAAGTGGAGTTTGCACATAAGATAAAATCTAGCTGCCCTTGTATCTTAGTCTGCACAAGCTGCCATACAAAATACCATAGACTGGTGACTTAAAAAATAGAAATTTATTTCTCACAGTTCTGGAGGCCAGAAAGTCCAAGCCCAAGGTGCCAGCCAGTTTGGTTTCTGTAAGAGTTCTCTTCTTGACTTGCAGACAGCAAGTCCTCTAAAGGCAGAGAAGGAGAGAGAGAGAGTTTGAGAGAAAGAGAGAGAGAACACATGCTCTGGTGTCTCTTCTTTCAAGGGGGCTAATCCTATCAGATCAGGGTCCTGACCTTATGATCTCATCTAATGTTAATTGCTTCCTTACTCCAAATACAGTCACATTGGTAGTTAGGGCCTCATACATTTTTGAAGACACAATTCAGTACATAGCACATGCTTACAGTAGATTGTATCCTTCTTATGAGTGGAAACATTATCTTATTCTTATTTGTACATTTTAATGTAGATACGTTGCTTATAGTGCCTGACATCTTACACAAACCTCAAAGATAGTTTTTGAATGAATGAATATACATATAATGAGCAATTAAAATTTTAATAAAAAATTGGTTAAAAGCTTTATTAAAAAGAAAGAAGCATACTTTATCCTGGATTACTTGTCAGTTTTAAACGTTGTTGTTTTCTTCCTCTCTTTCTTTTCTCCCTTCTTCCTCCCAAATTCTCCCTACACCTGATGCAGTTTATGAATAAAATATAGGGGGCTTATTGGAGATTTAAATCAAAGTGAGGTCCGAAGGCCAGCAGTACCAGCTTGACCTGGGATTTTGTTTGAAATGCCAATTTTCGAGCTAGACCCACGGACAGCTAAATCATAACTGGTAGGAATGGGGCCTAGCAGTCTTTCTTTTAACAAGTCCTCAGAGTGATTCTCTGATATACACTATTGACCCAACTATTGCTCTGGGCTAGAAAAAATATGAAAAATATGAGGAATATGCAAGCAATTTGAGTCAAGGAATTTTATTTAAAAAATGACTTCTAAATTTTTCTTTAGTTTATCAATTGACTGAAGACTGATTATGTCCTAGGAGGACCTTATCTCTAGTTACTTATGTCTAATGGACTAACGAAACCTGTTTTGCTACTACAGAGCAAATGCTATTAGTCTAGTGGCATGACTCTAGGAATTATTTATTGCTTAATTAATCTTTCATGAGGGATGTTCAAAAGGGACATGGAAATACATATAATAAAAAAATGCATGGATTTCAACTTTTTTGCACCAAAATAAACTCATCCTAATTTATTATAACATGTCTGAGGAGAATCTAGTTTGAGGCACTAAGAAGGAGAAGATATCAGTTTGAAAAGACCTCCTATCAGAGCAACATGAATTCTACAAAAATTGAAGCAAGAACAAACATCAAATATATGGTGAAGCTTAGGTGGAAGAATGATGTACTCATTAATGCTTTAAGAAAAGTTGATGGGGACAATGCTGCAACGAAATCAGCAGTTTACAAATGCATAACTCATTTTAAGAGAAGACAAGGGCCGAGCCCGTGGCGCACTTGGGAGAGTGCGGCGCTGGGAGCGGGAGGTGTTGAAAATGAGGCCTGCAGCGGCAGACATCCACATCATTTTGTGAGGAAGGAATTAATCTTGTTTCTTCCCTAACTGAAGAGGACTGATAATTAATAGCAGAAATAATGGCCAACACCATAGACAACTCAATTGATTCAGCTTACACATTTCTGACCGAGAAATTACAGTTAAGTACACTTTCTGCTCAATGGGTGCCAAAACTGTTGCATCCAGATCAGCTGCAAGAGCAGAGTTTCCATGGAAATTTTAAACAAGTGTGATCAAAATCCTGAAGCGTTTCTTCAGAACATTGTAACAGGAGATGAAGCATTGCTTTACCAGTATGATCCTGAAGGCAAAGCTCAGTCAAAGCCATGGCTACTAAGAGGTGGAAGTGATCCAGTTAAAGCAAAAGTGGACTGGTCAAGAGTAAAGGTCATGGAAACAGTTTTCTGTAATGTTTAAGGCATTTTGTTTGTTGACTTTCTGGAGGGCCAAAGAAAAATAATATTATGCTTATTATGAGATTGTCTTGACGAAGTTAGCTAAAGCTTTAGATCACATAAAAATATTTATTACTTTCTTCAGTTCCTAGTAATCCATTGATAATCCCCTGGGGCAGTAATTCTCAAACTTGAAAGCACATCAGAATCACCTCCAAGGCTTGTTAAAACAGAAATTTCTTCATTATTTGACTGAGATCTACATGGTTGATTGTTTTCTGTCCTTTTCAATCATTTCAGGCATGAACATCATTCTTTAAATAAAGAGATTTCAAGCAATAGAAGAGAGTGGCCAGAGTGAAAAATACAAGGAAAAGAAAAAAGGAAAAGAAAAGAAAATTCCTATACTCATATTGAGATAAATACCTTAAGTATCTAGTATTTTGGCAAACAGTCAACATACAATAAATGCCTGTTTTCTTTTTTCCCCGGCCTTAAACAGAATATTTTGCAGAGCATTCTCTGTTGGAATAAAATTTTTTCAAGGAAAGTCATACCTTCTTAATTTCCTACATCAGTAAAGGTTTGTTCAGTAGCAATTAACCTCAGAAACAGGTCTGGCAATAGAAATACAGTTGATGAGCTGCTGTAGTTAGGTCAGAAATTTTGATACATCACACATTGAACGTTGAATAGCTGCAGACAGTAAAATTCGGACTTTGCTACAAAAGAAATAAAGGCAAGATGAATTTGGCAGTGGACAAAGCATGCCAGAATAGGAAAGATGACTGAAGGAGATAGAGGTGCCTCGCAGTAAGCAGCCAATGGCTCATACTAGCAGTCTAAGAGGAAACATCATATTCAAGGGAACCAAACTAAAGACAAACAGCGTGCAATAGCAGTACTTTTAGTTGACAGTCTTTCTCAGCATCGGTTGAGTGGTTTTGTTATAGATTAAAAAGATGCATCCCAGTCAATTCCAGAGATGATAGCCGATGAGAAAGGTTCAGGGAAGGGGTTTGTCATGATCCACTCTTGTTACAGCTGGAAAATAGCCTGAAAACTAGAAATCATGAACATTGGCAAAATATAATTAAGGCAGAGTTGTCTTTCCCACTGTGAATCACAACTAAGGAACCTAAAACTCAGTTACCAGAGTCATTTCCAGATTTCCAGCCTTCTTTTACTAGTACAAGAATTAAACAAATTTTACCACTAGGTATATTTCTCATTAATTCAGGTGCTTGACAAAAATGAGTCTACTAGTAACTTGTGAAAAAAGAACCAGATTGGGAACAGCCTTAAGACTTCTGGCTAAAAGATTGATAATCCCCTGGGGCAGTGATTTTCAAACTTGAAAGCACATCAGAATCACCTCCAAGGCCTGTTAAAACAGAAATTTCTGTACTCTCTCCCGGAAATATTTGATTTACTAGCTTTGGGGAATGACCAGGTAATCTGCATATTTAGCAATTTCTCAGGTAGTGTTCTCAGATTAAGTAAGTTTAAATGCAGTTAAATTTGAATTTCAGTTAAATAACAAATAAATGTTGAGTATAAGTATGTTTCATGCAATATTCAGGACATGTTCATACTAAAAATTAGTCACTATTTATTTGAATTCAAATTTAGTTGGGTGTTCTGTATTTTATCTGGCATCCCTATTCCCATGACACACTATTGTCACCAGCCTTGGGATCACACTTTGAGAACCACTCTTCTAGTGCTTGCAGTTCTGTACAGAACCCACCATAGGTTTATTCCAGGATCTTCAAGTCAAAGATTTGGTTTCATCAATGGCAATTAGTACCACATTTGGTTTCAAGTAAAAGTTTTTGGTTACATCAATGACAATCAGTACCAAAAGAAACACCAGATCATTTTGAAGTAATTACAAAGGAAATTATTGAAATACAGTTTCTATTTACTACTCTCTACTCCTCAATCATGTGAAGTATACAAAAGGACTGAGTGTTGAAAACTGGGTGAAAATTTTTACAAAAGGTTTCTGTGGAGATAGCTTTTCATGAATCTGACTGACAACTCCAAGAGAGAAAGGTGAAGCATTCCATCTACAGTTTAAGGCAGCATAAGAAGAGTTTCAAGAAAAAAGAAATGAAGGAGCATATTGGGGTAAAGTTTGGAGTATGCTTTTGCTGTGGATTCATTGAATTGTGTCCCCCAAAGTTCATACATTAGAAACTCAATTCCCACTATAATTGTTGAGGGTGGGAAATCTTATTATGTCATTTGAAAGAAGGGGCCTTGAAGAGATGACTAGATTGTACGACCATGCCCTAGTGGATGTATTAGTTATGGTGGTCAGGGGTGTGATTCTGAGGGCTTTAGAAGGAGAGCATGTGAGAGTCTCTCTTTCTCTGCTCTGCCATTGTCTGCCATCTGAGACCCCTGCATTGCTGTAAAACTACAACCAAAAAGACCCTCACCAGATGTGTTCCCTGGACTTTGGACTTCCCAGCCTCAGAAACTGTAAATTTTGTTTTCTTATAAATCACTCAGTTTCAGGCATTTATGTTACAAGGAACAGAAATGAACTGATATGGCTTTCATATCATAAGAAGGAATAGTGGAAATAAATCTCTTTTCTAATTTAAGAGAAAGGAGTTTTAAAGATACCATGTAGGGAGAAGTATACTTTTCAAATGAAGAGATACAGTGGATAACTTACTGACTCGTTTCTGGAATTCACAGCGGCCGAACAGTGTGCTGGTGAACTGCTTGATCGTATAGCAAAGGAGAGCAGGCTGCGTTTCTCAGCCTAAACCCTGTCAGAACAAAGAATGTGCCAAGTTATTCCATAGTGTAGATACAGGTCATGCATGCAATAAAGTTGGCATGGGGTAAATTTGGTTTTGTCCAAGAGGACCACCTGGAAAACTGAATAAAACTCATCAGTAATAAGCTTAAAATATTACCAGATGTCTTGGGATGAACATAGCAATAACAAACTGGGTGAAAGAACACTGCAATTACTGTAAACCCAGAAGTAAAAGGTCTCGGAAGAACCCATGAGTTTGTGACATCTTCCAAGTTCACTGGGCATCACTGCAAGATCAGCATGCTAGGATTCTTTAAATAAAAACTTTCTCTTCTCATTACGCTTTTTACCTTTGCTCCAATTCTGAAGGAATTGGAAGTCACTGTTAGGAAGTTGGTAAGGGTAACTAAATTCAGAAGTATGAGTTGAGGAAGGAGAGAAACAGATCGCATTCAACTTCCTTCACAGCAGCAGGCCCAAGCTGGGAGAGCAGAGAAGTTGCCACTCGTAGGTGAGATTGAAGTTTGGTTTATTACTTGAATAATATGAGTTAGAAGTTGAAAATGTGACTTGAAATGACCATAGTGTACTTTATTTCATAAGGTAAACTAGGCAAATCATAGGGCTACCAAAATTTTTATCTAGAGTCAATGAAAAAAGTAGATATCCTAAATAAGTAAATTTAAAGTGAGAGTAAAAGATACAAATAAAATGGATTTTAGTGTTAAATCTAAAGCATTCTTATTGTTCAATGCAATGGTTCTATGTGTTAATGTTACTGGGCACACTCAGCTCCTGACTGAGGCTCCCCAAATTGATACCAAATTAACAGGTCTGGCTGCCTTCCTCCAGACAAAAGCAAACCAACTAAAAGCAAAATGTTGGTGAAAATGGAAGTCAGCTTTTATTCAGGAATACCACTGACCTGAGGAGAGATGTTAGTATAATCCATCTCTCTAGTAAACCTGGCCAGGATAAAGCCACCTCAGAGACTCAGTTTTATTGAGGGGTTTTTAGAGAAGGGGAAGAGGTAATGGAACGTGAGAAAATGAAAAGTAGGAGGGAAGTGTACATGAGCTACAAGGGGTCCATGTCTATGAGTCAGGTCCAAGATCTCACCAAGGTCTCATCTGGTTTCTGTTCCCATCCTTATTTCAGGGTCTGTATAGTACGTGCAAGTCTATGCCTCCAGGCTGGCTGGAAAACAACTTTACCTTCACGTAAATAATGTCATCTTGCGCCATAACCAAGGTTCGAAACATCAAATAACCACTGGAAAAGAGGGAACTCAGAGAAATGCATGCCAAGAAAAAAACTTTGTTCTTTTAAAATCTTTTAGAACCCATATGGTTTTAGGACCCACCATGGCTTCAGTCTTGCTCATTCCAACATTAACTGAGTCAGGCTTGTTTGTTTGCTCCTATATTAACTCATGTATACAGAGGCTTACCCAGTCTATGTATTCAGTTGATAAAGTTCATTCTATAATCTATACTGAGATACTCTCAAATAATTATTTTCTGTTTTCATTAAGAAATGTTGAGCTGAATCAACCCCTTTAAACATTGTTAAGAAGAGAAGAATTTCTAGCCCTGCCAGTGCCCTGTCAGCCATCAAATTCATTTTTCTTCCTGTTCATATCCTTGGCCTTTGTATGACATCTTAAAAAATTCACTTTATTGTTTGGAGCAGTTTTAGAAACACAAAGAAAGGTCAAATTTAGCACAGAAAGTTTCCACAATTTAATACCTAGTTTTCCTTATTATTACCATCATATATTAGTATGGTACATTTGTCACAATCAATGAACCAATACTTGTATGTTATTATTAACAAAAGTCTATGTGTTATTCTTTTTTTTTTTTTTGCTTAATGTCGTTTATCTGTTCCAAGATCCCACTATGATATCATATTACATTTAGTTGTCCAGTCTCTTTAGGCTATACTTGGGTGTGGTGGTTTCTTAGACTTTCCTTGTCTTTGATGATCCTGATTGTTTTGAGGATTAAATATATATGTATATATATAGTCTTAAAACAGCACAATTTATTATCTTATAGTTGTGTACAATAGAAGTCCAACATGGGTCTCAACCAGGCGAAATTCAAGGTGTCAGCAGGTCTGCATTCTTTTCTGAATGCTCCAGAAGAGAACCCATTTCCTTGCTTTTTCCATCTTCTACAGTCCAGCTGCTTTCCATGCTTCTGACCCTTCCACTATCTTCAAAACTAGTAACATCAGGCCAAATCAATCTTATGCTGCCATCTGTCTGGTTTCTCTCTCTTCTGCCTCCCTCTTCCCCCCTTGCGATTACATTGGACATGTGGTATTTCTATTTCTGTGCCTGGCTTAGTTCACTTAACATGATTTTCTCTAAGTTCATCCCTGTTGCTGTGAATGGCAGAATTTCTTTCTTTTTTACGGCACAGTAGTATTCCATTGTGTAAATATACTGCATGCTCCTTATCGAGTGCTCTGATGGTGGAGTTAGGTTGGTTCCAACTCTTGGTTATTGAATGGAGCTGTGATAAACATGGGAGTGCAGGTATCCCTTCGACATGATGATTTCCATTCCTTTGAGTATATATCCAGCATAGAAATTGCTAGATTGTGTGGCAGTTTTATCTGTAGTTGTTTGAGGAACCTCCATACTGTTTTCCATAATGACCACACCAATTGACAGTCCCACCATCAGTGTAGGAGAATTCCCTTTCTCCACATCCTTGCCAGAATTTGTTATTCTCTGTACTTTTCATACTAGCCAATCTAACTGGGGTGAGATTATATCTCAATGTGGGTTCAATTTGTATTTCCCTGATGCTGAGTGACGTTGAGCATTTTTTCATGTGCCCATTGCCCATTTATATATCTTCCTTTGAGAAATGCCTATTTAGCTACTTTGCCCATTTTATAATTGGGCTATTTGGTTTTTTACTGTTAACTTGTTTGACTTCTTGTATATTCTAGATATTAACCTTTTGTCAGGTACATAATTTGCAAATATTTTCTCCAACTCTGTAGGTTGTCTTTTCACTATAATTGTTTCTTTTGCTGTGCAGAAGACTTTTAATTTGATATAATCCCATTTGTTTATTTTTTCTTTTGTTACCTGTGCTTTTGCAGTCATATTCATAATGTCTTTGCTCAGTCCTACTTCTTAAAGTGTTTCCCCTATGTTTTCTTTTAGGAATTTTATAGTTTCAGGTCATATATTAAGACTTTAATTCATTTTGAGTTGATTATGGTATATGGTAAGAGATCTAGGTCTAGTTTCATTCTTCCACATATAGATGTCCCATTTTCCCAGCACCATTTATTGAAGAGGCAGTCTTTCCCCGAATCTATGTTCTTGGTGCCTTTGTTGAAAATCAGCCGGGGTAAGTGTGTGGGTTAATTTCTAGGTTTGCTATTCTGTTCCATTGGCCTGAGTGTCTTTTATTATGCCAGTACCATGCTGTTTTGGTTACTATAGCTTTGTATTATAATTTGAAGACAGGTAGTATTATGCCTCCAGCTTTATTATTTTTTTCCAGGATATCTTTGTCTATATGGAGTCTTTTGTTGTTTTATATGAATGCTAGAATTGTGTTGTTGTTTTTTTCTATTTCTGTGGAGAATGTCATTGGTATTTTGATAGGGATTGCATTGAATATGTAGATGACTTTGGCTAGTATGGAATTTTTACAATATTAATTCTTCCAGTCCAAGAACATGGAAGGACTTTCCATTGTTTTATGTCCTCTTTACTGTCATTCAACAGTGATTTGTAGTTCTCATTGTAGAGATCTTTCACCTTTCACCTCTTGAATGAATTGATTTCTAGGGTTTTTTTTGTTTTTTTGTTTGTTTGTTTTTTGATGACTATTATAAGTGGGCTAGCTTTCTTGGTTTCTTTTTCTGCTAGTTGGATGGTGGAATAAAAAATGCAACTGATTTTTGCGTGTTGATTTTGTATCCTGCAACTTTACTGATATCGTTTATCAGCTCTAAGAGTTTTTTTGTAGAGTGTTTAAGTTTCTTTCTATATAGGCTCATGACATCTGCAAATAGGGACAATTTGACTTCATTGTTTCCAATATGGATGCCCTTTCTTTCTCTTGCCTAATTGTTCTGGCTAGTACTTCCGATGCTATGTTAAATAGGAGTGGTGAGAGTGGGCAATCTTGTCTTGTTCCCATTCCTAATGGAAATCTTCCAGCTTTTCCCCATTCAGGATGATATTGGCAGTGGGTTTGTTGTATATAGACTTCATTGTGTTGAGATCTTTTCCTTCTATGACTAATTTGCTGAAAGTCCGTATCATGAAGAGATGTTGAATTTTGTTGAATATTCTTTCTGCATCTATTGAGATAATCATCTTTTTTTCTTGATTCTGTAGATGTGGCATATCACATTTATTGACTTGCATTTGTTGAACCATTTTTGCTTCTCTGATATGAATTCCACTTGAAAGTGGTGTACAATTTTTTTTATTTTTTTTTGCTGTATTCTATTTGCTAATATTTTAATGAGAATTTTTTTGCATCTATGTTCATTAAAGTCATTGACCTGTAATTTTCTTTTTTGTTGTATCTATCTATGGTTTTGGTATCAGAGTGATGATAGCCTCTTAGAATGAGTTTGAGAGAATGGCCTCTGATTCAATTATTTGGAATAATTTGAAGAGAATTGGTATAAATTCCTCATTAATGGTTAGATAGAATTCAGTAGTAAAGCTGTCCAGTCCTGGGCTTTTCTTTGTTAGGAGACTGCTGAATACTGCTTCAATCTCATTGCTTGTTATTGCTCTGTTCAGTTTTTCTATGTCTTCTTGGTTCAGTCCTCTTAGTTTGCATGTGTACAGAAATTTATCCATTTCCTCCAGATTTTCAAATTTCTTGGTGTATAGTTATTTATAATTCTCTCTAATGATTTTTTGTATGTCTGTGGTTTCAGTTGTAATGTCTCCTTTTCCATTTATGATTTTTGTTAGTTGGTTCTCCTTTTTTCTTTTCATAGTTAGCCTAGCTGATGATTTGTCTATTTTGTTTATCTTCTCAAAAATCAACTTTTCATTTCATTGATCTTTTGTGTCATATTTTTGGTCTCTATTTATTTAATTCTGCTCTGATATTAACTATTTATTTATTTCTATCTGCTAATTTTAGGATTGAATCATTCTCTTTTTTTTTTTTTAGTTCTTTGAGGTGTAGCTTTAGGTTGTTTATTTGAAATCTTTCTATTCTTTTGATATAAGTGTTTATTGTAAAAAACTTCACTTTTAGTACCACTTTTACAGTATCCCACAGGTTTTGGTATGATGTGTCTTTATTTTTATTAGTTTCAAGAAAATTTTTGGTTTCATGTTCAAATTCTTCTTGGACCCATAGATCATTCAGGAGCATAGTTGTTAATTTCCATGTTTGTATAGTTTCCAGAGTTTCTCTTGTTAATGACTTTTAGTTTTAATTCAATGTGGCCTGAAAAGATACTTGAAATGATTTAGTTTAAAATTTTGTTGAGACTTGATTTGTGATCTAACATGTGGTCTTTCCTGGGGAATGTTCCATGTGCTGATGTGAAGAATTATATTCTGTGGTAGCTGGATGAAATGTTCTGTAGATATCAGCCAAGTCCAATTGGTTTAAAGTGTGGTTTAAAGTCTGTGTTTCTGTGTTAATTTGCTGCTTAGATGATCTCTCCAGTGTTGAAAGAGGGTTGTTCAGGTCCTCAACTATTATCATATTTGGGTCTATCTATTTCTTTAGGTCAAATAGTTTGCTTTATATATCTAGGTGCTACAGTGTTGGGTGCATATATGTTTATGATTGTTATTTCTTCTTGCTGAGTAGATCTCTTTATCATTATATAAAGGCCTTCTTGGTCTCTTTTTTTTTTTTTTTGGTTTTTGGTTTAAAGTCTATTTTATCTGATATAAGTATTGCTACTCCTGCTCATTTTTGATTTCCATTTGCATGGTATATCTTTTTCCATCGCTTCACTATTAGTCTGTGTGTGACTTTAAAGATGAGGTGATTTTCTTGTAGACAGCATATAGTTGGCTCTATTTTTTTAAGCCAGCCAGCCAGTCTGTGTGCTTAGAGTGGGGAATTTGATCCATTTACATTTAGGGTTCTTATTAAGTCGTATTGTCTTACTCCTGACATTTAATTACTTTTCTTATGGTTGATTTAAATATCTGGGTTTTTTTCCTTTCTCTTGTATTGTTTATCTTCTGTGTTTTGTTGCTGTTGTTGTTTGTTTGTTTGTTTTTTACTTTTAGTACTATGAATATGTCAACCCATTCTCTTCTGGCTCATAGGGTTTCTGCTGAGAAGTCTGCTGTTAGTCTGATTGGGACTCCCTTCTAGGTTATTTAATGTTTTTCTCTTGCCATTTTTAGGATTCCCTCTTTGTCTTTGACTTTTTACATTTTGACTACAATGTATCTCAGAGAGGATCTTTTATAATTGAATCTATTAGGTGATCTTTGAGCTTCTTGGATCTGGAAGTCCACATCTCTACCAACACCTGGGAAGTTTTCTGCTATTATTTCATTGGATATGTCTTCAATGTCTTTTCTTTTCTCTTCCCCTTCCAGAACATTCAAGATTTGGATATTTTTGCACTTAAGATGATCTGCTAGCTCTCTTAGATTTTCTTCATTTTTAAAACTTCATTTATTTTCTTTTTTTTAAATTTGTCTGCTTGGATTATTTCTAGCAGACTGTCTTCAGGATCAGAAATTCCTTCTTCCACTCGCTCTAGCCTGCTGCTTACACTCTCATTTACAGTTTTTATTTCATTGAATGAATCTTTCAGTTCCAAGAGTTCTGCTACATTCTTCTTTATGGTATTTATTTCTTTATAAATTTTCTCCATGCCCTGTATTGATTTTTTTTTTCATTTCATTGTGCTGTTATCTAACTGAGTCTTCCTGTATCTCACTGAGTTTCTTTAAGTTGCTACTTGGAATTCCCTTTCAGACATATCAAGGGTTTCCTGTTGTATGGGGTCTGGTATTTGATAATTATAGTCCTTTCATATGTCATATTTCCTTGATTTTTTTTTGTTTGTTTTACTAGTAGCCCTACATTGATGCTACCACAAAAAGTGTTTAATAATTAGCATGGCTTTTAGCCACTCATGTCTCAGGCCCACTGTTCATTGTTTCAAATGCTTACTTCTAAATAATTTAAACACTAAATAATAATTTAGTGTTTAAATAATTTAAACACTAACCTCAATGGAGAACTTTAGATCACATTAGATGTTGTTATTGATAAATAGTCTTAAGGATACTTCACACTACCAAAAATGCTCCCTCATGCTTCTTGAGTTATTAATAGTATTTGGTTTATTTCATTACTAAAAAATTATAATATTTTCCTATGTCATTTTCTGCTGAAAACAGGCAGAGGCCTTGTAACATTTTGAAATTGTTAATAATCTTCAGGGGAAAAACACCAGCTGGTAATGAAAGTGAAAATGCAAGGTTTAATTGTTAGAAATTGATAAGTTGTTAGCTTGAACACATATTCAAAGGGCAGAAACCCACAAAACTAATGAAGATAAGTTTTTGAGTAGACTGAACTACATTCCAAGATTGTTTTTTATCTAGAAATTTATTATAGTGATTTTTATTCTAAGTATTATTTTATCATATGACTTTTGTATAAATTTATGAATTAGACTGTTTAGATTTTTGAGAAAAGGCATTCTATGGATTGCTTGCAAAGTGAATGCTTATTGAGTTTGTCTTCCAATTTTTTTTACTAGGTTTACCAATTTTGAGTTCAGGAGTTATCTTTAAGAGTAGAAGAACAAGCCATTACACCAATATCAGATTTAGCCTTATTTGCCTAAGGCCAAGATGCTTTATAATCATTTCTAATTAGGAATGGGAAGGGTGCTAGAATAGATTAAGCAGAATTTTTAAATAGTAAATGGAGCTCCTTTTATTTCTTTCTTTCACTACATTATATACTAGAATTTCTTTTTGTTTTAGAGAAAGAAGAAAATGGAATAAAAAGGAAAAAGAAAGGAAAATATGTTGTAAATCATGAATGTAAAATATGAGCCAAATTAAAATGGGACAAAATGTGGTTCTTTACTAAATAGACTTCTCTAATAAGTAACTCCTGGAAATTGCAATATATTGCTTATCCCCTCTTAGTTACCCTCTAGGTGATGCTTTGATGTCTGTTAATTGCACATTTGCTTGTTACTGAAGTCTTAAATGATTATCTGCCCTCAAACCTATACTCTGAATTCTTTCCTGTTTGTATAATGCATATATGTGTGCACAAAAAATGAGAGGGGGAGAGAGACAGAAAGGAAGGGAAAAGGATAGAGAGAGATTAATTCTTGTGGCTAAAAAATATCATGACAATGTGTGTTTATTCTCTGAGTGCTTGATCTGAAGTAAATTATAATTGTTAATTTTGCCATAGATTATTTTGCATGGATTCTTTATTATCCAAAATTAGATAGATAGAGCATTAATGTTAAATAATCTAAAATAACATTGATGATCCTAGAATTCCGTTTTATGTGTATGCAATATCCAACATCCATAAACATGCAACAATTATTTCTTCAATCTTCTTTTGTAGCAAGCACCACACTAGATGTGGAGGTATAAAGGGGACTATTCTAAACAGCCACTCCAGGAGAATGCAATGATGGAGAAGGTGACATTAAATCAAAAATTACAAACAGAACTCCATTATAATTTAAGTGCCCGGCACATACAGATGAATGAATGAAAAAAAAGAAAAGTGTAAGTACAGAAGATAAAACACAGAGTATTGTGAGACCTGTGACAAAGTACTTAAACTTATCCAGATGGCAAAGTAGGTGATCAGGGAAATTATTCTTGAGGAAGTAATATTTACATTGAGAAAGTAAAAATAAGAAATAATTAGCCAGGAAAGGGCATGACTGGAATGAGGTGGTGTATTAGATTCATGTAGAAGAAATAATTCCCTGAAACATGATGACATTCTTACGGACCAAAACAAAGCAAAAAGAGTGGTTTGGAAACTAAGAATATGGTCAGAAGTATAGTCCAAAAAAGTTATAATTTCTTCTAAAATAATTACAATCTCAAAATAACCACAAAATGACTAAAGAAGACAAAAGATAACTGGCTTCTTCAAGTGTGTACTTTGTGCTCCTTAAGGTGCTTTATATTTGATGTGATGTTAAATGTTTAGTTCTCAAAAACATCCTTAATAAGTTGGTTTTAGAACCATTTTTCAGAGAGGGAATCCAAAGCTTGAGGAATTTAACTTGCCAGGACTGCATAGCTGGCAGGTGGAAGAATGAACATTTACACCCCAATCTGTCTGACACCATTATCTATCCTCTTCCCACTTGATCACTCTTCTTTTTCTCTTTTTGAGTCCTTAATGCAGTACATCTATTTTCTGTTTTTTGTCTGATAAATTACACACTTCTGACCCTCTGGATCTTTGAGTCAAAATCTCTTCCTTCCTGTTTACGAATCACCTCCTCCGCATAATTGGGAAAGGATGATAAGAGACATCTTCTGGCTGTTTATATTAACTGAGACGGCTTACAGTAGATTAATACCATATTATTATGGACCAGCAGAACAAGCATTAAGTAGTTTAGTAAGTGAAAGTCGAGAATTTTTCTCAGAATTCACCTTTCTGATATCATTTGATTTATTCCAACAACCTGGAGGGATAGTTCTGGACTATGCAAGTTAAGGATTAAAAATGCATCTCAATCTTTCTATTCATTCCGTATTCATCTCAATTTTCCTTAAGAGAAAGACATACAAGAACAAATATCACAGATAAGGTGATGCTTCTATGTTTTATAGCATGCTAGAGTACTGGAGGATGAATTCTCTGGATGAGAAAAGAAGAATCCTCCTTCATCTTTGTGAGACTACTCCACCAAAATAATCAATTTTTGATGTAACTCTATATGCCCATTAAAGTTAGTTTTATTGTCATATTTATCAGTCAAAATGAGCTCTACTAAAAATGATTGGATAATTATAAATATCTATAGTAAAAACTAATCCCAAAACACCAAGCCTTACCCTTTTTATTGCATGATTCAGAAGCAATGAATATTCTACAGACTCCAAGCTGACCAACATATAATTAAGAAAATGAATCACTTGTAAAATTTATTTTTATTCCACGTGAGTTACCTAAATTACTTGTAGGAATATAGGAATTGTTTATTCTTTAGATCTTATATGCTCAGTTTGTTAATGAACTGTTTTATTCAAAACTATAAAAAAAGATGCCAAATGATATTAGATAGAAAATTAAGGAGAAAAAATGAAAAAGAATTCTTGTCGATTCAATTTTTTTCAACCTGTATTTGTGAAAAGAGCTCTAGGTTCATGCTGTTTGGGGAAACACATAACATTCAAGATTTTCAGCTTAACACTTTTAACGATGTTTCTATACTAAAGAGGAAATCGACACGATTTCATTTTCTACCTTTGAGATATGAAGTTAATTCTCTGAGTCAGTTTAATAATCTATGACAATTAAACAATAAAAAATTGTAAATAACTTTCTCAGACAAAAATACAAAATTATAAAGGCAAGAGCATGTAGGTTTCTAAGCATCATAAACAACAAACATTGTACACTCTTTATTACTGAACTTATTTGAAAGGACTTAACATTATTTTCTTTCCGTTTTCTGATCATCAGGATAAAAACCACATAATTGAGTATAGATAGGTCCTATCATTGTACTAGTTAGTTTTCTAAATTCCTTCACAATATTATAATTTTAAAATCAGGATATAAGATCAGATAACATTTTTCAATTTATAAACTAATTTATCTAAAAGGTCCTACAAATTATAGAATTTAAATCACTTAGTTATACATTTAATGGAGTGACTTAATTGAAAAGAATAAAATTCCAGGAAAGCAAGAGTGTCCCCAAAAAGCAATACTTGTGGTTATCATTGCTTTTACAGAATGAGCCTCTGAAGAATATGTTGCAGCCCTTTGTTCAAACTTATTCTAATTTTGTTAGGCAATGGGCCTTACACCACTTCCCTTGGGAGACACAGCTTAAACAGAATTTTGCCATTAGAAGGTTTTCTTTAATGTGGCTCCTGCTGGCAAGTGGGCTCCCACTATATTCTAAATCCATGTCTCACTCACTGATGCCTAATAGAGGTGTGATTTCTGGAAGAGATAATTCAGTTGTGGTTAGAGGGCAAAAGAAAAACTGCAAAATAGCACATTCAAGAGCAGTTCTCATGAAATTTTTAGAGAAGGCAATCCTAGCCACCAGACTCCATCAGGTCAATGGAAGTGAGACCCTGAGCAATGTTTTGAAACATACACCATGGAAATACTGAAAAATTTTTCTTTAGCTGTGACAGTAGATTCAGCTATATTGTTATTTATATAATACTGCTGATTGACACTCTAGGATTTTTTCTATATATAGTGCTTGCCATTTTTAATAGCAATTAATGGGTTACATTTCTACTGGACTAAATTCTATCTATTAAACCAGCCAGACAGTCTGTCTCAGGCTTTCACATGCTCCTGGAAGCTTCTTTGTTTGTTTGAGGCTCTTCCATAAATTAGGGCCACACTCCTTAGATAAATAAAATGATTAAAAATTCAAAGTATCTTCCATTTACTGAACTAGTCTTATGGGATAATCACATTTCATAATTGAGCTCAAATTTTTTGTGGCACTGATATGAGAAAGATATCACTTATTCCAATTGTCTTGTTAAGGAAACTGATTCTTAGCACTGTCAATAAACATGGCCAGGAATACACGGATAGAGCATGGCAAAGTTGAGGTGTGGTTCTAAAATCCGTATTCTTTCTATTAGTCACAGGATGTCTTTTTAATAATAAATTCTTATTTGAGGGCAGTAGGAAACACGTAGGTGACAACTACTGCTTTAATTATAGCTCTTTATCAGAAACAAATTATTATGTAATAACATTCTTTTTTTTTCTTTAAGAATGAAATAGAAAGAAAATAAACCACTGCAATTGTGTTAAGTCACTGGCATTTGAACTTCTTTCTCTAAGTCTCCGTCTCTCATTTGTAAGACAGACAAAGATAAATGCCTATCTCCCAGAGATGTTACAAGGTGGATATCTGTACCTGCTTATACCTGTGCATGATACCAAAAAAAAAAAAAAAAGTACCCATAAATTTGAAATGTGGTCCAGCCAAGTGGATAGCAATGCAGCACTGCTTAAATGTGAGTCCTAACTCCATTACTTAGTGGATGAATATCTTCACTCAACTTACTTGGCCTCTCAGTATTGCAGCTTTTATATCTGTAAAATACACTTAAAAGTAACATCTCCCTGATGGGCCTATGGTGAGGAAAAATGAGTTTGTATATGTAAAATTCATAGACAAGTTCTTAGCCCATTTTAAGGGCTCAAAATATTAGTTAGAAGTAAATGACCACTGTTGTTAAATCTAGATCTTTTAAGTCTGCTTTTTCTCGGTGTAAGCATTTTTTTATTTTTATTTTTATTTTTATTTTATTTTATTTAATTTATTTTTTTTGGTATGTAAAAGCATTTTATCAACTTCAAAGCCACCCTCCCGTAAGCATTTTTTTAAAAAAAAAAATAGGACTTATGTACCATGTAGTTGCTTGTTTTCCTTCACTTGTTTATCTTTCCTCCATTTTCTTTGAAAAGCTAATCTGTTTGTATTTCTTTACCCCCAATATTCTGTTACATTTACCATCTGTGCAGACTAGTTTTTGAAGATCCTCACTAACAGATCAAAGGTGAAGAATCAGCCCTGCTGTACAGACAGCCTCATTCTACAGAGTCTGGAATGAGTCTCATTTCCTTCTTTTTTCTCTGCTGATTTGAAATCAGCTCTTTCTCTCCAAAACATAAATTCTCTGCATTCAGAAAATTCATACAAAAAGAAAACCTCACCATTATGTAAAGTAAACCTTCATATGTACTTGTCACTGTTCAATTGAAAAATAAAATGACGGAAGAGAAATAAAAAAACAGAGAGAGACTGTCTTTTAATTTCTCCCCAGACTTTCAACAGAACTTTCTTTAAAAAGGTAAGGTATGTCTTCATTGTTTGGCAAGCTTATAACCTTCTTTTTGTTCCATTGTATTGGCAGGCTCATCCAATACACTTTGGTAAATTTTTGCCAAATATAATATATTTGATCTATTTTATCACGTCCATGGAGAATCGGCAGACAGAGAGTTTAATATTTGTTGACAAAGAGTAAAAATAGTTTTGTTTCTTTTTTTCCCTCGGATAAGAGAATAATTTGAATAATTAGAAAATATTTTAATGTAATACATAAACCCTAGTGTGAGCAAAGTCTGATTTTTCTGTAACACAGCACAAGCTCTCAATGTCAAGATCCTAACACAGGCTAGTGGCACAGGTATAGTGATCCTCTCTAAACTTCTTTTTACTCCATCCACTAAAGCCTCTTAGAATTAGGCCCCTGTACCCCAAACCGGTGCCACGAAGGTGAAACCACCAGTGGTGGCTGGCAGCAGCACCAGCCAGTAGAACTGTGCGGCTCCAGGCGGACCCCCTCACCCCATCGACTCAGACTCAGGTGCAGGGGAGCTCCCGGCCCCACCACCATGCCTCAAACCGGCACCGCTCATGTGAGCCCACTGGCGGTGGCTGGCAGCAGCACCAATCAGTGGAACCACGTGGCTGGATGCAGCTCCTCTACCCACCTCAGACCCAGTAGGAAGCACCAGCCTACAGATCTGATCCACCTAGTTGGGCCCAGCAGAACTCCACGGCACTAGGGGCTCATTCTAACAACAGATTCTCAAAGGGGAACCAAGGTGGTTTAACATCATCACCACCACACCTACAGTCAAGCAAAGACAATTCACCCCCCACAGTAGCAACCAGGGTCACTCCACAGCCAAACTCAGTGTAATAGAAGAAGCAAACCCCCTACCAAATGACCAAGCATCAGTGAAAAAATACTAGAAGTACAAACAATCAAGATGAAATGACACCACCAAAAGGATACAGTAATGCCCCAAAGTCAGACTCCATGGAACAGGGAATCCTTGAAATGTCTGAAAAAGAATTTCTAGCAATGATATTAAGAAAACTTGAAGAAATAAAGGAATACTCAATTAAAGAACACAATGAAACAAGAAAAACATCCAGAATATGAAGGAGGAAATCTACAAAGAGATCAATACCGTAAAAAAGAGTGTAGCAGAATTTCTAGAAATGAAAGACTCACTCAACAAAATAAAAAACATGACTGAGCTTGAGCAGCAGGGTAGAGCAAGCAGAAGAAAGAATTTCAGAGCTTGAAGATGGTCTTTTTGAAATAACTCAGGCAGACAAAAAAAAGGAAAAAAAATTAAAAATAATGAGGAAAACTGAAAGAGAGAGCAGACAATCTCAAGTGCGCAAACATCCGAATTGTGAGTATTCCTGAAAGGCAGGAGGAGGGAAAAGGTATCAAAAACCTACTCAAGGAAATAGTAACAGAAAACTTCAAAGGTGTAGGGCGAGATACAGACCCCCAGATCTAGAAAGTTCAGAGGTCACCAAACAGATTCAACCCAAAAAGATCCTCCCCAAGACATATTATAGCTAAATTCACAAAGCCCAAATACAAAGAGAGAATTCTACAAGCAGCAAGAGAAAAATGTCAGGTCACTTATAGGGGAACCCACATCAAACTAACAGCAGACTTCTCAACAGGCCAGAAGAAAGTGGAATGATATACTCCAAATACTCAAAGAAAAAATTTCCAGCCAAGAATTCTTTACCCAGCAAAGCTCTCCTTCAGAAATGAGGGAGAAATAGTGTATTTCCCAGACAGACAAAAGTTGTTGGAGTTCACCACCACACAACCAGCCCTGAAAGAAATTCTCCAGGGAGTCATTCATCTGGAATCTGAGTAATGGAGACCACCGTCACAAATACACAAGAAAAAGCAAAATCCATAGTTAAAACAAAAATGCCAGAAAGAGAAAGAAGCTAAACCATTCCACCTTAAATTCACAACTTGCATTGAAGAAGAGAAATAAAAGGGGAAATAATGACCAAAAGATATTTAAACCATTCAAACAAGTAGCAATTAAATGACAGGAATTAAAAAACACTTCGCAATAACTACTCTGAATGTGAATGGATGAAACTCCCTATTCAAAAGATACAGGCTAACTGACTGGATTAAAAAGCTAGACCCAAGTACAGGCTGTATTCAAGAGACCCACCTCACATGTAAAGACACACATACCCTAAAAGTGAAGGGATGGAAAAAGATATACCATACAAATGGAAACTAAAAACAAGCAGGAGTAGCTATTCTTATATGTGACAAAATATACATTAAACCAAAAAACATTAAAAATACAAAGAATGCCATTATATAATGATAAAGGGAACTATCCAGCTAGAAGACATAACAATCATAAACATGTATGTACCAAATACTGGAGCACCCAGATATATCAAGCAAACACGCTTAGACCTAAAGAGAGAGATAGGACCTAATACATTAATAGTGGATAATCTGAACACCGCTCTCTAAGTATGGGACAGGACTTCAGAGCAACAAGTCAACAAAAAGAAACAGGATTTAATCTACACCCTAGACCAACTGGGCTTGGCAGATATATACAGAACATTTCACCCAACAGCTAAAGAATACACTTTCAAGAAAATGGAAAGACTTCAAATAAACAACCTAACACCATGCCACAAAGAACTTGAAAAACAACAATAATCCAAACCTAAAGGCAGCAGACAGAAATAAATAAAATCAGAGCAGAACTAAATGAAATAGAGACCCAAAAAACCATAGAAAAGATCAACATAACTAAAAGTTGGTTTTTTGAGAAGATAAACAAAGTTGACACACCATTAGCTAGATTAACAAAAAAAGAGAGAGAAGACCCATATAACAAAAATCAGAAAGGAAAAGGGAGACATTACAACTGATACCATGGAAATACAAAGGATGATTAGAGACTATCAGAAACAATTGTATGACAACAAATTTGAAAATCTGGAAGTTAGGGATAAGTTTCTAGACACAATCAAAGCACCAAGACTGAACCAAGAAGAGACAGAAAACATGAACAGACCAATAACAGGAAGGAGGCAGAAGCAGTAATTAGCAATCTTCCAACAAAAAAAAGTCTGGATATGGATGGCTTTACAGCTGAATTCTATCAAACTTTCAAAGAGGAGTTAATTCCAATTCTCCTCAAACTATTCCAGATAATTGAAACAGAGGCTACTCTCCCAAACTCATTCTGTGAGGCTAACATAACTGTGATACCAAAACCAGATAAAAACACAACAAAAAAAGAAAATTATAGGCCAATATCCTTGATGAACCTAGATACTAAAATCCTCAACAAAATATTAGCAATCAGAATACAGGGAGGTTTTGGTGATGGGGAGCAATAATCAGCCATAATGTATATCGACAAAATAAAATTAAAAAAAAAAAAAGAATACAGCAACATATTAAAAAAATTATGTACTATGATAAAGAGGGATTCATCCCAGGGATGCAAGGATGGCTCAACATACAAAAGTCAATAAATGTGATACATCACACCAACAAGCTCAAGGACAAAGACCATACGATTATGTGAATAGATGCTGAAAAAGAATTTGACAAAATTCAACATTCCTTCATGATAAAGACTCTCAGTAAATTACATATAGAAGGAAAATATCTTAACACAATAAAAGCTGTTTATGACAAGCCCACCACCAGTATTATTCTGAATGAGGGAAAATTGAAGGCCTTCCCCTTAGGGACAGGAACAAGGCAAGGATGTCCACTCTTACTAGTTTTGTCCAACAACACGGGAGGTACTAGCTAGAACAGTCAGGCAAGAAAAAGAAATAGAGGGAATCCAGATTGGAAAAGATGAAGTCAAAACTTTCCCTATTTGCAGATGACATGATTCTATATATAGAAAAACCTAAAGACTATCGAAAAAATCCTAGAGCTGGATAATAACTTCAGTAACGTTGCAGGATACAAAATAAATGCCCACAAATCAGTAGCATTTATATACTCAAATAATGAATTAAGAGAAAGAGAAATAAAAGAAGTAAGCCCATTTACAATTGTCACCAAAAAAATATGATGCCTAGGGATCAATTTAACCAAGGAGGTGAAAGACCTCTACAATGAGAACTACAAACCACTTCTGAAAGAAATTAAAGAAGACATGAGAAGATTGGAAGATTTTCCGTGCTCTTGGATTAGAAGAATTAAAATTGTGAAAATGTCTATACTATCCAAAGCGAACTATGGATTCAATGCAATCCCTATCAAAATACCAATGACATTCTTCATGGAAATGGAAAAAACAATCTTACTTTTCACATGGAAAAACAAAAGACCCTGAATAGCCAAAGCAATCCTGAGTGAAATAAACAAAGCCGGAGGCATAACTTTGCCTGACTTCAAATTATACTACAAAGCTGTTGTAACCAAAACAGCATGGAATTTGTATAAAAATAGACATTCAGATTAGTGGAGTAGAATTGATAACTCAGAAATCACTCCTCAGGCCTATAGCCATCTGATATAGACAAAGGCAATAAAAATCCACATTGGGGAAAATGTTGCCTCTTCAACAAGTGGTGCTGGGAAAACTGGATATCCATATGCAGAAGAATGAAACTAGATACGCATCTCTCACCATACACTAAAATCAACTCAAAATGGATTAAAGACCTAGGTATAAGACCCAAAACCTTAAAATTACTAAGGGAAAATAGAGGTGAAACACTTCAGCAATTAGGTCAGGGCACAGGCTTTATGAACATGAGCCGAGAAGCACAAGCAGCATAAGAAAAAAATAAACAAATGGGACCATATCAAACTAAAAAGTTTCTACACAGCAAAAGAAACAATCAACAGTAGGAGAAGACAACCTATAGAGTGGTAGAAAATTTTTGCTAACTATGCAGCCCACAAGGGACTAATATCCTGAATATACATAGAACTCAAGCAATTATATAGTAAAAAAAAAAAATGACCCAATTGAAAAATGGGCAAAGGAGCTGAATAGACATTGTTCAAAGGAAGACATACAAACGGCCAACAGATACATGAAAAAATGCTCAACATCACTAGTCATCAGGGAAATACAAATTAAAACCACATTGACATACCACCTCACTCCAGTTAGACTGGCTATAATCAAAAAGTCGATAATAACAAATGCTATTGAGGGTATGGAGAGAAGGGAAAACTACTGCACTCTTGGTGGGACTGTAAATTAGTACAACCACTTTGGTAAACAATTTGGAGGTTTCTTAAACAACTACTGATAGATCTTCCATATGATCCAGCAATCCCTCTTCTGGGTATATATCCAGAGGAATGGAAATCATCATTTTGAAGAGATACCTGTACTCCCATGTACTCTTTTTACAATAGCCGAGATATGGAACCAACCTAAATGTCCATCAATAGATGATTGGATAAGGAAACTGTGGTATATACATATACTATGGAATACTACTCTGCCATAAAAAAGAATGAAATACTCCCATTTGCAACAACATGGATGAACCTGGAGATACTTATGTTGAGTGAAACAAGCAAAGCACAGAAGGATAAATACCGCATGTGCTCACTCATATGTGGGAGCTAAGAGAGAAAGGAAGGAAGGAAAGAAAGACCACAGTAGTGCCGTGATCCAACAGAGGGAGGGAACATTCCTAGGGCTACAAATTGGAGTTGAGGGGAGAGGGGGGAGAGGAGGGAGGTTGCGGGGTAATTGGTAGGGGATAAAGGGTACAAAAGTAATTTTTGGTAATGGGTATGCCCCCCAGATGAATCTGGCCCTCACATCATGGGCAGGAGGGTAGGCAATTAGCTTTGTATATCATGAATATTCTTAATAAATAAATAATAATAAAGAATAAACTTAATTAAAAAACCCAGAGGAAATAAATAACTAAAGAAATAAAGCCTCTTAGAATTAGAGTCTTACAGTATTTGGAAGAAACATCTGTAGTTAAGTAAAATAAAAAGTAAACTGCCCAGCTTGTAGGCAATGAATATCCATCAAATTCAAGTGTTGTTTGAAGAAAAGAATTAAGCGTTCTAGCTACATTTATGTTATGGAATGAAATTCTTAGATTAGCTTCAAATATCTGTCTATGAATAGTCTGGAAACTATTTTTTCACTTTAAATTATCTTAAATTTGTTTGTAATTCCCATTTCACCATATTTTTCTCAAGTTGAATATCAAACTTTTTTTTTTTTCCAGGCAATGTTGGTGAAATAAATAACATTTTAAAAGCAGATAATTAACATGCCACTGAGAGTAAGCTTTATTTTTCAAGATGCTCTATGTTAAAAGTAATCTGCAATACATATAGATTCAATAGTACAGGAGTAGCTATTGTAAAAATACACCTTAAAATCAAAGTCATCCATGGTACTCATATCAATGCTTAAAAATGAGTTGTACTTTTTGGAGGCAAAAATGAAATGTGATTTGTTTTGTTTGCTGTATAAAATTCAAATATTTAATGACGTCCTTGATAATTAATTATTGTACTTGTCACCTTGAGTAAAGGCTGGGAGCCTTAAAATAATCATATCTTAATTCTTTCCTAAGAGTCTTATGTGCGATATGTCGTGTTGACTCTATATTTGCTGCTAGATGTCACTATTGTTTCAGTGTTTTTCAACCATGGGATAGGTCTTTGGACTGCAGGAATGGAGTAATTTGGTTGGTTTTTCTTGCAGGTCAGAATATGATACACCAGAAAAAAAAAAAAGAAAAAAAAAAGAAAAAAAAAAAAAAAGCTTTGAATACTATCTCTATTAATAGGGTAAACAAAAATTTAGTACATACTCAGAATACATATTAGACATTTAATTTCACTGAAGATTTCCTAATGACATGCTTCCTGGTGGTGATTATTAGCATGACAGAAGGTAGTGGCAGTAGTACTTGGGGGTGAGGATAGAGGAAATCTACAGTTTTGAGAGTCTTTAACGCTAGTCAAGAAGCTCTTGAACTATTGAGAACAAATGTTGTCTTTTACCTCTAATTGTTTGGTTTTAAAAATACCCCAATATGTTTGTTTCCTTTATGTATTTGATTTACTTTCAGGGATATATAATGAAATATCTTTATTCTTACATAACTTTATACCATTCCCTGTATGGAAAAAAAAAAAAAAAAAACAAAGAAGAAGAAGAAAAATATAATGTGATTGGCACTTTAGGGGATAAAAACAGAAACATAAGTATAGATTCGAACCTTTTTGAGGAGAAATTGGTCCTACAAAATAAAAGTTGCATGTTTGAACATTGCCCAATGACTTTAACCCGAAATCACTTCATTCATTGTCCTGTTAAACAGCATACTACTTACTTATAGGTTAAAGAGAAGAGTCATTTTGAATTCACAGTATTGTCATAAAAAATATAGCACATCATTAAACCAAAATAGAGTTTTTTATGTTTTTTAGAAAACAATTACAAACATTTATCAAAGACCCCCTGTGTGAACAAAAGGAAACACACTGCATTACAGGTCAAGAAAATACTGTAATTTAAGACAAAACAATAATGGTACTCATAATTTTCTCAATGAGATCGAGTCCTCATTTCTTTTAATTTATAGTGTGGAACCTGTCAGAATTTTCTTTGACCTGTCACACAAAATACATTATTAAGTATTTCATTTATGTAAAATGATGCATAAATGACATCTTCACAATTAGATGAGGTAATATGGTACAGGAATAATTTGGAACGTCAGTTCAGCATATGATTCGATGTGTGGCTAGAATTTCAGAATGTGAACAGCTTCATAGGAAACACAGCCCATGAGAAGGGAGGGTTATATCTTTTTCTAAATTAATTAGTTGTGAACTTGCAGCTGTGATTTTATTTTTTATGAGTTTGTTCGCTGACAACAATTGAATGATACAAGTAGAATTACTTTTGCATTTTCATTTTTATTTTAAGTTGTAAACCTTCAAAACATATTTTCTAAGCCATTCTTTTTTTTAACAACACAAATATATAGATCACAAACAACCAAACTTATATTTATACTTAACTCTGTTTTAATAGTTATACATTAAAAATATTAAACAACAAAGAATTTGAGGTCCTTCTTTGCTAGGACCTCATATGATGTGTTTATGACACTTGTCCCGGGTTTTTGATCCTGCTCTGTGGAATGAAGGAGCTGGCCAGAGAGAAATGCCTAAACTTCAGATCTGGTTCAGCTTGCTACAGAGAGGCAGGAAACAAAAAGCAAGTATGTAGCGTGTTAATTCAAGTCCTCCCAGGACCCCACCCACTTGTAAATCCAGCTCAATGACTGGAAATCTGATAGGTAGGTATGTCCATCTCTTGGTAGTACAAAGAAGATGGGAACGTCATTCATTTATGTTAACATAAAAGCATAAGCTCATGAGACATGATGAAAGAATCATACTATTTGTTCTAGACCATTAACAACTACTTTGACCTTGATTCCCAAAGATATTTTATGGAAGAACAAGTCTGTTTTCCTCAACATACTCTGAAACGCTTTTTAATTTTCTTAATCACATACTAAAAAAGGTATGCTATATTGATAGATTATTTTCTCTTGAGAATAGAAGAGTTTTGCCTTGGTTCCATTCACTGCAAAAAAAGAATAGAGAAGTAGATATTAGAAAAATTATTTCAGAAGCTACACTAAAAGGCATTATTGCCTGTACTTTTAAGCTATCATAAAATGAATCCATGTTCATTGACTTTAAATTGATAGCACTCATTTATATCCAAAAAGAGTGCTTTTAGAATTGAATAAAACAAAAGTGGTGAACAAAAAAGCAACCATTTCATATTTTCAAACATTTTGAAGAAATATTATCAGACATAAAATGCAGTTTCTCTTAACTAGATTTCCTCTCTTTGACAATTACTTTTCTTCCCTTTGGCACTTCCTCGGATCCTTGTTCACATTTAAACCATAAAGCTATTTTTAATAAGAACATTTATGTAAAGATTTATGTAATTACATTTGCGTTTATTGTTGGGTAGTCAGACGCATCTTATTTCGGAGATAATATATCTCTGGCTGAACCACATTTTCATGGAGAAAGTTTAATTCAGATTAGCCACAAATATATATATATATATATATAAAATTCAAATATATATATATCAAATGCTTCTTCTTGATAGGGATCTTCAACTGTCTTCAGTTTCTTCCTGTGTGTTAATATGGCAATTGAACTTAGTAGTTAAGGAAGGGCTCTGGAGTATGGCAGACCACACAGGTTTTGACTCTATGTACACTAGGACAAACTATTTAACCCTTTGAGCTGCATTTTTAATAATGTGAAATAGAGTCAGATATTAGGGTGATGTATTAGTTGGATCTATAAGACATGAAGATTACGAAAGATAAACAGGTGGGGGAGTAAGCTATTGAACTCTGAGAGCAAAATTTGGTAGTGAATCATAGCTCAAAGAGAGAGAACAGAACTGTAGAAACTTGAATGTGGGCCTCAACATGTTGATCAAAAGAAAAGGATATTTATTTGGCCAAACTATTGATTTTGTCAATTATCCACATAGTCATAATGGAAATTCATGGTGGAAAATTTAAAAAATGAGAAAAAAAAAAAAAGAGAGACGTTTTGACCTGAAATCACATTCCTTTCAGAGATGCTTTTGTCAAACAGACATGTCCTTAATCTACAGGTAACAAACTATAATTGCATTGATCAGATTCTATTGTTAAGTCTTTTGATGCCAGAACAACTAAGAAAACTTTGGATAAGTGGTGTAGACATTTTGCATAATTTTTCAGGAAAAATTTTGGTCGCAAATAAAACTTCAAGGTAATTCCATGTCAACAGTAAATATTCCAATACTTATAGTCCCCTGGATGTGACACCTTGTGATGCATCTGAACTTTTTATACATTGATAACCTCACAGGTGACTTCTTGGCTTTTTTTTCTGGGATTCATCCTTTAAGATCGCCACAGAAGTCGCTTCATCCAAGGTCCTTTCTTTAACCCATTTCCTCGTCCTCAGTCCAGATTGAGTGCTCAATATTAGTCAGAAATTTTAGATACAGACACTAAAAACATTTTAGATAGTTGTGATTTTTACTGTTATGGTTTCTTTCTTTTT
Source organism: Cynocephalus volans (assembly GCF_027409185.1). Taxonomy (NCBI): domain Eukaryota; kingdom Metazoa; phylum Chordata; class Mammalia; order Dermoptera; family Cynocephalidae; genus Cynocephalus; species Cynocephalus volans. Next base: position 85,781,724 of record NC_084463.1, read on the forward strand.
TTTTTTTTTTTTTTTGTCTTTTTTTTGTGACCGGCACTCAGCCAGTGAGTGCACCAGCTACTCCCATATAGGATCCGAACCTGCGGAGGGAGCGTCCCCGCGCTCCCAGCCCGGCACTCTCCCGAGTGCACCATGGGCTTGGCCCTGTTATGGTTTCTTTCTAATTTTATCTTGAAGTCTCTCTGTTGAGAGTGACCTTAATTCAAGATAGCCATTTTTAGGAGAGTCCTGACTGAGGGAATGCTAGATTCGGGTGTGTTAGTCTAAACCAAAATGAATGAAAGAGAAGAAATTTTTACTTACAGATCCCAGAAAGGTTAGGGATTGATGCGACATCTGGAGACAGCAGGGAATCCATGGGCATTTTCTCTTAAGCTTTCCCATGGGAGTATAGATTGGAGAGTTTAAAGAAAACATGCAAAGGGGAAACTTATTTACATGACCCTCGTGTTTTATCATGGTCAACAGCTGTAGGGTGTGTTGGATTTTGGGTCAGTGAGACAAGGGAAAAGCTATATCACAACCACACGGGAAGAGGGATGTTTTAATTAGGCCAAAGGTAGCAGCATATGGCTGGGTTTTAAACAACTTATGTCAGACCTAGAAATGGATGCTGAGGCAGCAACTATATTAAACAAATTAATGACAATATTTTAAGCAGAAAAGAGTTTATTAAATGTAATCAAGAGTTCACTGTATTGTTAGGAAAAGCTCACAATATTTTCCAGGAAGGCTGAAGAAAAGGACTTAGCTAAGCTTCCAGGAAAACTTGTGAAACCGTAGCACTGATCAAGACCATGGGATCTGATGCCTCTACCATGATCTGCAGATTCCAGAAACTGCCTCTGTGGCCTCTAGCTCCAGTTCAGGCTACCTCTGCCATAACTGAGTGGCTGCCAAATCAGAAAGTCAAGTGCTGTATTTATTGAGAAGGTGTCGGCTCTATCCTCTGCCTCTCTCCCCAAATAATTCAATTCATTTTTAGGCTTGTATAAGCAATATCACTTGTGGAGCCTAGGTCATGTATGGAATCCTAGTTATATGATAGAATAGAAGATTTAGGTTTTTGAAGTATCCCAACCTCCTTGTTTTATCCTTAGAAAATGAAATGCCAAGAAAGTGATAAAGAATCTACCAAATGCCTTTTTTATTGTGTCCACTAATTATTCATGTGTAGACCTCTCTGCAAAAAATAAGGATTACAACACTAATGCAGAACACCTGTAATTTTTAATCAGTTTGTGTCAGCAGGGCCTACCTCACAGTATCGATATAATCTCAAATAAAATAAATACATGAAAATGCTTCAGCAAAGTGTAATGCACATATTAGGAGTTCCAAAAGAACTATTGTTTTAACTCTACACTCTTACTTGTATATCTACCTATTCTAGACTGAAGATTCCTTGAGGTTAGTGACTATGTCATTATTTTATATCCCACTGCCTATCACATCTTCTGGCACATATTAGATGGCCAATAAATTTTGGTAGGAGGAAGATTATAAGAGGGCAAATAAATGCATTTTGTTGGGATTCTTTAGAGGTTGAAGCCATGGGAATACTAAGTGTATGTGTTGGTATTTATTGAAGATCCTTGAATTTTGAGAAATTAGGACAGTTTGCATAGATAATGAAATTAAAATACTCAGTGTTTATTTGCAAGTTAAGTAAAAAATGAAGTGCTTAATGAGTATGTTTTTTAAAACATTGGGTATATATTAAAAATCAAGGCAGACTCTTCTGTTAGCTCACAAGTAACAATCAGCAATGCTAAAGAAGGCTTTACATTTATTAATCATCAATATATTTATCACTGTATATTACAGAGGCTATTTTAAAAAATTTAACCTGCTAGGTGCCCTGTTATATATTACTCATAAACCAAAGAAAGCTTAGCCTGGTTTGTAAGAGATAATATTATATGCATTTTATTTCAGGAACTAGGTGGGGTAAATTTTCAGTTTATGCTACAGTTCTGAAGTTTGAAAATAAACAATCACGTGTTTTTGTAAAAGATTTTCTTAGTGAAACATTTTACACGTTTTTAGTTATTACTTTTGTTCTGGATTTCATCCTTTTGTATATGATTTTGTTCATATAACTGAAATCACTCTAGCCTTTTGGAGTTGAAGGGGATATTTGACCATCTGCTGATGTCTCGGCCTCAGGGTGGAAGTCCCCTTTATGCAGTTCCTGTCGGGTGGTTGTCCAGTCTCTGCTGGACTATCTTACTGAAACATCTAGGATGGGGAGCTTATCACCTCATAATGCAGCCTGATTTCTCACAAAAATTTTAATTTTTATAAAACCTTCTCCTAGAAGACATTGGAAATCTATTTTTCTCTGTTTTACACTTATTGGTGTTATTTTACTAAGAAATAAAGGCTTTGAAACATTTTACAGGCCCTACAAATAGTGTGTTTATTACTTTTACTTATTTGTAAAAGGCTTCCATTCCATCCAAATAATTTTTCTTCTTACGTCAATAAATTGTACACTAAATGTCTGTTGAAAATTCTTTCTTCACCTGATCCCCTTCTTCCTGATCCAAAACCCCCATATTTACATTCCAGGAAAGGGAATCACTTTCTCCAGTAAGAAATACTCTTTTCAATGCCTCTGTCTGGGAAGTTTCTTTCAGGTTACCACAAATCTACAGATTAGCTCACAACTGCACTATTGTTAATTATGTAAGAGTTATATAATCTCCTTTCAATCTACCTTGTGAAAACAGCATATATGATTTTTAAAATAATGAGGCAACACCCCTTCCTCATTGGCACAGGGGATTCTGCTCCAACCAGCAGGGCAATCTTTTTGACTTTCCCCACCTTACACTGGAGAGAGGTGGTGGCAGTGGTCAGGTATTGGAGGTCGTCCTCCAGGCTCTTTCCTTTTGGTGCTTTGCTCCAAAGTGGAATCAACTACAGGTAGCATGAGGCAATATGGGGCAGATAAATCCCTGGCTTTCTAAACACGACATGAGGAAAGTAGAACTCTGAAAACCAGAGAGTGGAATGAGGGCCATGGAAAGTAGGGAGTTTGAGAAGGGGATACTTTATATCACTGTATGAAGTCCTGAGGTTACCAGAAAACTGTATATGCTTGATATGAATCAGAAGCAGCGCAGCAAAAGCTTTGAGATTTGAACTATAGTGAATATCCTACTGTGCACATCCCCAAATGGTACCTGGGAGTGTGTAAGCAACGAAAATCAGAATGGCACTGGAAAAGCTCTGTAAACTAAAATAATGTTGGATCAATTGCTCACAGAAGCCAAGTCATGAATTGTGATCTGAAACCAAGAGTTGACTACTTGCCAAAATAGTGCAATTAATATAGTCCATCAAATTTTAATATTTTTTTATGAAAAAGATTAAAAACATAATATTCAAAATGTCTAGGATGGAATCCAAGATTGTTCAATATACAAAGAACCAGGAAAATCAAAACAACTTTCAAGGGGGAAAAATGAATAGATGCTTCAAATGATAGAATTTCAGGACAAAGATTTTAAAACAGATATTAAAACTGGTTTCAGAGGTAAGGGAAAGCACTTTTGAAATGAATATAAAGATAACAATTTATCTTAAAAGCAATAGAAGCAATAAAAGAACCAAGTGGAGAATCTATTGCTGAAAAATACAATAACAGTAATAAAAGGTTTACTGGAGAAATTCAATAGCAGAGGGAGATGATAGAGGAAAGAGTCAGTGAACTTGAAGGTAGATCAACAGAAATTATCCAACGTGAATAACAGAGAGATTAAAAACTGAAACATAAAGATAGCCTCAGGCAGTTAACAAACAATAGCAAAGGTCTAACCTTAATCTCATTGGAGTCTCAGAAAGAGAGAAAAAGAGGTTGATGCACAAAAGATGTTTGAGAAAGTAGTGATTTCAAACTCTTTAAATTTGGTGAAAAACATAACTTGAAAAATCCAAAAAGCTCTGTGAACCCAACAGAATAAATTCAAAGAATCCACACCCAGACTCGCCAAAATCAGACTGCTGGAAATAAAACATGAAAAATACACACACGCACACACACACACACACAAGAATCCACACCCAGACTCGCCAAAATCAGACTGCTGGAAATAAAACATGAAAAATACACACACACACACACACACACACACACACACACACACACACACACACACCAGCCAGAAGCAGCCAGAATAAAAGTAGCACATAGCATATAAGAAAATAAAGATTCAAATTACTTCCGATTTTCCACCAGAAATCAGGCCTGAAGACAGTTGAACAACATATTTAAAACACTGGTGGAAAAGAAGTGTTCTCTGAATTGCACATCTAGAAAAAATATCTTTCGGAATGAAGCCGAAAATAAAGATCTTGTCAGATGAAATAATAACAGAAGGAAACCTGTACAATGAAGGTAGAGAAAAAGAAAATTTAAATATCTGATTAAATAAAATAGATTATTTTTTGCCTCTCAAATGTATTAAATTATATATGGCTGTTGAAAGCTAAAATTTTAACACTTTGTCATGGCAGTTTCAACTTTAGTAGGTGCCAGATTAAAAGGCGTAAGATTTCTTTATTTTACTTGAGGTGGTAAATAGTAATTCTAAGTAGTTTGGGTAGTTTTGTATGCATGTTGTAATCTCTAGAGCAGCAACTTTTTAAAAAAAATATTACAGACAAGTTAAAATGAAATTCTAAAAACAATTTGAATAACTAAAAAAAAAAAAAGTAGAGGGAAGACAGAGGAACAAAAATAAAAGAGGAGGAACAAAAAGAAAACTAATAATAAATGGCAGACCTAAATTTAATCTATCAATTAACACTGAAGGTAAATGGTTTAAACATATCAAATAAAAAACAAATTTGATTAAAAATCCCTTCTAAATGCCATCTATAAGCAATATACTTGAAGAATAATAATATAAAAGAATGGTAAAGAAAATATGTCAATAACAATTTTAAAGAAAGCTCTAGTGTCTTTATTAATTTCAAACAAAGCATATTTCAGAATGAAGAAAATTATATAAAACAAAAAGGAACACTACAAAATTATTATTTAAAACTCAATTCACCAAGTAGATAAAATAATTATCGATTTATATGCACTTAATTATAGAGTTCCAAAATACGTAAAGTGAAAGCTGACAGACTGAAAAGATCAACAAATAAGCCTGTAATTATGCTTGAAGACTTTGATGCTCATCTGTCAGGAATCTAAAAAATTAACAGAAGGAAAATTAGCAATATTGACCTGACTGATATTTATGGAATACTGCACTTAACAAAAACAAACTACACAGTATTTTGAAGTGTATATAAAACATTCATGAAAACTGACCACATTCTGGGTCATAAAACACATGTTGATAAGTATAAAATAATTGGAATTATTCAAAGTGTATTCTTTGAACATAAGAAAAAAAAACTAGTAATCAATAGTAAGATATCTGGAAAGTGCTCATCTATGTGGAAATTAGCACAGAAATAAATAATTCATGAGTCAAAGAGAATGTCTCAAGGAAAACTAAAAAATATTTTGAAAATAGAAAAAGAATATATCAGAATTCATGGGATGTAGCTAAAACGTTGCCTAGATGAAAATTTATAGCACTAAATACTTAGGTTAGAAAAGAAAAAGAATTTCAAATCAATAATTTAAGATATCATCTAAGACATCAGAAGAAGAGAAAACTAATACCAAAGCAAGCAGAAAGAAGGAAATAACAAAGGTAAGAATAGAAATCACTGAAATTAAGAACAGAAAAACAATAGAAAAATAAGCCCTTAAGTCAAAAGGTGGTTTCCTAAAATTTCAATAAAACCAACAAACCTCTTAACAGATTTTCCAGTAAGAAAAGACAGAATATATGCATTAACCACAAAAGGAGCAATATAAATTCCAATCTCACAAATGGTAAACGGTTAGCGAGGAAACAGCTTGAATAACTCTATGCACATCAATTCTATTACCTAAATGAAATAGACCAATTCCTTGAAAACTACAAACTACTAGAACTCAATAAAAATTAAATAGATAATCAGATAGCCCAAATCTTTAAAAGAAATAAAATCTGTCATTAAAATCTTTCCAAAAACAAAAAGTGGGAAACTCCAGAATCAAATAGTTTCATTGGAGAATTTTATCAAACATTTAAGGAATAATTAATATCAGTTCTACACCATCTTTTGCAGGTAACATAAGAGAAAGATATACTTCCCTACTCATTTTACGAGGCCAGTATTACTCTGATACCAAGACCAGAGAAAGGCAATGCAAGAAAACTATAGGTCAGTATCCCTCATGAATGTCAATGAGAAAAACTTTAATACATATTATGAAAGTAAATACTGCAATATATAGAGTGATACATTATGGCCAAATAGTTTTATCCCAGGCATTCAATGCTAGTTCAATATTTGAAAACCAATCACTGGTTTCCACTATAGTAACAGGCTAAACAAGAAAAATCATGTGACCATATCAGTAGACGTGGAAAAAATATATGACAAAATTCAACATCCATTGATTATTTTAAAAATCTTAGAATATTAGGAATAGAAAGAGATTTCCTTAATATCATCAAGGATGTCAAAAAGTTTTTCAGATGCTACCATGCAGTGAGAGACTGAGCACTTTCCTCCTATGATCTAAGCAAGGATGTCTACTCTTAACCATTCCTATTTACTGTTTGTGCTGAAAGATCTAGAAAGTTCAATAAGGCAAGAAAAATAAAGAAAATGTTTTCTAATGTTTAGAAAACATTAGAAAACATTAGAAAACTTTCAGACACCATGATATTCTATGTAAAAAACTGCAATGAATATACTTAATAGCTTTTAGAGTTAAGTAAATTTCCAAGGTTGCAAAATAGAAGTCAAAAAAGCAACAATCAATTACACACTGCCAATGAACAGTTAGAAACTAACATTTGAAAAAATAAAAGCAGTATATTTTACAATACCCTCCTCATCCCAATAAAATATTTAGGTAATAATCTAACAAAATATGTGCAATGTATGTATGCTAAAAGCTACAAACACTGATTACAGAAATTAGGGAAGTCCTAAATAAGTGGGAAGTAGTGATATTGTGTTAACAGATTGAAAGATGCAATAAGATATCTATTCTCCCCAAACTGATCTATAGATTTAATGCAATCCCAATCAAAATCCTAGCAGGATTCCTGATAGATATGAACAAGCTGATTCCAAAATTTATTTGGAAGGCTCTAGGAACCTGAATAGTCAAAACAATTTTGAAAATTAGAATAGAGTTGTAGGACCTATGTACAATACCTGATATTAAGATATATTATAAAGCTATAGTAATCAAGACAGTGTGGTATTGGCAAAAAGGATAGACATATAGGCCAATCAAACAGGAACAGACTTCAAATATTGTCAATTGATTTTGACAAAAGTGCAAGTACAATCCAGTGGAGAATGGGTGATGTTTTCAACAAATGGTGCTAGAACAATTGGGCATCCATATACAAAAATAATGAACCTGTAGTAAGACTTTATACTTTAGACAAAAATGAACTCAAAGGAGTCCATGAACAACTGCGAAATGTAAAGCACTGAGGAAAATCTGGAGAAAACTTTATGACATTGGGTCAAGCAAATGGTTCATAAATGGTAAATCAAAAGCATGATCCATAAAATAAAAGAAAAAATAAATTGAACTTTATCAAAATTAAAAACTTTTCCTCTTTAAAGAACAAAATATAAAAAAAGAGAGAAAACAACAGTGTAGTATAAAATATTTACAAATCAAAAATTTGACAAAGAACTTGTACCTGGAATATATAAAGAATTTAAAAAATCAATATTAAGAAAACAAACCACTCAGTAAAGATGGGCCAAATATTTGAATGGACATTTAATTAAAGAAAACTTGCTGAAATAAGCAAGTGAGAAGATGTTTAACATAATTAGTTATTAGGGAAATTCAAATTAATACCACCAAGAGATATTATTAACTTATTCAAATGGCTGCTACAAAATAACTGACAACAAGAACTATGAGAATGAAAGAGAACTGAAAGCCTCCTACACTGCTTTTCTGGGGAAGTGCAAATGCTAGACACTTTAGAATATGGTTTGAAAGTTAATTACAATATTAAAAATATAATTATCATATGTCCCAATTAATCCCACTTCTATTTATTTATCCTGGAGATCTCAAAACATATGTTCACATAAAAACTAGTACACTTGGGGGCAATTTCCATCTTACCTCATGCGATATTTGACAGTGTCTGGACACATTTTTCTTCCCCAACTGGGGAGGAGGGTGCTATTAGCATGTAGTAGATAGAGGACAGGGTTGTTACTAAACATCCTACAGTACACAGGACAGCTCCCCATAGCAAAGAGTTATCTGGCTCAAATTGTCAATAATGCTAACATTGAGGAACCTTACTGTGCACAAAAACTTATAGAAGCATTATTTGTATCCACACCAAACTAGAAACAATTTAACTGTCCCTCACTGACTGACTGTATAAAAAAACAGTGGTATACCCATATAATGAAATACTACTCTGCACTAAAAAGTTAACTAAATATTGATATATATATATATATACAACAACTTGGATAAATAAAAGAAGCCAGATTCAAAATGTTCCATATTGTATGATTTTATTTACAGGACCTACTGGAAAAGGCAAAACTTTAATAACAGTGAAACTTAGTGGTTTCCAGGGATGAGAGTTCAAGGAAGAGTCTAGCATGAAGAAATTCTTAGGGGTGCTGGAATTGTCTATAACATTTTAGTGGCAGCAGTTACATGAGTCTATGTTTGTGTTAAAACTCATAGGATTCTACACCAAAAAAGGTAATTTTATGTCAGGTAAATTTAAAAAACTAATAGTAATAATAATAAGTAAGTTTATAAATGCAACTTCTGCAATCTTATTTTACCATTGGAGATATTTATATTAGCATATTTTCCTCAGGCATCCATAGTTTCACAAGAATTTTCATATTCCGATATTTGTTATATGATTGTTATGTGCTATATGCTTACATACATTGTATAATTCAACCTCTACAACAACACTATAAGAAATATATCATGATGATTTTACAAATGAAAAAATAGTCATTCATACACTGCTAACTGAGGGTGCAAGAATTTAAAACCAAGCCTGTGAATTACAATTCCAGTATTATTTCCACCCTTTTCCCTTATATAGTGTATTTACAATCTTTATTCTCAAAGGTCTTTCTATGAACAAAAAGCACATAAAAAAAGAGAATAGTGACCATAGCATTTGCATTTTCTTCAATTGTTCCTCTGACTTTTGCTTCTATATAGTTAGTATCATTTGAAAACTTACAAGAAAGCCTTCATCTTGTTTTTGAAACTCAGATTATTATGACTCTTAGGAAGAGACTTCACTGATTACCAAGTAGTTGTTAACATGTAATTTTGTTTCTTCCATTCTAACAGTGAATACTTCCTTTCTTTACTCAAGTTCTGGAGGCTTTTCAGGTGTATGCTACAAATTTTCTCCCAAGGTCTCCTGGCTTTGAACAATCTCTTACCAGGTAAATATTCTCATTTATCTTTATTACCCCTATTACGAAATGTTCTACTTATGTCTCTTCTCTACCATTTGTATTTACAAATAGCATCTTTATTTTATTTCTTGATAATGACAGATTTAGAAGAAGAAAATGTTCTTGTCTGTGACATTCTAAGCATCCTGTCTGTGACTGTGCAGCTACTCTCAGCGTGTAACCTAGTAAGTCTTGGACTGTGCTGCTATGCGAGATTCTGCTATCCTGACTGTCTACAAAAACCCTCTTCTGATTTCACCGAAGCCTTTATTCATTTAATCTTGTTTGATACTACATATATGAAATATGCAATATATTATTAGTGAGAATGAAAAACACTTTAGGATGTAAAATTTTTGCATTTTAAAATGAGATTCTGCTATTGTTAAGAAAAATAATTCTTCCGATATATGTGCTAAGCGGTGCCTCCATTTAAGGTAATACCAGGTAACAAGACATGTCTGAGCAACAAACTTTAAAAGCAAGATAGTAAAATTCACTAAGAAATTATTGGTCAATTTGAGGTATAGTATTAGTGGATATTTTCTTTTTCTTTTTTAATGGATATTTTCTAAGTATTGGATATTCACCCACCTATTATCATGTAAAATGCAGTCTCCATAATCAAATAGCCATTCTTGATACATACATTCTCAGCATTCTTCTGATGTATTATTAAAGTTATCCCATTTTAGAAAACCCTAAAGTTAATGTACATACCTTGTCTGACTGAATGGATAATGGCACCACTGAGACTGGTAATACATGAAGGACAAAATTGTGGGAGGAAGATAAAGAGTTCAGTTTTACATGAAAAGTCAGGATATGGGAATATGCCACAGACAGTTTTTGATGTCTGCTTAGAAGACAGGCCTAGGAAAACAAATATGGAAGTCAACATGGTTGATAGGCCATGCCTAGGCATTCTGCAAGCCCATTTATGCAGTAAGTAATAGAAGACAGAAGGACTTGAATACGGAGGAGTAAGGATTTCCTTATGTGTGCTGAGGTGATACAAGCCTAATAGCCTAAAGAGCAGCAAGCTCACAGTTCTGGCCTACGCTGACCAAGCAAGTGGCTAAAACCACTGCACTTCACTCTAACTCTGCTTAGAACCAGGGCATAGTGAAAATAAGGACACACTCGCTTGCCTCTTTGATCTTGTATACGTTATTTGCCCCCTTTATTTGCTGGTCAAATAGTAGAAGAGAAGTGAAAGAAACCTTAAACCTTCTGATTGGTCATTCTTGCCCACCTTATAACCCGGACCTCCGTGTATGGCCTTGCTTAGCTTTTCACAATATTTGAAATCACAACTATGAAGAAAATCATGTAGAGTGTGAAGAACAATAAACTGAAGACAAATCTGTATGTTAGGTGATATTATTATTCTTAGAATTTGTATGTTGATGTCTTTATTGATACCTATGGTGGACCTGGGGGTATGCCACTCGCATTCTCTCTAAGAGAGCTTGCTGCAAGGAGCTCAGTCAGCCAGCAACCTCCAGGTTCTGCACCCTTGGACCAGCCACAGTGTTTATACTGAAGTTATGCTTCTCTTACCCCCTACCCTCCATACCGTTCTTCCCATGTTGCTGTTAGACCACAGCTGAACTTGGTGAGGGTATTAGTGCAGGCCCATTCCTACCTGAAGTAGAACTTCTCTGACATGCACTCTGGACTCAGGGACGTCCCGCTGTCCAGCTGAGACTTTCTTAGGGCTGCACCACAGTCGGAGGCTCTTCTTACCCAATACTCCTTCCTTTTATTCTCTGCTTTCACAGGTATCAAGCCTGGCTTGCTTTCTGAAGGTTTACCCCTGCCTATTCCTGCTCCATCTCCCCTTTGTCCTTCACAAAAAATTTCCCAGTAAGTCACCTGTAGCTCAACTAATTCTGTCTTGGCATCTGCTTACACCAGGACTCAAGCTACACAAGACAAAAATATGTTTAGCATGAAAACAAAAGGAATAGAGATTTAAAAAAAAATCTTACCATTGTGTAATGTAAAGACTGAACCACAATTATAGACAGAATACCTGTAACGAGCAGAAGATATTAGAATTTTTAGTGTCTGAATGTCAGTCCTAGTTGTGTGATGAAATTATCCACTTTTCATTGTTTCTTGCATATAGAGTGAAATTAAAAATGACTATTTGGTAGGGTTATTGTGAAAATTAAATGATATAAAATGTCAGTCAAAGCACATAATTACAAATTAAATATTAGATTTTAGTTCTTAGGACTTTACCTGTGCCCTTCATTTAATTTTATTCTCATATCTCATAATATACTATAGCTCAGTAGGGTCTGTAATGTGACTTCTTTGAAAATCCAAAAAGGTAAATCTAGTACCGGAACCCAGGACTCCAAGTGTCTGTGTCTTGCTGCCAAAGATCTTAAAAGATTTAATACAGACATATGTAAACCTTGGCTTCATCTTTACCGTAACTTAATGCTGGAATAGACCAATTTTCCAGACAGCCAATTTTAATAATATCACATTAGTACAAAATAGTGGCTTCTTAGCAAGCCATGTCTTTTTTCTCTTGGTTGCTGTTGTTCCTGAAAAACATAATCAGAGGATAGCTATTCTTTTCCCATTATTGATTTTTCTGCACTTTCATTATTTTGGATCAGGTAGATGCTGATTTCTTTCATGGTTTTCCAGAAAGAACATATCAAACAGAGATTTACAGTTCCCAAAGAGCCCAGCTTTAAACAGAATACTTCAGTGGTGATGAATAAACAGACAGATATCTAAAGTGTTAAAATCAGACCCACTTGTTCTATTTGATAACAAAGCTTAGTGTTGGTATTTTAATAACAGAGGCTTGATATATTTATTTCAGAAAGCTAACACCTGGCTAATGTGCTTTTTATGTGGTAGAGTGATATAGTAAAACAACCAAATGCTTTGGAATTGCACAGACCTAGGTTTGAATGTGTTACATCATTTTTGTTTGTTTAGTTTTGTTTCATTTTACTATGTTTTTAAACTTCTAGAGTCTTAGTTTTTGTTTTATTTTTTTAATTTGTCAAAAGTAGATGATCGTAGTGCCCTCTTTATGGAGTTGATGTATAGATTAAATGTGATGATATATGCAAAATATCAAATACTTTGCCAGATAAAGTATAAGGACTTAAACAAGTTCTTACTAATGGTTTATTATTCAGTTGAAAAATACCTGTTCATTCACCTATTTCTTAAATATGTGTTTATCAGTCCTTATGTTTCAGGTGATAATCTAGACGTCAGAAGTCCAGAGGTGAACAAAACAAATACCTTGCACACTAATAAATATATGACAACAATATGCGATACAAAAATTAAGCAGACTAAGGGGTTAGAGATTGCGAAGTAATGTTATTTTAGATAGGTTAGTCAGGCAGGAATCTCTGAAGATGTGACATTTGAATTGAGAACTAAGGACACAGAGGGACAAGCCATGCAACCAGTGAAATGAGGAGTGAAGAGCAGAGAAAATAACAAGTGCAAAGCCTAGAGATTGTAATAAGCACAGATGTTTAAAAATCAGAATGTGGTTGAAGTGGAGAGAGGGAGATGAGTGAAAGATGTGAGTGGGAGAGATGGCCCAAGGGAGGACCACTGAGGGCCAAGTGAAAGAATTTCTTCCAAATGTGATAAAGGGAGGCCCCTGGGGAGTTTTAAGCAGAGGGCTGCCAAACTTGCCTTACCTTTTAAAATTCTTGATTTGAAAATAAACTCTGCGGGGGCAAGAGTGAAAGTCAGGGAACCTAGGTGATGCCACGGATGTGCCCAGGAATGAGATGATGGAAGTTTGGCCTGATGGTAGTGATAAAGGCTGGTAGAGATGGTGACAGTCTGGATAATTCTGAAAGTGAAGTGAACAAGAATTATCTGAAAGAATGTATGTGTGTTTTGAAAGAAATGCTATATTTAAAATAATGCTAAAGTTTGTGTTTATTTTTTGAATTTTTAAATATGTGCAAATGTTAAAAAAAAATACAACAAATCTGATTTACCCGTCATCCATGTTCCACAACCTGAGGACACAGCCAGGCTTGTTCCATACACACCCGTCTTTGAATCACTTTTATGCAGATTCCAGATACCAGATTCCAGATTCCATTGCCCATCTGTAAATACTTCTATATATACTGCTAAAATATAAGGTCTTCTTAAAAAAATTAATTACAATATCATTATCTCACTAAATTAATAATAACAATCAAAATTCAGATAGTGTTTACATTTTTCTAAATGACTTGCAATGCATTTTTGCAGTATGTTTATTGGAATAAGGACCCCATAAAATCTATATATTGCAATTTATTGATATGCCTTATAAATCTCTTTTGATTTAAGGGCATCTCTCTCTCTCTCCTCCTCTCTCTCTCTCTCAATCTTTCTTTCTTTTCTTTTCTTTTCTTTTTTTCCTGATTGCAATTCAGTGTCTACATATCCTGTAAAGTGGTAGATACCAGTTGAGTTTTTGTCAATGTAATGTATTACTATCAGGTAATAACCAATGTCTTTTTCTCTCTTTGTAATAGTGTTAGTCATAGATTATATCTGCCAGATTTGTTAATCTGAAAATTCAAATTTCTTCTTAATTTTTGGCTGGAATACTGCTTTAAGAAGATCCTTCCCCTCATCAGTTTTTTGGTTACACATAGGTACATATAAATGTTAAAATCTTTCCTTTTATTGATTCCTAAGTGTCTTCCAAATGTGACCAATGATGTTTATGTTTGTTTGTTTGAATCATTATGAACTTATGGATTAAACATATTTGATGTTCAAATTGTCTTGACTTTGACCAGTGAGAGTTTATTCAATTGGGCTTTTGAGCCATTGACTAGATGATGCCCATCCACATTGGGGAGGACAATCTACTTTACTGAATCTACCTATTCAAATGCTAATCTCATCCAGAAACACCCTCATAGACAATCCCAGAAATAACGTTTAACCAGCTGTATGGATATCCCCCGATCCAGTTTAGTTAACACATAAAATTAATTATCACAACATACTGATTTTTTTACTTCATCTTTTTTTAACCACTCTAAAATGCTTAATTCTAAATGATATAAATGTAATTACTTCTTTGATATTTTCCAGAGTGCATAAGTGCTTTTGTATGTGTGTGCCTGCATATGCACACACATAATTGTGGTAGAATAAGACTAAAAACACTACCCCAAAGATATAATTACCACAAGCAGTTTAAGATATTTTAGCTTTTTTCTCTGTCCTTAAGGGATATAAAGTCAAATAATTGTGTTTAACAATCACTTGAACTATTTCTAAGTGTGTAGTTATGCTACTAAATGGACATAAGCTAAGTTTATTTGTTTAGTTTCCCTTTTGATTTTTACTAATTGCTTTTTAGTAATTTATTTAATTTTTATAACATTGTAAAGCATACATGGTCTTAGTCCATTCCAGGCTTCTGTAACTTGAATTTATAAATGATAGAAATTTCTTTTTTTGTAGTTCTGGAAGCTGGAAAGTCCAAGATCAAGGCTCTTGCAGATATGCTGTCTGGTGAAAGCTGAGTCTGAACTTCATAGGTGGTGCCATGTTTCTGTGTTCTCACAGGACTGAAGGGCAAAAGGGACAAGTAGGCTCCCCCAAGTCCTTGTATAGGGGCACTAATCCCATTCATGAGGGCACAGCACTCATGAACTAATCATCTCCTAAAGTCTCCTCCTCTTAATAGTATTGTGTTGGAGATTAACATATGAATTTTACAGGGACACATACATTCAAACTATAGCATGGTTCAGATTTAAACTTACAAGATAAAGCATATTAAAAGATTAGTTTTTCTTTTTCTCTTATACCTTATTCCTTTTCCCCATATAGATTAGAAACCTACTTTTAAAAAATCTCATGATATAACTATTGTGTGAATGCATATATATATGTGCGTGTGTATTTACACACACACACACACACACACAATTCTCAATAACTACAGGAGTTACATTCTGTAAATTATCAGGAACTCTGAATTAGCAAACACTAAATCATTTCTCTTAATGGAAATACCTGGTTAGGATTCTGCGAACCTCTGGTCACAGCATTTTTGTCAACTGAGTAATACGTAACCTTATTTTATGTGTATTTCTGTTTAAAGACAACTTATTTAATATATATTGCTGGTTAATTAACATTGAACTCACAGCCAACAGCACTATAGCTCAAGCCTGAATGAAGGTTATCTAAGACACATATCACCTCCATAAGCATATCACTGCCTTGTTTTTAACTGAGGAACACCAGGCAACACTTCAGCACTATGGTTAGGAGATGTTTTAAACAGTGAAATCACCACCAAAAAAAAAAAAAAAAAAACGAAAAACTGGTGCTAAATAGATCAGGAAAGGGGCTCAGTATGAGAACTGAAGCAATAAGACAGTGACACCTTGCTTGACCTCAGCTGGGAACAAGTGCATCAGGCAACTCAAACTTTTTGTAACTGCATATGTCAGCCAATGACTATGAGAGCTCTGCAAGTATTAAGCTGGAGGTTAACATATAAATTTTAGTGAGTAGGCACATCTGTAAATACAGTCTGTGAATAATGAGGATCAAATGTATGCATGATATATGCATTATATATAAAACCTCCTGTACCCTACTTTAAGGTTTTACCCTGGGCATATTGGTGAATGCTGATGAATTTTACTGAGATAAGGAACACTGGGGAGAAAAAACGTTTTTGAATGAGACATCAAAACTTCAGTGCCATACATGTTAGACAATGCTTAATACATTTGCCAGTGGAATTTTCAGGTAAAGAGTCTTAAGTCAATGGAAAAGTGAGTGCTGGAGGTAAAATTCTAGGCATCAACATATAGATGATGTTATTTAAAGGTATAATAGTGGATTAACTCACCAGAAGAATGATTGAGAAGAAGTGTAAGGACTGATTTCTGGGACACTTAAACATATAGGTGCTGAGAAGAGGAGAATTGAGAGACCAATACTGAAAAAAGAGTAGCCTTTTATATAATAGGAAAATTAGGATTGTGATGTCTCAGTTGCCAAATAAAGAAAATAAACAGTGTCAAATGTTCCTGAAAACTTGAATTAGGTGACTATTAGATTTGGCAATATAGCTATGGTAAACTTGGAAAGAAAAGATTCTGTAGTATGAGACCACAGGAATAATTTTTTTAATTGAAGTGTTTTTTTTAAAAAATGGAGGGAATAATCTAGCATTGATTAAATAAATGTCTTGACAAAGAGGGGATGAATCACAAAAGCAAATTCCTTAAGTAGCCTGGAAGTCCTAAGATCCCATGTTTCAGTGCAGGTTTGACCTCAGAAAGGAGCAAAAGCTTTTTTATACATGGAAGGAAGAAAGATGATATGGATACAAATGTAGTGGCTGAAGCAGTTAGAAACTATTTTCTTGTTGCACCTGCTTTCTAATGAAATATGAAGATTCTTTTGTCATAGTGAAATAAGAAGCTTGAGTTTAAGGAAGCATTATGAAAGGCTGGAGAAGAGAGCAGGAGATATAGACACCCAAGTCAGTGGAAGAGTGAATTGACCAGAGGAGTATACAAAGGAATATACACTTGTTTGTAGCTGACCATTTGAAGTGAGACTGGTCATTCATTATGGTTGTGTTTTCTTTAGACACTTTAAGTTGTTATGAGGTAAGTAGAAGTAAGAGAGAGTATGTGCCTATATAGTAAATACATGTGAATGTAAATTATAATAACAGTGAATAATTGAAATCAAGCTAAGTAAGAAAGAATGTGAGGAAATATGGAATAATGGATGATTAAAATTT
The DNA here is from genome assembly GCF_027409185.1 of Cynocephalus volans. Taxonomy (NCBI): domain Eukaryota; kingdom Metazoa; phylum Chordata; class Mammalia; order Dermoptera; family Cynocephalidae; genus Cynocephalus; species Cynocephalus volans. The sequence continues at coordinate 85,799,086 of NC_084463.1, forward strand.
GCAGGACTGAAAATTCTGTTGGGAAAAATTTGGTCACTTAGAGCAATAGGATTTTATGTTCTGAAAGTAGAATCCCTTATGTTAAGATTTTAAATGTAGTATAGTTATTGGTAACAACAAAGTGTATGATAGTGGTTATCAATTATTTTTTATTGTGATCCAGGATAAGAAATAGAGGAAGTCCCAAAAGTCTAAACTTGAAACTGCATTTAGGCTTTTAGAACACTCAATATTTTACATTGAGACACATTACATAAACATACATACATATATATGAATAAAAAGCTTTACAAAACAATATTAATGTGTACTATATAAGAAAATATTACATATTTACTATTCTATTATATTCTATTTCTAAAAATGCTGGCCATGATAAGCTTATTTTCATGACTTATTAAAGGCTAAAATGTACAATTCGAAAAACAGTGGTCTAGGGTGTCGCCATGGGAGCTGGTCACCAAGATAAGATGCATATGAAGAAGAGGGACCACAGATTTTGCAAAGACCAATGGCTGGGTTAATAATAGAGGGAAAGAGAGATAGGTGCTAGCATCTTCAAAAAATAAATGGCAGGGACCTGAAAGATAACTGAAGTAAGGAGGGGAAGTGTGTTACTAAAAGGTGGCCATTCCTTTCAAAATGATATTTTATCAGACTACTGGAGAAAATAAAAAGATATTTCTATTACTGTATATGTATTTCTTTTATAAATTCTATACTTTCGCATTAATATATGATTTTTCTCTAAAAATACATTGTACTTTTACAGTAAATGCACACAGAAATGGCTAAGGCAAAATGTCTTTCCAGGAGGCAATCATATGGGGAAAAGAGTACTCTTGGGATGGTTCTTTTTTAGAGGAACATGAATTTCTGGTCTGTGTTCTAAAAAGACATGGTTTCTAGATGAAAGCTTTAGGAACAGGGTGTTAAAGTCCTCTTGCTTATGAAAAGAATGTACTAGAACTTGGAATAGCATTTTAAACACAATATAAGGGGTAACTTTAAATTTTCAATAAATTCCAGTCTATAAGCACAATTGTGTTCATTACAAACATGTTTTAGATTTATTTTTATTTGGTTATTTCTGAGTATTTTACTTAATTATAAAAATATACAGCCAGCTTCAATTGTGCTAAAGATTATGTATAAGGCCTTTATTTTTTCACACTCTAGAAAAGAGGAAGCAGCAGTGTTTTTGAAGTCTGATGGTGATGATTATGCTAATGTCAAGAAAACCTAAAAAAAAAAAAAAAGCTGAAGAAACAGAGGCAGAGTTTAAGCCATTTGCTGAACTGACTTCCAGTACTAATTTAGATATTCTACATTTTACATTTATTAAGAAACACAGCATTTTCTGGTACTTATAAGTCTAAGATCTACGATGATTAAATTTTTTTGTAATAACTTTCACAAACAAATGGAAGAAATTCACTACTTAGAAATCAGTGAAGTCACTCAATTAACACATTTTTACTGGGGCCTTTTTATGTGTCAGGCATTGTACTAGGTACCCTTAGGAGACACACTGGGGGATGCTGTTGTATCAAATACATCCCTATTTCAATAAGAATTAAATATTTTTCTCTCCTCACAGTGTCACAATCTGTAAAGTAGGAAAACTTTAATATGAAAAACTGATACCAATAAAGAAATGTATCATATATGTGTACTATATATATATAACTATAAGATAAAGAATATTAATAAATTTATTACAAGTGAGAGGTAGGCAGGAATGAGATATAGAGAAAAATAGAAGGAAAGTCTTGGGATTGTTAGCCACTGTAGGTCTATTGCTTCCACTGACACTTGGCATCTTCTTTCTGTGGTGGATGAATGCAGCTGCAGCTCTCTGCCAACTATAATTTAGTTGGCAGTAATTCTACCCTAGCAGAGGGCACATGATTGCTACTTATCCAGCAGAAACAAAGACATTGTGATGTGTAATTCCATGTTCATGCTACTTCTTTATTACTATTCTTAATAAATCTTTTATTCTTTTTGTTTTATTTTAAACCCTAGGTATTTGAACATGGCATGACATGTTTTACTCTAAACTACCAACAAAGCACTCTTAATAGAGACACCAACAAAAAGTAATAATGATAATAGTAATAACACATTAAAAAGCTAGTATTTACTAGGTGGTTATTACTATGTGCCAGATATTGTTCAAAACATTTTTCATGTATCACTTACATAATACAGTAACCTAGAAAATATCCATTACTCCTACCATTTTATGGGTGAAAAAAACTGAGGCTTAGATAAATTAAGTACCAGTCAAAAAACACATACTAGTATATTCCAGGTTAGATACTGTCTTTCTATAATTGTGTTAAGGAATAAAGGGTGTGGCAATGTTGTAATTTACTTTTTCCAAAAGAAGGAAGGGAAGTCTGATGAGGAGAATGAAAAATGCAGGCATATTTATGAGTATTTACCCAAGTATTTAAATATCAAAAAAAAAAAAAAAGACACAAATGACTTTAAAAAAAATAATAATTGTGATCGACCACTGATATACTCTATGTTAATTTTTTTTTTTTTATTATCAGGGCAATAGTATTTCAAAATATTAAGGAATTTGGATCAAAGTTTTAAGATGATACAGAGGTCGGCATAAAAAATCTTAATTAGTAAGCCTTTAAATGATGATTTTTAGTTGTTTTTTAAAAATTTTTTTAACTGAAACATACTGATTGTACATATTTATGAGGTACAGAGTTGTATTTCAATACATGTACACAATGTGTAGTCATCAAATCAGAGTAGTTAGAAAATTCATTATTGCAAAATTTTTTATCATTTCTTTGTAATGAGACCTCTTAAGCACCTCTCTTCTTGCCATTTGAGAACATACACTAAATTAATATAATTACAAATGCCTAGCACTACTGAATACCACTAGAGATTATTTTTTTTTATCTAGCTGTAGTTTTGTATCCATTAACCAACCACTCACTATCTCGCTATCCCATTCCCAGTGTTACACTTCTCACTGTGCAACAGAGATGAAAAAAGGATTACTCAAAGCACCATGAATGCAATGAGAAGCCTGAAGGGTCTGTACCCCAGCTACTCCACTGTTGGAAAGAGAAAACTGGGTATAGCTCTGATTCAAAGTTAGCTTCTGTTTTTTACTGTAAAGAAAAGGAAGTTTCACAAGAAAATTCAGTTGATTCAATCATAACAAAAGGACACAAGGACATGGGCAGTATTACAAAAGTTATCTATGGCTAAGTAGAGCTTAAAAATGGAAACTAGTATCATCAGTAAAATTAACAATGTGACATTCCAAAGTACAATTAGTGAAAAGCTAAGTTGGTCAAACTGGCTCATTATCAAAAGTATAACCTCTCCTTAAGCAAAAGTTATTCTTATGATAAAGTCTAATTATTTCTAAAGTTTCCACCAACAGACAGCTTGCCGCTAACAAACATTTTTTTCTCATCTTTTCCTTCAGCAATTCTTAAAATCTCTTAACAGGATAGGTATGACGACCACCTATTAGCTATAAAATCATTCAAGTATACAATCCCATACCTAAGCAGTGATTAAAGTTGATTAGATGGGCTGTCGCCCCCTGGCTGTGGCCTCCTACCCAAGGGCTTTTGCCTCATATATGTATTTACCTAAAAACCCTATTCTAAAAATCAAATAAGAATCAACATTATTTAATTACAATTGATTAGATGGGCTGTCACCCTCTATCTGTAGACTGTGGTCTCCTACCTGAGGGCTTTTGCCCCATGCATGCATTTACCTAAAAACCCTATTCTAAAATCAAATGAGAATCAAGATTTCTAACCCTCCACACCCAGCCTCTAGTAACCATAGTTCTACTCTCTACTCCTAAAAGTTCAGTTTATTATTATTATTATTAATTAGCTTCCACATATGAGTGAGAACACATGATATTTATCTTTCTGTGCTATACTGATTTCACTTGGCATAATGTCTTCCAGGCTCATTTGTTGCAGCAAATGACAGGAATTTTTTTATGGCAAAGTAGTTCTCCAGTGTGTATATATGCCACATTTTCTTCATCCATTCATTTGTCAATGAACACCTAGGTTGATTCCATGCTGTAGCTATTGTGAATAGTTCTGAAATAAACATGGGGGTGCAGATATCTCTTCGGTATGCTAATTTTCTTTCTTTAGGGTAAATCCCCAGTAGCAGGATTGTTGGATCATATGGTAGATCTATTTTTAGCTTTTTGAGAAACCTCCAGATTGTTTTCCATAATGGCTGTATGAATTTACATTACAACCAACAATGTATAAGAGTCACCATTTCTCTAAATTTTTGCCCACATTTCCTTTTTGTCTTTCTGATAATAGCAATTTTTTTTTTAAATCACAAAGTTTATCTTTATTCAGAATACATTTTCTCTTTTTTTCTTCCCAGCAAGACTGAAGCATATGCTTCTTAGTAATATCATTCCCCTGTGAGAGCTCACCAGAAAAGGACAGCTAAAAATGGGTCCATATGTACCTTTAGCAATAAAGAATTTTCAGTAACATCTGAAACTTGCTTGCATGCTTGTAATACAGAGTTTAGCCAGGTTTATCATACATAAAACTATGTGTACTATATAAAACTTGCTGTCAGATTTATAAAATTATTTTTTTATTTTTATTTTTTTAATTTTATTTTGTCGATATACATTGTAGCTGATTATTGCTCCCCATCACCAAAACCTCCCTCCCTTCTCCCTCCCCCCCTCCCCCCCAACAATGTCCTTTCTGTTTGCTTGTTGTATCAACTTCAAATAATTGTGGTTGTTATATCTTCTTCCCCCCCCCCCCGGTTTGTGTGTGTGTGTGTGTATGTGTGTGTGTGAATTTATATATTAATTTTTAGCTCCCTCCAATAAGTGAGAACATGTGGTATTTCTCTTTCTGTGCCTGACTTGTTTCACTTAGTATAATTCTCTCAAGGTCCATCCATGTTGTTGCAAATGGCAGTATTTCATTCGTTTTTATAGCTGAGTAGTATTCCATTGTGTAGATGTACCACATTTTCCGTATCCACTCATCTGATGATGGGCATTTGGGCTGGTTCCAACTCTTGGCTATTGTAAAGAGTGCTGCGATGAACATTGGGGAACAGGTATACCTTCGACTTGATGATTTCCATTCCTCTGGGTATATTCCCAACAGTGGGATGGCTGGGTCGTATGGTAGATCTATTTGCAATTGTTTAAGGAACCTCCATACCATTTTCCATAGAGGCTGCACCATTTTGCAGTCCCACCAACAATGTATGAGAGTTCCTTTTTCTCCACAGCCTCGCCAGCATTTATCGTTAATAGTCTTTTGGATTTTAGCCATCCTAACTGGGGTTAGATGGTATCTCAATGTGGTTTTGATTTGCATTTCCCGGATGCTGAGTGATGTTGAGCATTTTTTCATATGTCTGTTGGCCATTTGGATATCTTCCTTAGAGAAATGCCTACTTAGCTCTTTTGCCCATTTTTTAATTGGGTTGCTTGTTTTCTTCTTGTAAAGTTGTTTGAGTTCCTTATATATTCTGGATATTAATCCTTTGTCTGATAATAGCAATTTTAACTCAAGTGGGATGATATCTCATTGTCGTTTTGATTTGCATTCCCATGATCATTAGTGGTGTTGAGCATTTTTTCATATACCTCGTGGCCATTTACATGTCTTCTTTTGAGAAATATTTAGCTTCCTTGTTCAATTTTCAATTCTTTTTTTATTATCACTGGGTTATTTAAGTTCCTTCATATTCTGGATATTAATCTTTTGTCAGATGAATTTTGCAAATATTTTCTCCCATTCTGCAGGTTGTCTTTTTGGTCTGTTGATTGTTTCTTTTGTTGTGCACACTGTTTTTAGTTTGATGTAGTCCCATATGTCTATTTTTGCATTGTTGCCTGTGCTTTAGAAGTCTTCTTCATACAATTTTTGCCCAGACCAATGTTTTGGAGTATTTTCCCTATGTTTTCTTCTAGTGGTTTTATACTTTCAGATCTTACATTAAAGTCTTTAATCCATTTTGAGTTGATTTTTGTATATGGTGAGAGATAGTGGTTTAGTTTCATTCTTCTGCATATGGATATCCATTATTTTCAGCACCATTTACTGAAGAGGCTCACCTTTCCCCAATGTATACTGTCAGTACCTTTGTCAAATATCAGTTGGCTATAAGTATGTGGGTTGATTTCTGGCTTCTCTATTCCATTCCATTGCTCCATGTGTCTGCTTTTATGCCAGTACCATGCTGTTTTGGTTACTATAGCTTTGCAGTACATTTTGAAGTCAGGTAGTGTAATGCCTCCAGCTTTATTCTTTTTGCTCAGGATTGACTTGGCTATTTGGATCTTTTGTGGTTCCGTATGAATTATAAGATTGTTTTTTCTATTTCTGTAAAGAATATCATTGGTATATTGACAGGGATTGTGTTGAATTTGTAGATTGCTTTGGGTAGTGTGATCATTTTATATTAATTCTTCCAACTCATGAACATGGAACGTCTTTCCATTTGTGTGTGTGTCCTCTTTAATACCTTACATCAATGTTTTCTAGTTTATATTGTAGAGATCTTTAATCTCCTTGGGTAAATTTATTTCTAGGTGTTTTACGGTTTTGGTAGCTATTGTAAATGGGATTGCTTTCTTCTCTCTCTCTCTTTTTTTTTAATGTTATTTTGTTGGTGGTGTATAAAAACACTGCTGATACATGGAAATTTAAAAAAAAAATGCTCCTAAATGGGCCAAAGAATAAATAAAAATTTAAAATCCACTGAAACAAGTTAAAATAGATGCACATCATACTAAAACCTATAGAATACTGAAAAAGCAGTACTAAAAGGGAAGTTTATTGTAGTAAGTGCTTATATCAAAAAAGTAGAAAGATTTCAAATAAACAACCCAATGATGTACATCAAGAAACTAGAAAGGTAAGAACAATCCAACCCAAAATTAGTAGATGAAAAGAAGTAATAAAGATCAGAACAGAACTAAATGAAATAGAGACTAAAAAAGAAAAAAAAAAAGGTATAAAAGAATGATGAAACAAAAAGTTTTTGGAGAAGATAAACAAAATTGGCAAACCGTTAGTAGACTAACTAAGAAAGAAAAGAGAAGTCCCAAATAATGAAAATCAGAAAAGGAAAAAGAGGCAGTACAATACCACTGTCTTGGATTGAATGTCTCCTTCCCCAAAACTTAATCTCCACTGTAACTGTTGAGAGTGGGAAATCCTATTATGGTAATTGAAGGGGCCTTGAAGAGGTGATTAGATTGTAGTACCATGCCATAGTGAGTGGATTAAAAATGGTTGTCAGGGGCGTGGTTCTGAGGGCTTTAAAAGGAAAATGAATGAGAAGGTTAGAGTCTCTTTCTCTGCTCCACCATTTTCACAATGTGATTCTCTGCCCTCATCATTGCCACCACCAATGACTTCATAGCTGTATTCCCTGGACTTTGGGCTTCCTAGCTGCTGAAACTGTAAGCAATAAATTTTGTTTTCTTTATGAAATACCCAGTTCTGTGTATTTTGTTATAAGCAACAGAAACAGACTAATACAACCACAGAAATACAAAGATTCATTGAGACTATTATGAAGAATTATACACCAACAAATTGCAAAATCTGGAGAAAATTGATAAATTTCTGTACACATACAACTTATCAAGACTGAACCAAGAAGAAATAGAAACTTTTACAGACCAACAATGAGCAATGAGATTGAATTAGTAATCAGTAGTCTCACAACAAAGAAAAGCCCAAGATAGGATGGCTTCACCTCTGAATTCTACCAAACTCTGAAAGAAGAATTAATACCAATTCTTCTAAAACTATTGCAAAAAATTAAAGAAAAAATTCTTTCAAACTCATTCTATGAGGCCAACATCACCCAGATACCAAAATCAGACAAAAACACAACAACAAAAAAAGAAAATTTACAGGCCTATATCCTTGATGAACATAGGTGCAAACATTCTCAAAAAAATACTGGCAAACTGGATTCAACAGCACATCAAAAAGATTATACACTGTGATTGAGTGGGATTTATCCCAAGGATGCAAGGATGGTTTGACACACACAAATCAATAAATGTGACATACTACATCAAAAAAATGAAGGATAAAAACCGTATGATCATTTCAATAGGTACAGAAAAATCATTTTATAAAATTCAACATCCCTTCATGATAAAAACTCTCAACAAATTAGGCATCAAAGGAAAGTATCTCAACAAAATAAAGACCATATATGAGAAACCCACAGCTAATATCATCCTGAATGTGGAGAAGTTAAAAGATTTTCCCCTAAAAACAGTAACAAAACAAGGATGCCCACTGTAGTCGATTGACTTACATCCTCCCAAAACTCACTGAAGCTTGAATTCTGTCTTCAAGTATTATGTATCAGAAACTTGGCACCCACTATGACTGCTAAGAGAGTGGGAAATCCTCTTACGGTAATTGAAAGGTGGAACCGGGAAGAGTTGATTAGATTGTAGGACCATGCCATAGTGAATGGATTGAAAATGGTGCTCAGGGGAGTGGTTCTGAGGGCTTTAAGTGAAGAAAGAGAGTCTCTCTCTCTCTCTCTCTCTCTCTCTCTCTCTCTCTGCTCTCTCTGCTTCCACCATCTTGCAATGTGAGGTCTCTGGGTCACCAGATGGACTTTGGACTTCCCAGCCTCAGAAACTGTGAGCAATAAATTTTGTTTTCTTTCTAAATTACCCAGTTCCAGGTAATTTGTTATAAGCAATGGAAACAGACTAATACACCCACTCTTGACACTTCTATTTAACACAGTACTGAAAGTTCTAGCCAGGGCAATCAGGAAAGAGAAAGAAATAACGTGCATCAAGATTTGAAAAGAGGAATTCAAATTGTTCCTATTTGCAGATGACATGATTTTAAATATAGAAAAATCTAAAGACTCTACCAAAAAACTCTTATAACTAGCAAAAGAATTCAGTAAATTTGCAGGATACATTAAATGATTTTTGAAAGGTCTTGAACAGTGAAAAAATACTTTTAAAGTCTCTAAATATGCTAAAATGCCTAGCAATTAGAGGCATCAGTCAAATTGTTGAAGACTGACATACATGTCACATGTGTGTCTTCATATATGTTCCACTCGGTACACAAAATGAATGTCATATATTAAAATGACCACATTTCCATAGCAAAATGAAAACATTAATTTTATGGTTAACAGAAGAATTCAATTCCATAATGCTGTGGCAAAATTACAGCTCATTTAGCATAATTTTATATTAGCTTTAGTTCTCTTTGGGGTTTTTTTTTGCTTTTATGTTTTGTTTTCTCTTCTTTTTCTTCCAAGCCAGGTGGATATATTTTCCTTTCATTCACAGCTTCAGGTTCTGAGAACATCTTATGCATGTGTTCTCCACAGTTAATAACATAGTCTAGGGTCAAAATAGAGGTTCCGTAGGACATATAGTAGATGAAATACCTGTATTATGCAACAGACTGGTTTTTGTGGTAGCTTGATGACTCCTTGTTTTGGATGATCTTGAGAGTTTTGTGGACTATTAGTCTATATTATGTAGAATGTCCTTCAATTAGGATTTACATAATTTTTTAAAAAATGCGGCTACATTAGGGTTATGTGTTTTGGGTAAGAAGATGACAAAGTTAAAGTGCCAGTCTTATCACAGCATATCAAAAATGTATACTATCAACATTACTTATCACTGTTCATATTAAGCTTGTTCACATGGCTGAATAATATTTGTCAGATTTCTCCACTGTATTGTTAATCTTTCCCCCCTTTCCATACTGAACTCCTTGAAGGCAGTCTCTATGCACAGCTCAAGAAGTGGGACTGTTCCACTCCTTGAGGCCAGAAAATATACATAAAATTTTTTTTAGAATTCTTCATTGGTTTATTCTACCTCAGTTATTTATTTACATAATCAATTATTTATGTCATTATGAGTTTATGGATATTTATTTTATAGTTTTGGTTATAATCTGATACAGTTTTATTTATTTTGTTACACATTTCTTACAGGTTTTGGAAATCTTTCAGTTGTCTGTTTTGTCCCTTTGAATAATTTCATCACTGTGGTTTTTATGTTTGTTTTTGTTCTTTTTTCTTTTCTTTCTGAGTATATGTTATTTTATAGTACCATAAGATGCTCCAGGCTTATCTTGTATATTTCTTGCCTCAGTACTATGATCAGTCATTTCTACAAGGAGTTCTGATCCCTTTTATTGGAGAATGGTATTGAAAACAAAGATCTGGTCACTAGGTATGTTCATTTCTATTGGGATATTGTTGCTTCTAGGCGCTTTCAATTGACAGATCAAGGAAAGAAATTATATGTGTGTGTACTAACATACACAAATAAACACACTTATATATGTACACATACCTGTAAATATTTGTATACTTCTATATCTGAATCTAAGTTAAAATAAACATAGGTGCATCCTGATGTCTCCAACCCCAATCCATTATCATCTGGACAATGGTAGCCTCCTCCCTTTGCTTTTATGTAATCTCACATTTCAGGAGTAAGAAAGCTTGTTTCTACCCTCTACCATCCACTTAATTGTTCCATTCCAGAGTACATGTGCAGCAGTTTTAGAATTGTTAACCTGTACCCTCATGGAAAACAACTTTAACAACTAGGTTACATTCCTTTTATACAGTTCCTTTTGTATGTCATGCTAAAGGCTGAACTCTCTTACAAGGTTATTTAGGTCAGCATCTTTTACCCCATTCCTGCCAGTGAGGATGATTTATACATCAATACATGTGTCGCAATCTGCATTTCATCCTCAGATTCCTCCAATTCCTATCTTTTGTCTTCATTTGCATACATTAAGGTTTACTCTTCGTGCTATGAAGTTCTACATGTTCTGAGAAATGTAAAATGTACTCTTAAAGTACTATGCAGAGAAGTTTCATTCTCATAAGTATTACGTGTGCTTTGCCTGTTCAACTTCCACATACCCCAACCCCTGGCAGCCACTGATCTTTTTACTATCTCTGTAGTTTTGCATTTTTCAGAATGTCACATAAATAAAATACAATATATTGATTTTTTAGTCTGCTTTTTCTATTTAGAAGCATGCAATTATAATTCGTCTATACCTTTGCAGTGGCTCCATGGCTCATTTTTTTTTTTTCTGCTGAATAATTTTCCACTGTAAGGGTGTGCCACAATTTGTAGTCACCTATTAAAGGGCTATCTTTGTTGTTTTTAGTTTTTGATGATTTTTTTTAAATTTAAATTTTAATTTTAATTAATTAATTAATTGATTGATTGATTGATTGATTGATTTTAAATTTTATTTTGTCGATATACATTGTGGCTGATTATTGCTCCCCATCACCAAAACCTCCCTCCCTCCTCCCTCTCCCCCTCCCCCCAACAATGTCCTTTCTGTTTACTTGTCGTATCAACTTCAAGTAATTGTGGTAGTTATATCAAAATACTAAAAGACAAAGATTGCCAGCCAAGAATACTCTACCCTGCAAGGCTATCCTTCCGAAATGAAGGGCAAATAGTATATTTCTCAGACAAACAAAAACTGCGGGAGTTCACTACCACACGACCACCCTTACAAGAAATCCTCAAGGGAGTACTGGGTTTGGTTTTTGATGATTATTAATAAAGCTGCTATAAATATTTGCATTTGTTTGTTTGTTTGTTTTGTGGACTCACATTTTAAAATAAGTTGAATAAATACCTAGGGGCTTGACTGGTGGATTGTATGGTACGACTATGTTCAGCTTCACAAGAAATTGTGAAAATGCCTTCCGAAGTAGCTGTACTGTTTTGCATTCCCACTAAAAATAAATGAGAATTCCTGTTATTCTGTATTCCTGCTAGCAATTGATATTGTGTGTGTTTTATAATTGGGCTATTCTAATAGGCATATAGTGATATTTCATTCTGATTTTATTTTATCCAAGATAATTTTGATGCCTGAATAATATTTCATTTTGTTGATGTGCAATAAGACTAAAATATTTAACTCTACTTTACAGGTTGTTTATAATTTTCATTTTCAAACTATAAATAAACAAAGGTGAAGATCCTTCAAATAAACTTATGAGTGCAATTCTGATAATTCCCTTAGAAATCATTTTTATTGTGGAATTTTAAGAATTCTTCATATACTTTGGATACCAGTCCTTTATCAGATACATGTTTTACAAATATTTCTCTCAGTCTATGTTTTTTCTCTTCCTTCTTTTAACAACGTCTTTTGCTGAGCAGAAGTCTATAATTTTAATGCAGTCTGACTTACCAATATTTTCTTCCACAGATTGTGCTTTTTGGTGTATGATACACCATATTTTACTTAAGCCGACTTCTGTCTCTGACATTTGAGTGGTGTTGGTTTCATATTTTGCCATTACGAACAATTATACTATAATACATATATATTTGTATGAAGGTACTTCAAAAAGTTTATGTAAAAATAGAATTAAAAGTTAATACATATATTTCTGTGAACTTTTGCAAAACTCTTGTATTATTTCTAATGTGTGGAAACCTATCTAGGGAATAAGTTTTCAGAAGTGGAATTGCTGATTAAAAGGGTATTTTCAATTTTAGCATACATGGCCAAATGCTCCTCTCTAGTGTTTGAACCAACTCAAATTCTTGCCAATGACATATGAAAAAGCCTGTTTCCCCACAGTCATTAGACATTGTAAAACTTTTAGATTTTTTGCCATCTAAGTGGTAAAACATAGTATTATTGAAGTTTTAATTTGTCTTTTTTTTTCTTATAGATAATGATCCATTTATTCTTTCTCTTTCTTTGAAATCTATTTCAATCTTTGTTTGCTTTCAAAAATCAAATTTCCCTCCCTTATCGTCACTCTCAGTTTTTCCAGCAAATCTACCCTCCTACTTATATGTGGGCACATGTGCTCTGCCTTCTGTTTATTACTACGGACAAACTGTTCCGGGTCCAGCTTCTGGTAAATCCCTCCATTTGTTCACTGTATTCAACTGGCTCTTTCCTACTCATGGACAGTGCTCCAGGAACTTCCCTCTGTCTTCTGCATCATTAGTTTACTTCCCCGAAGTTCTGGCATACTAAGCCCCACTGAACTTATCTCTGCCCCTTATTGTCTTTCTTTTTGTTGTTGTTGTTGTTTTGTTTTTATTGGTTATGAATATTCATGGGGTACAAAGCAAATTGTCACCACTTCTGCCCGAGATGTGATGGCCAGATCCATACTGGTATCATGTCTATTATCACAAGTTGTGATTATACCCTATGTCCCCCACTTCCTCTTTCCCTCTCTCCATCAGCTCTCTCCAGTTCAGCCACTTATTTTTCCACAACCACTCCATCATTTGCTTGCCTGAGAACTTTCGTTCTGTCTGAAATACCCTGTCCCTGGTTCATTCACTTACCTCCTTCACATTTTATTACCCAATTCTCAAATCAGTTTTTTTTTCTCTTGTTAATTCTATTTAAAATAGCAACTCTACACTCAGAGCTCAATATCTGCCTTCCTGATTTATTTTTCTTTTATATTTATTACCATCTAACATATTTTGTTTTATTTATATTTTCTACATATTGTCTGTTTCCTCCAACCATAATGATGTTTCCAGGAATGCTAGAATTTTTCTCTGTTCTCTTTACTGCTGTACCCTTAGTGCCTAAAATATTCTTTGGTGCTTAGTAGGAACTCATACAAATTTGCTAAGTAAATAAGTAAAAGAATAAGTAAATAAGGATGTACTATTGATCTTTTCCTGACAGATTTTTTAGTATCTACTTACGCATTAGAAAGATTAGTTATTTGCTTATAATATGAATTGCACAGTGTTAGTCATTTGTGTTTTGATTTTTCTTGTTTTTATCCATGTAATTTGTTTACCATTTTCAGTAAATTTATTAATTTTTATTTTATTGTTTCTGGCATTTGAATAAAATGTTGAAACATCATAAGAAAAATATCTTTTCATCCTTTTGGAGAGTCCCTGATGATATATGGCATTTGCTATGGTTCCTATTTTATCTTTTTCTCTTCCTAGATGGCTATGCATTGTTCCATCAGCATTTGTTGAATAGACCACCTCTACTCCCACTGACCTGGTATTCAAGGAGAAATATGAAATAAAAGCCAGAGGACTAGGTGGTAAAAATGAGTACACTGGACACTCCTGCCATTATCTCATCCTCTGTATTTTCTCATCATGTCCTCTAATATCCCCACCCAAATTGTGCAGATGGTGTCTACAAGGGCCCTTCCAGCTCCCCCCAGTTCTTGCCCTTGCTCTATCTTTAAAACTGCAGGCGGTGAAAGGCTTGACTGAAGAGCACACAGTATGGGTCAGCCAGAGACTTAGCTAACAACTGACCAGTTTGTACTTTTTCTCAAAATTTGCACTTTACATGTTAGTATATGGCCATTTTTTTTTTTCTGAACTTAACTTTTGGGGGATAGGTCATAATGGAAGATGTTTTTCTTAATTTGTGTACTATCATTTCAGTTTGGCAAAAACTTAGAAAGTTTTGCAAAAAGTTTTCTTTAAAAAATTTTTTTAAATAAACAACATGTAATAGAGGGCATTTATTGACAAAAATGCAATTTCATGACAGAGGGACTTCCTGGAAGTTTAGGAGCAGTTTAATTGATTTTGAAGTTTTTACATCACTCAGAGACAGCCATCAGCACCAGCAACTGGACCCTCTCTTCAAATACAGTTCCCAGCTCCACAGACCCTTTCACTGAGCCCAGACACCAGCACCCCGCCAAACCGCAGCCATTTACAGAAAGATGAGTTTTAGCTCCTCTTTCTGTTTCCTGTAGTTGCTACTTCTCTGACACTGGTGTTTCTTTGTAATGCTCAGTTATCTACTCAACAATTATATATGCCTAGATAACAGTTCCTTACATTGGATTCTCTCTTTTAAAAGAACTGTTGTGGGTTTTGTCTCCTAATTAGAGCCTATTATAACACATTTTTTTCTGAGTCTATTTCCTCAGTTGTAAAGGGAGAATAATACCATCCAACTTATTAAATTACAAAAACAACAACAACCACAACAAAAACCCCGGATGATGCGAACAAAGAACTGAACACAATCTCTGGCACACAATATTCATTCAGTCTATGTCATTGTCCAAACAATATGTTGGGGCAGAGAAGGAAAGAGCTAAGGCCCTGAAGGTATAGAAATGAGAACATAAGGATGGAGAATACAGATATGAAACAAAATGTGGTAGGCTTAGAAGTTGAAAGATTTAATGATTCTGGAAGGCCTTGGGTTTCCCAGCGTTTTAAAGAGGATGAATAGATCAATAAGAGAAGGAACCTTAGATATTTCACAGATAAGGTGTTGACTGAGAATAAATTTGGGGTGGGTTAATACAAAAGGAAGCCCATGACCAATAATATTGAGATTATGATCAAAAAGTGAGCCCACATATTATTCAACTATTGTTTTTGAAAATAAGGAGTTCTCAAAATCTCTATCCTAGACCTTATGGTTAACCTCTATGATTCAGTTTTTCCAGAAGTAGAATAAGAAAATACTTAACTATTTTAAAGTACGTACTAAAAATTATTTTTTTTGAAGCCTGACATGGATTTAAAAAGAGGTAAATGATAAGTATTTCATTTGTATTGGATAACTGATAGTCTGTTTGAAATATAAGATGCCTGGACACCTCATTATCAAAAGATAAAGTCAAACTCATTTGAAATTCAAAGAACATTTTTTAAAAATCATGATTAATGGAGTGGATGAAATGGTTCATGTGAAAATAGTGAAAAATAAATGACCAACAACATGGTTTAGAATTTATGAAAAAACGTGTGAATCTTGAGTTTCTCATGTAAGAGAGTTTTTGAGGTCTTTTTTATTTAATTGTTTCCATATGCATAAGGAACATGTCTTGTTATCTGAGCCAGAAGTCTCAGAGTTCTGCAAACACATGCATTGTTTCAGAAATGCAGACAAAGAAAAAGCAGAAAAAATTTCCAGGCCTGGGGAGAAAGATTATGCTACAAACATTGCTAAATGTGAAAAAAAGGGGCAAATTTAATTTACAAATCAATTAAGCAAATTACTGTTTCTTAAAAGCATCATCAATATCAGATCTGAGAAAGTATTTACCGAGGACCTTAAAAAACAGGCAACTGACAGGAAGACTGCTATAACTTTCCCAAAAGTCAACATAAGCACCAGATTATATTCACATCAGAAAGCAGTTTTCTGAGCTCATTGTCTATATATATTCAAAGGTGAACAATAACAGAATCTACTACCTAAGGTAATATATTCAACCCATTTCATGTACTGCTAAACACCATGAAATGAGGAAACTCAGAGAGGTGGTAAGGGCTGATTAAGAGTAGATGTTTTTTGGGCCAGTCCTGTGGCTCACTTGGGTGAGTGCAGTGCTGATAGCGCCGAGGCCACAGGTTCGGATCCTACATAGGGATGGCCGGTGCGCTCACTGGCTTAGCGTGGTGCAGACCACACCATGCCGAGGGTTGTGATCCCCTCACCGGTCAAAAAAAAAAAAAAAAGACTAGATGTTTTTCGAATTTAGAGACATTTGAACAAAATGGGGTGAGCAGCTATTTTGTGATGCCATTTGAGATGAAAAGAGATGAAGAAAGTAAAAATTCATTGAATACCTATCACGTACTCATACATGACCCAGTGTTGGTACCTTACATCAATTTTAATTAAACTTCAAAATAACCTGATGCTTACATTATGTAACACCTACATTAACAGATTAAAAGAAACAAAACGAAACAAAAAAACTAAGTCTCAGCATTATAGTAAATAAAACACATATACATATATAGCATTGTATGAGTTACATAAAAAACTGAGGTTCAGAGAAATTAAACTTATGTCAGTTTGCCCAACTAGTGAGTGGTGGAATTACACTGAGTGCAGATCTGTCTGATTCTAAACTCTATAATGTTCTCAATAAACCTTGCAAGAGTGGTCCCATATCTCCAAACATCTCTTTTGTAAGCATCACACCAAATTTGAATGATTGCAACTAATTATCTTTCAGGCTAAGCACTTAAAAGTTTCTGTCAAAATTTGCTCTTGTTAAGGTATGTTCAGGTATTAATACATTTAATAATGAAACAGACAAAATTATATCGAAGAATTTTGTAGGTGGCTTGTGCTAGGTGCTGGATACAAAAGGATACAAAATAAGGGATATTTTGCTTCAAAGAACCCATAGTATAAAAATTGACTATAAGGAAGGAAGTATCAGGAAATAAAAAAATTGAATAGAGTTTGGGCCCATATTAAAGTTAGGGTGAATCCGAGGATTTTGGCTTTAGTCTACAATGCAATACACGGCTGCTGGTACTAGAAGCAGTTGAGGCAAGATTCCTTTCTATCACTTTTTAAGTTCACCATATAGATGACTACCTGTCCCGTGTGTACAATTTATCCCATTTATAAGTACCAATTATTGGTCCAGTGCCATTTCTTAGGACTGAGGAACACTAGGAAATTAATTTTTCAAATTTCGCCTTTTCCTATACATGATTCTCACCTGATGCTTTTCAACACCCTTTTCTTTGTCAATGATCAAACTATCAATCAGGAAAAGTTATAATAAGTTCCTTTCTCCTTAAGGCTCAATATTTTCCTTTCTCCAGAAATATTTTCTTTTCAAAAGACGTGAAAAAAATTGGATCAAAAGGCATCAATTTCTCACTGAAAAATATTAGATATCCTAGTTTGGATAGGCTGAATGAGGTGTGTCTCCATTTCTCATCTCTGTTTTCTTCTGTGTTGGGTTCTTTCTCTCTCAGGCTCTGATAAGAAAGGTTTCACACCATCGGTCCATCCTTACCTGGTCCCTAAATTTTGCTTTCTCAGAAGGAGAGAAACCCTCTCCCAGTGCTCACGTAATTTCTGAATCGTCATTGGCCTTTCTTGGGTCATGCGCCTGCCCATGTCTGTTGTGGTAGAGTCAGAGGCACTTACAAAGGATTAAAATAGATATCAAATTCACATACTGAAGACACTGTCTCACACTGATGTGTTGAGGAAATTTTAATTATCAGTACTAACAGGTGTATTTTGAATGAGAACCTCTACAAGTCACTGAGAGACAATCACAGGACTCTAGCAGAAGCAGAATCCACATCAGAACAGAACAGAAATTATTCCAGACTATCTAGCCATTACTAGTTTTAATTTCTTTTTAAGAAACAAAGGCCTCTTTTGTGATAAAAGTTTTATCATATCGATTGACTAGAAATATAAATAAAACTACTAAGAATTTAGTTAGTGTATTTACAATGTATTAATCAAAATATAATTTTCAAACAGTAGAAAATGTACAATTGAGGCACACTTAATTTACACATAGTAACTTTAACTGTCATGATAGGGTGAAAGCAAGCATAGCCAATACATAAATAAATAAGTGTAGTTGTTTCCAATTCCAATAAAACATTATATATAAATTCAGGCAGGAGGCTGGATTTTGCCCTGGGGCTGTAGTTTGCTGACTCTGCTACAGGCAGAAATGCTTCATGTACATATGGAGTTGCAGATTGCTGGAAATACCTCTATTGAATGTCACTGTGGTGTTCATTTTTGCTGTTTACAAATTATTCTATTTCTTCTGGGCACCATGGTAGATTGTACTTCCCCATTCCATCTGAAATTAGGGATGGCCATGTGCCCTGTTTTTGAAAATGAAATGTGAGTAAAAGTGTATTGTGTCCCTTCTGGGTTGAAACTTGAGAAGGCAGTGCATGACTTGCCATACCCTTTTCCTACCACCTCAGTAACTTTAGAAGCATGTGTTGAGATTCTTTGTTGAAGTGTTATGAAGATCAGAGTCTTCTTGATGTCCTGCTTTGGACACATATTATATATGAGAAATATAAGTCTATTTAGTTAAATCACTTGGGTTACGGAGTTGCTTCCTTTTGCAACGTAATCAGTCTTCTCTCCTGAATGATATCACCAGTTCCATTGACCCACAAGGTGAGAATCTCTGATTTTACCTTGTCAAATGGAGTTTCTTAGTAGTTTTTTAGAGAGTAAAAAATGAATGCATGTCCTTAAAGGTTTTTTTTTAGTATATTAATCAAAATTCTTGCAAGCAAATGTAATAAAATCAATTTGAACCACCTTACAGAGGAGTTTTTAGAAGAATACTGAGATACCTTATGTCAGTCATTTCTTTATTTATTCAGCAAATGTTTATTGAGTGTCCTTATGCCACGTACTGTTCTAGGTACTGGGCATACACTGATGAACAATCTAGAATGCTAGAAAATAAAAGATGCTAAGGAGAAAATAAATGCAGATACATAGAAATTCTTGGAAAGGGGATCATTGAAAGAAGTTAAACTCCCCAACTAAGTGGAAAGCAGGAGTGTGGATGGACCTTAGGATGACTGAAACCAGAAACTCAAATGCCTCAAAAAGCTCTCTCTCTCTCTTTCTCTCTCTCTATCCCTCTGTCTCTCTTCTCCTTCAGATCTCTGTCTCTTGCTCTCATTTCCATTTCTCTTTATATGTTAGCTTCATAGTCTTTCATTGTAGGGCAGCTGCTCCACATGACAGGAATTACAGCTTCCATGAGTTACCAAGTCTCATCTCATAAAGCTTGTGCCAATAGACAGGGATGACATCTTTATTCCCAATTTCAATTTCAAAAATTCTGGGGAAAGTTTCTGATTGGTACAATGTGCATCAGTTACTCATCCTTGAATTAACTGTGGTTAGCAGCTGAGGTAAAATAAAACCATGGTAGCCTCCATCTTGAGCAGGTGTGCTGAAAGAGTCAGGAGTCAGTTTCCTACAGATGAAGATATCACAAGTATCCACTAACATACACTAACAGTTATGCTTTTAAACTACGCATATTAAACTAAGTGTACTTCTCATTACATAGTGCATCTTTAGTATGTCTTGCTAGTAATTTTATTTTCCTGACAGTTTAAAAAAATTCCTCATTGGATTATTTTCAGCATATTTGTATCCTTGGTAAACACTACTTGACAACAAGAGTAAAGATTCTGTTACCCCAAGTGGGAAAAACCAGGTAAAACATTCTTCTTACAAAATTTTACTTTAAGAAAGTTTATTTATAAATGGCTATGGCAATATTAGATTATTTGGAGGAGCATACTTCTCAGTTTCTTAAGTCACACCTGCTTAAGGAGTAGTGTCTACCTGCAAGGTAGTACTATTTGGGCCTTAATGTATCTTCTAAATATGGAATTCAGTGTCTAACAGTTCCTTGCACAGACACAATATTATAGAAACATATATTGATGAAACTTACCATTCAACAAAAAAATAACAAATCCCAGAGATTATTAACTGCTATTTGTTTAATAAATATAGTTATTGAAAAGATGCATTTTTAAAGCATTTTCATTTTTATTGCTTGGATTTCTGATATTAGTAAAATGAAAAAATAGAAATAACTCCTGAATTAATCTCAGATTGATGGTTGAATGTGTGAATGGAAGAAAAACTGGTGAACAAAAAAACTGCAAATGTGGTACCTCCTGCTGAAATATTGCGTATGCAAATAGTGTCACGTTCTATGTGTATTTGGGAGGTTGAAGGCAAAAGCCTAGGGAAATATTCTTTGGGAAGTTGTATCAAGCCAAAGAACAGACAGAGATCTCTGTTCTTTAAATCAGCATAGAAAAAAAAGGAATTTAGCATTATATATGGAAATGGAATTCTGGGTGGAGCTGGGTGAGTACAATCAATACTCATAATTAAGGGACAGCACTTCTGACTACTGCATGTCCTGTGATGCAGATCCTCACCATCACAGAACACTGAAGCTGCTGCCAACCTTTCCTATTCCTTGAGGATGGGCAAATTCAGAAGCAGGCTATTATCAGACACAAGTCTAAGCTATGTTCCTCAATCTGAAAAACTTAAGGATGCTTTTCAAAGGAAAAGTCTATCCTTTAGACAAATTTCTGATAGTTGGGTAAAATACTTGATTTTACTTGCTCAAGTATATTATAACTTCACTTACTAAATTGTGAACATCTTGGGATCATTAAATGGTTATATTAAGAAAGAATGCGATTTTGGAGTCATACGGCTGGCAGACATACAAGCAGCCATGAAATGAAGATCCATTAGTCAAAGCAGGTACTGACCTTTGTAATTTGTTTTTGTCAGAATGCTGATTTAAAAAGGACACTTAGTTTAGCATATATCATAACATCACTGTACCCCATAAATATATGCAATTATAATTTGTCAATTAAAATTAATAAAGTGGAAAAAAAAGACACTTAGTAATAGAGGATTACTGTAAAACTTTCTATAAAATTGGATGTTGGTGCTCATGACTTGAGAAATTACAAAATATCTTGCCTGGCCTTTCCACATACTGAATCTGCTCCCCTTTTTCCTGTTAACCTTGGCAGGTGAACTTGTCAAACAAACTGAATAAGTAACCAAATTTATTTGAGATGTCTTATACATTCAGCCCTTTTGAAATAAATGATCCAGTACATGGAAAATGACTGGACCATCAACAAAGTGATTTTTAATTAAGATCCTCTATTAATTCTGATTTACAAGTACATTTATATTCTTTTTAAAATAAATGTTTCTCATTGCTCATTTCCACTTTTCACCCATCTTAATTTTTAATGGACCCTGCAACAGAAAGAGAAAGAAGAGATTAGAGTTTTGGGTTTGCATTCCAACTGTTCTATGTACTAGCCATTTACATGGATGTGGAAAACTCAGTGTACTTCTCTGAATCTATTTTCCTATTTTCCCATCAAAACAAAGAAGAATTTGAATTATGGGTAATAAAGTATCATATAGTACTAAGACAAAGGTATAATTGGAAAAAACAAATAAAAAGGAGATCTATGTATTCTGAGTTTCATTAGAAACCGATTTATATGTAGATGAACAGAAAATCTTATATTTGTTAAACAGGTAATATAAATTCAGCATTGTGGTAGACATAAAATTAAAAGTCTACCAAGGCTAGCCCTGATGGTAACAGGGATAATAATAGCCTTCTGCCATAAATAACTATAAAAATAAGCATAATGCAATGCAGAAAACAAATTTTCATAAATTGGAGAACAGGACACATGAATCTGAAATTCCTAAAAAACAAGGAAATAAATAGCATGCATCCCACCTTCTCGCTAGCTTTATACTACAGTCTTAAAGAGTAGAGGAGATTAAAGAGTAGGGATTGAAGTTTGGACCTGGTCAGTTGGCTGTTTCAGTCCTTCAAAAAATTGACCTATTTAATTTAAATTTTTAAATTAATTTTAAATTTATTTAATTTTAAGTTTTATAGATCTTAGATATTCCTTTCCGTTTTTGGACATAGAGTTGTTCATAGTATTCTTTTATTATCATTTTAGTGTCCATGGGATCAGTAGTGATAACCCTCTTTTATTTCTGATACTGGTCATTTGTATCTTCTGTCTTTTTTTCTCAGTTAATCTGGTTAGAATTTTATCAATTTTATTGATCTTTTTGAAGAACCATATTTTGTTTTTATTATATTCCAGCTTTCAATTTTGTTAATTTCTCTTTTAATTTTTATTTGTTTACTTTTGCTTGCTTCAGATTAAATTCTCTCCTTTCTCAAGAGTCCTTAAAATGAAGCTTAGATTATTGGTTTTTAAATATTTCTTCTTTTTTAATGTATACATTTAATATTACATACTTTATAACTATTTCTCTGGAAATACTGCTTTTGCTAAATGCAGCACATTTTGATAAGTTCTATTTTTATTTTTATTTAGTTAAAATATTTTATAATTTCTCTTGAGACTTCTTCTCTGACCATGTATTATTTAGAATTGTGTTTAATCTCCCAAAATTTTTGTATTTTTCTGAAATCTTTCCATTTTTAGTTTCTAGTTTAATTTCATTGTGCTCTGAGAACATATTTTGTATACTTTTTGTAGAGGGTTAGAAATCTTGATTCTCATTTGATTTTTAGAATAGGGTTGATTTTTAGGTAATGCACATATGGGGCAAAAGCCCTTGGTTAAGGGGCAAAAGCCCACAGATAGCGTGACAAAAGCCCATTTAATCAATTCTAATTAAGTATATCTTGATTCTCATTTGATTTTTAGAATAGGATTTTTTAGGTAATACTAGTGTGAGGCAAAAGCCTCTGGACAGGAGACAATAGCCCACAGATAACATGGCAATCGCCTGTGTAATCAACTCTAATCACTGCTCAGGTATGGGATTGTATATTTTAATGATTTTAGAGGTAACAGGTGGTTGTCATACCAATCCTGTTAAGAGATTTTAAAGAATTGCTGTAGGGAAAAGTGTGAAAAAATGTTTGCTAAGGGCAAGCTGTTTTCTTTGTGGAAACTTTAGAGGCTATTATACTTAGATTTAATCATAAGAATGTAACTTTTACTGAAACCATTTTAGAAGAGGTTATATTTTAGATACTGATTGCAGTTTAACCAAGTTAGCTTTTCACAAATTGTATTTTGGAATGTTATGTTGTTAATTTTACTAATGTTACTAGTTTCCATTGTTTAAGCTATACTTAGCCATAGATAACCTTTGTCACACTGACCATGTCTTTGTGTCTTTTTGAAATGTTTGAATCAACTGATTTTTCTTGTGAAACTTTATTGTCTTTACAATAAAAAATAGAAGCTACTTTGAATTGGGGCTGTACCCAGTTTTCTCCTTCTGACAGAGGAGTTGCTGAGGTGCAGTCCCTTTGGGCTTCTCATCACATTCACGGTGCTTTGAGTAATCCTTTTTTTGTGTCTCCATTACACAGTGAGAAGTGTAACACTTTTCATTCTTTTAAATTTGTTGAGGTGTGTTTTATGGTCTACAGTGGTCTGTTTAATACGAGTTTGAGAATAATGTGTATTTTGCTGTTGTTGAATGAGGCATTCCATAAATGTCAATTAGATCAAGTTGATTGATCTTTAAGTTATTTTTAGCCAGTTTAATCTATCTAAAGAGGGGTGCAGAAGTCTGTAACTATAATAGTGGATTCTTTCCACATCTCTTTGAAGTTCTGTCAACTCTCGCCTCAGATGCTTTCTAGATCTGTGGTTTGTTATCTCTCATTAATATTGGAAAATTTTCAATCACTATTACTTCAAATATTTTTTGAGCTCTTCTCTCTTCTCTTACCATTATTGTAATTTTGCATATTTTACACCCTTTAAAATTGACCTGTAGATCTTGGATATTGCATTCTTTTTTGTTTGTTGTTGTTTCAGTTCAGTTGGAAGTTTCTTATGACCTGTCTTCAAGGGCACCGATTCTTTTCTATATACTTCCCAGTCTACTAATGAGCCCTTGGAAGGCTTTCTTCAGTTCTTGTACAATGTTCTTTGATTTATAGAATTTCATTTTTCTTGTTTCTTAGAGTTTTTATCTTTCTCCTTAACATGACCCATCTGCTGTCATATGTTGTCTATTTTCTCCATTACAACTTCTAACATATTAATCATCATTATTTTAAATTCCCTGTCTGATAACTCCAAATCTGTTTCATATGTGAGTCAAGTTCTTATGCCTACCTTGTCTCTTCAGGCTTGTAATTTTACGTTGAGAGATGGGCATACTACATTAGGTTTAAGGACCAAGATAAATAGTCCTTTACTGTAATTAACTTTCAGTTAATCTGATTAGGAGTTAGTATGTGTTTAATAGTTGTTGTATGTAGCTGTAACATAGCATTCAGATTCTTCAGAGTTCTTCAAATTATCCTTCTTTTTGTCTGTCCTATTATCTTGAGAATTCCCAAGTAGCCTGCATCTTAGGGCTCTTTTAGCTGTCATCCCCCGTTATTATACTAAGAGCCCTCTTGATGTGGTGGATAGGTGTGGGAAAAGTGAAGCACTCCAGAATCTTATAATTAAATCTCAGTTTTTTAGTGGACCTGTGTCCCTGGGTTATAATATTCACAAGTATTTCTTTTTTATATATCATTTAAACAAATTATTATTTTTTATGTGATAAATTCACAAAACATAGAATTTATCATCTTAACCATTTCTGAAGCATACAACTCAGCAATATTAAATATCATTTAAAATATTGTACAACCATCACCACCATCCATCTCCATAACTCTTTCATCTTGTAAAACTGAAACTCTCCACTCATTAAACAATTACTCCTCACTGTTCCCTCGCCTTGGCCCCTATTAACCACCATTCTACTTTCTATCTCTATGATTTTGACTACTTTACCTACCTCATACAAGTGGAGCCATACAGTATTTGACTTTTGGTGACTGGCTTATTTTATTTAACAGAATGTCCTCAAGGTTAATCTCTGTTTTAGTATATATCAGATTTCTTTCCTTTTTAAAGCTAAATAATTTTTCATTGTATGTATATACCACATTTTGCTTTTCTATTCACGTGTTGATGGACACTTGGGTTGTTTCCACATATTAATTATTGTGAATAATGCTTCTATGAACATGAGTGTACAATAATTTCTTTGGTACCCTGCTTTCAATTCTTTAGGGTATATACCCAGGAGTGGAATTGTTGTAACATATGGTAAATCTATTTAATTAGAATTAATTATTTGAGAAACTGCCACACTCTTTTCCACAGCAGCTGTACTATTTCACATTTCTACCAACAGTGTACAAGAGTTCTAATTTATATCCTCATTAACATTTGTTATTTTTTGTTTTTCTGATAGTAGCAATCCTAATAGGTGTGAGGTAGTATCTTGCAGTTTTGATTTGAATTTCTCTAATTATCAGTGATGTCCAGCATCTTTTCATGTACTTATTGACCATTTATATATCTTCTTTGGAGAAATGTCTCTTCAAGTGTTTTGGCCATTTTTAAATTGAGTTATTTGTTTTTTGTTGTTGAGTTTCAGTTGTTCTCTCTATATTCTGGATATCAAATCCTTATTAGATATAATACATTTTGCAAATATTTTCTCCCATTCTGTGTATTGCCTTTTTACTTTGTTGATAGTGTCTTTTGGTGTACAAAGCCCTGTCGATGTGGTGGATAGGTGCAGAAAGCGGGGTGGCGGGGAGTCACACTATACTCTTATGATTAAATCTCAGTCTTTTAGTCAGCCTATGTCCCTGGGTTATAATCTTCACAGGTGTTTCTTAGCTTTCTTTTTTCCCATGCTTGAGAGGAAGATCTGGGGAGCTAGAAGGAGAGAAATGCCCTTTCTCTGATTCATACAAAACTCTGGAGAATAGGTTTTGTTACAGAGAAAGCTCTGAATTTGCTTTATGATGTTTTCTCTTTTCTTCTGTCTTATGAAGGCATATTTCATGACTCTTCACCATGAAAACTTGATGGGGCTCATGTAGGTAAAGTCTCTAGGACTCATGGAAGACTTCTAAGATGTTGGGTCCCAGCAGATTTTTTACTCTCAAGGTAGTCCACACTCAAAATTCCATTTAAGTGTTCCTACTGGATTATGGCTCTAGTGTCTTCTCCTTCAGTTAAGCTATGACTCTGGATTTGCCTGCTGCTCTAGGCGATAGTTTGTCTTGTGAAC
The DNA here is from genome assembly GCF_027409185.1 of Cynocephalus volans. Lineage (NCBI taxonomy): Eukaryota > Metazoa > Chordata > Mammalia > Dermoptera > Cynocephalidae > Cynocephalus > Cynocephalus volans. Next base: position 85,825,611 of record NC_084463.1, read on the forward strand.
TCAGTTCTCCAATGGTTCCAAGAAAAGTTAGTGATCTCAGTTTGACATCTTTTACATGTTGTAAAGCTGAGAGTCATGACTTCAAAGTCCTTTATAAGTTACAGCAGAAACCAGAAGTCAGTGTGTTGACTTATTTTTTTTATTTTAAAATAAGAGTTATAACCTAGACAACATTTTTGCATTCATGATATCAAAGTATATTTGACCAGCTATCATTATATCTCAAGTGCCTAGCTCCTCTTTTCAAAACAAAGCCAAGCAAAACCAAACAGCAACAACCATCAAAACAATAATTACAGCAACAAAAACACTTATGTGTGCATATGTAGTATACTAGGAGAAGAGGATGAGTGATAGTAATTAATAATTCTCTGGAATGAAGAACTTGTTGTTTTTAATCTTAAATATAGCTGAAAATTAATCAAAAATAATTGCAAGTGAGTTCTTGGGACATAGCTAACATATCCCACACAAAGAGATTTAACAGTACCATTGAGGAAACAAGGGATGTTGATCTGTGTTCAAACAGAAAATTAGAGATTCTCTAAATGTTCCAAAAATAAATCATTTATTTTATAGTAATATTATATATTCTCATATATTTTACTAAAACTATATCAGGAGATTAAGAGTCACTCCTTTTCTTCTGCCTTCAAAACTTGTATGAGTTTCTGTCATTAGAAAACTGTAATCTAGACTATAATAGGAAGGTAATTTGGAGAAATATAGTTCATGTCTTCTCCTTTGCATTCTGAGAAGCCCTTGGTGTGACATTGAGCTGATATGACCATAGACAATCCTACACAAGATTAGCAGAATGTAATATGTTAAGATTATACATGGTACCTGAAACATAGTTGATGATCAATAAATGAGGACTCTTTCTTTCTACAATATTTCATCTCCGCTTTAATTCAGTAATTAATTCAATACATATTTGCTCTGTTACACCATGTTCTCTTTATTAGGGACACATCATAAACAAAGCAGACAAATGTCATATGCTAAGGAGCTTGCATTTGAGTGAATTATGGCAGGTAGAAAGCTATATGTTCCCGGGCACACAAGAAGATTATTGTTCTTAGCCTTTTATATTAACCATTTACGAAGTATTGACTAATGGTATTTAAGCCACTTTTAGGAATGGCTTCCTAAACATTAGTTGTAATCCCCTATCCTGTCACTCATCTTTCATTGGTCATCTGAATGCAGGGAATGCAGCAGAAGTGTCTGTAGAGGTTCTTTAACACAGTGGAGCAGCAAGAGGAGAGCTTGGGTTGTTTATTTAGTGCTTTGAAGAGAGCCCCCCGGGAGAGATACTGTACTGTATTAGTCTAATCAGACATCCAAAACAAAGTACTACAGAATGAGTGACTTAGACATTTATTTTTTCATAGTTCTAGAGGCTAGAAGTTCATGATCAAGGTGACAGTAAATTCCGTTTCTGGTGAGGGCTCTCTTCCTGGCTTTTAGACAGCTGCCTTCTCACTATGTCCTCATATAGCCTTTCTTGGGTGTATACACATAGAGAGAGAGATTGAACATGAGCTCCCAGTGTCTTTCTTATGAAAACCCTAATCCTATTGAATTAAGGCCCCACACTTGTGATCTCATTTAACCTTAATTACTTTCTTAGAGGACCTAAATACAGATATGTAGGGAGTTACAGCTTGAACATATAAATTTAGTGTGACACAAATATTCAGTCTTTAACATGTACTATCTTTGACTTGGTGAGAAAGATTAATGAACCTTAGGGGTTGTTTTTATGGCAGCTTTTGTTAATTATCCTGATGTGGGGGGGAGCATAAAAAGTATTTGATATGTCAGATGGTGACAGGTACTATGAAGTAAAATAATAGAAGGTGAGTAGAATTGAAAGTGACTGAAGTACAGATATTTTATATAGGGGTCTCAGGGAAAATCATACTAAAAATGTAACATTTAAGGAGACACATGAAAGAAGTGAGAGAGCAGGCCATGTGTGTATTTGCAAAAGAAACAGAGGGAATAAAATGTGCATAGACCTTGATGTAAGAATGTATTTGGAATGTAACAGGAAGAGCATCAGTGTGTTTAAAAAGAGAGAGAATGATCCATGATGAGGTCGGAAGTAGCAGGACCTTACAGGTTATAGTAAAGATATTGGATTTTATCCTGAATTAGATGAGAAAGAAACTTATTTTGGAGGATTTGGGGCAGAGGTTGAGAGGAATTGGCTGCTTGGAAGAAAATAGATGGTAGATAAGAAATGATGGAAGCAGAACGAATTAGATGTTTAATGCAATAAACTAGGTGAGAGTACTAATGGCTTGGGCTAAAATAGTATAGAAGTGGAGGCGGTGAGTGGTAGCAGGATTCTAAGATATTTAATAATGGATAAGAGGTGGTGTGTACTTTTTGAGAACCAAGAAAAGGTGGCAACTAATGCTGCTTGAGGAATTCCCCATGGCTTTACAGAAAAGATACCATTTGAGCTGAATATATGACTGTCTCCACTTTATCGTGCAAAGTCCAGTATGTTTATCAAACTAATCATAGGTAACAATAAATGTGAACTTGTTTAATACTCTAGTTATCATCTTCCTCTGGAATTGCCTACTTTCCCTTTATTCTGCTTTCAATCCATAGCACCTAGATACTTTCTAGTTTACATCTTTAAAATCATTGCCTTCCCTACTTTACCCTTCTTCATGTCTGTCCTTTACAGGGCACATCTTCTCTGTCCCATCACATGAACCCAAATCTTGACAGTAATTCATATTTTTTTCAATCTATTCATATTGTGGTATTGCCTAAGGAAGAGAAATTATAAACTCCCCCCCCCCTTTCTATTCTGACAGCACAGAACACTTCTGTGAGCAGATGTGTGGGAGTTTTTCCATACACCAAGCAATTCTCTAGTGAACATCAACTTGGTATACCATAATTCAATTCAATTCTGATACTACCTACCTACAGATAGTGTCAGATCCCAGAGGTTGAGGGGTCAGTCCCACAAGACTGCCCCACCTCAGGTGCCAATCATTCAGTCTGGGCCACCCATAATTCTGACCCACTGACTACAAACCAAGATTCCCAGGAGCCCCTCCTTGAGTTTGTTTAATTTGCTAGAACAGCTCACAGAAATCAGGGAAACATTTACTTGTGTTAATTGGTTTATTCTAAAGAATATTATAAAGAATACAGATGAACTAGAAGTGGGAAAGGGAGTGGGGGAGGGGGACTAGGAAGTAATTGGGTAAGAGACACAAAGAATAATTATGTTTTGTAATGATAAAAATGCTATCAATTATGTTTCAATTCAAAAAATAAATTTAAAAAAACCTTCCAGATGAAGAGGTATGTAGTGTGAGTTATGGGGGTTGGCTGCAGAGCTTCTGTGCCTCCAGACCTCCCAGGATCTCGTGTTCTGCAACCCTGAAGCTCATCAAATTTTGTTGTTCAGGAAGTTTATAGAGCTTAATCTCCAGCTCCTGTGCCCTTCCCATAGACTGCTGGGTGGAGCTGAAAATTCCAACTCTCTGATTCTTCAATCCTTGGTCTTTTTGGCCACTGGCCCCATCCTGAGGTTATCTAAGAGCCCCACCCTAAATAATCTCATTAGCATAAATGCAGGTGTTATTTCAGGTGCTCAGTATGAATAACAAAAGACACTGCTATCACTCATGAAATTCCAAGGAATTTAGCTCTGTGACAGGAACTGAAACAAAGACCAAATATATCTCATATTATACCAATGCACTATCTACAGTGTTACTTTCCTTATTATTTTTGAACAATTTTGTCTATAAAATTTAGATATAATGTCTTAGAAGTTCTATGATACTTACCACTTTTAGCTCATAATATTATAGGCTTTCCTCCTTCTGAACCCAATTTGCACCCAGATATCTCTGTGTGTTCCCATGGAAGCTATCATTGCAGCTCTTACATGCATGAAAAGATTAGCCTAAAATATATCACAATTATATTCATTTTGGATTCAACTAGAAATTGCATTGTAATATTAAAATGGGAAAGGAATATTGACAAGATTGGCATCTTCTATTCCTCTGAAATGTAATCTCATACCCAGTGAACAGGAACTATATTATTTTATTTGATTTGCCTGTTAATTTAATTTGCATTTATCTCAGGCCCTTCACAAATACCTAAGTATGTGATATGTACATGTATTAGCCTCCATTTCACTTTATAAATCAGGCAGGGTATGTAGAATCAAGCTATAAATAATCCATTTTTAGGAATAACATGGCTTTAATCTCTCTCTCTCTCTCTCTGTCTCTTGTATTCTCTCTCTTTCTTCAAATACTAAGCTTCTTTCGCACGTAATTATTTGAACAAAAGCAAACAAAAGATTTGTGTTCACTTAAGGCATTCTGTTTCCAGTCACTCATAGCTGATGACTAGATTCAGGGAAAAATCTATATCACTATTTTTAGCAAATAATGCAACTATATTGCTTATATTTAGTAAGGAGAATTATGCTAGCAATATACTAATCAGTACAGTATCTTAGGGACAGCTTTAAGGAAATTAGAAATGTTTAATAATCTGTATCAGATTTTTTCATGTACATATAGCATTTCATAACAGACCCCTAGAATGTTCACACTAGTAGTTTATTTGCCAATTCCTTCCTCAAGATAGCACAAAGATTATCCTCTACTTAGTCATCTGCTATCACCAATTCTAAAGTACGATGTCCTATTGTGTAGCATAAAGCATATTGTACCTGTGTTCTCTGTAAAGTATAAAATGCATAGTGCCATAAGTCAAATGTGTCCCCCAAAAGTTCATGTGCTGTAAACTTGATCCTCACCGTAACAATATTAAGAGGGCAGGAAATCTGATTCTTGTATATGAAATATGGGGCCTGCAAGAGGTGATTGGATTGTGAGGACTGTGCCCTCATGAACTGATTAATCCATTCATGGAGTAATAAGTTATCATGGGTGTGGACTGGGGGATTTATAAGGAGTGCATGAGAAAGCTCTTGTCATTCTGGCTATGTGATACCCTGTGTTGCCATGGGACTCTGTACGGAGCTCCCACTAAGAAGAAAGCCTTCATCAGATGCACCCCTTGGAACATAGATATCCCAGCCTCCTCAACTGTAAGAAATAAACCTCTTTTCCTTATACATGATTTAGTTATAAGCAACAGAAACACTAATTCTGTTATAAGCAACAGAAATGCACTAATTCATTTAGTAAGGGCAAACCAGACTTAAATTTGGAGATAACTGTTAGACTATCATAATCAACAATTTAGAAAAATGAAATATTTTCTTTTGTCCAATAACTGAAAATTTGCAAACCATCTAATATTCCAAAAATTCCTGTCTTTTATGAACAAACTAATATTAAATGGATTCAGGATTTCTAGTAAAATTTCCCAGCTATCCAGTAGTTAAATAACAACTCTATGATCATATATTATAAAAATATACATAATTGTATTTATCACTCTAAGGGGCTTGTTAAATAAAATTGTGCCACTCTCCAATAATTCTTTTATTGCTGAATAGCATGTAAACAGATTTAAAATTTCACATACTTTAGTAAATTATTTCTATTACTTTGAATTATTTATTTGTAACATCCTTATCTTTTTAGAATACTTTCACATATATTTCTGACATGATTCTCAAAAATTTTCTTGTAAAACTGATAGAAGAGAATATAGGGAACAAACTCCATGACACTGGTCTGGGCAATGATTTTTTGAATATGAAACTGGAAGCAAAGGCAACAAAAACAAACAAATGGGGTTGCTCAAAGATTTTTTTTGTACAGCAAAGGAAATAATTAACAAAGTAAAAAGACAACCCACAGAAAAGAAGAAAATGTTTGTGAACCATATATATGTGAGAAGGGATTAATAACCGTAATATATAAGAAACTCAAACACTCAATAGTTATAAAACAAATAACCCCATTAAAAATTGGGCAAAATACCTGAACAGACATTTCTTAAAGGAAGACATACAAATGGACAAGGGATTCATGAAAAAAATTCTTGGCATCACTAATTCTTAGGGAAATGCAAATTAAAACCACAGTGATATACCGCCTGACAGCTATTAGAATGGCTTTTATCAAAAAAGATACAAAATAAGCTTTGGCAAGTATCTGGAGAAAAGAAAACCGGTGTACGCTGTTGGTGGAAATGTAAATTACACAGCCACAGCGGAAAACAGTATGAAGGTTCTCAAAAAACTAACAAAACTACCATATGATCCAACAATCCTGCTTCTGGGTATATAGCCAAGGGAGGATACATGATAGGGGATACAAATTTGCTCAATTTCATTAGTTATTAGAGAAATTCAAATAAAACTGTAAGGAGATACCACCACACCACCACTAGAATGACAAAATATGCAAACAAACAAAAAAACCTGTCTACATCAAGTGTTGGTAAATACGTGTAGGAACTGGAATTTTCTTACACTGCTGGTAGAAATGTAAATGGTACAGGGGCTTTATAAACACTTAAAAATTTAAATTTATACCCAAAATAAAACCTAGTTATTTCACATCTAGGTATTTACTCAAAAGAAATTAAAGCATATTCCACATTAACTATCAACCTTGTACATGAATATCCAAAGCAGTTTTATTTGGAAACAATACAAATATCCACCAACAGGTAAATGGGTAAATAAATTATTTCTTTTAAGCCAGTAAAAGAAATATTACTCTGTCATAAAAACAACTGGGCTATTGACACATGCAATCACATGAATGGATCTCAAAATAGTGACGTTGAATGAAATAAGTCTGACAAATAAGAATGCATTGTATGTGATTCCATGAATACACAATTCTAGAGCATGCAAATTAAACTACACACAAAAATTAGATTAGTAATTGCTTCTGAATAGGCAAGGGGAAGGAGGGAGAGAGAGGAATTAAAAAGGGGCATGTGAAAACTTTTGGGGTGATGGATGTGTTTATTATCTTGTGGTGTTTGTTCTATGGCTGTATGCTTATCGAATTGTATACTTCATATACGTGCAGTTTAATGTATGCAAAATATAATTTAATGAAGGGGTAAAAAATGAATAACTCAGTGTCTGACTTCAAAAATGGCCTGCAAACAGTACATTTTAGTATGTGCTATGACAAAAATAAGCACCATAAACTTTGGGCCACAGACGGAGGAATCTAATCTAAAGTACTATTCATAGCACTATTGAACTATTTATTTATTTTTTTCTATATGGAAAATAGCTCAATTGTGCATTTTCATTTCATACTCAATATTTTACAGTTACTAGTTTATTTGGCAATCAAATCTTTTTGCTAACATTTCCCAGTAATACGGAAGAAGTTTGGAAGATTTATTTAAACACTAGAAAATAACAGATTCTATTCTTTGCTGGAGCTTTTACTGCTAGCACACATTTTAAAAATGACCACCACTATTAAATCTTAAAATATGCAAAGATTACATAAACCTGTACTTCCAAAGCCTTTGTGAAAGGAGATATATTTTTGGAAGAGAGTGATATATGTTAAGCACTGTGAACTCAACCGCTAGTGTAGCTATTTGGAGGAAATATTAACACATGTTAGTATTTCTTCTGCTATGTTTCTTTGGTCTGTTAATTAATTCTCCTTCATCTATTTTCCCACTGCTGTAATGCATAATAATCACCACTAAGTGTGAAACTGCATTATAACCCAGAAGTGCTGCTCTGAAAAGTACTTTACTGAGGTTAATCCTATCAATGGAAAGAGGCATGTAAGGAAACACTAAAAGTCAATCTTTTCTATGCTGTATCATATCTGTAAAGTGGGAAAACTTTAGAAATTTACCTAACTAGGGAATAATCTCTAAAAATATAAAAATGACCACCCCCCCAAATTAAATATGTATTAGACTTCATGTGTGATTTCTGAATTTATAATGCAGCAGATTTTGCCCCTTTTGATACATGTTTTATTATTCAAAGATGTATTTTACCCTTACCAGTTTTCTGAAATCCTCATATTATCGCTGACATACATATGTAAACTTTCCTTTATATATCATGATCTTTAAAATATTAGGTATGAGCAGAATATATTTTGAAGGCAGTAGAATTCATACTGGATGGGTATCTTGGTAAATTGCTTTGGAAACCAAAGAATCCTTGAGAAAAAACCTACATTAAAAATAGTAAAGTTCAATGCCTCTGCCTTCTATAAGAAAAGGACATCAGAAGATCACAATAAAATGCTTCAGCATTGCACACATATACACAATCACATCCCCACATACACATGCACACAGGCCTGGTTTAATGAAGATGATTTTCAGTGCGAGGTGTCTCCAGAAAATGTGTCAAGGTTGATCAGTGGTATCCGAATTGGTCGCAGGAAAGGGATTTCCCAACAGTTTCACAGACCACACCATTTTGTGAGAGATTGTACTGTAGTTAGTGATGAGTGTTAAAAGACTTCTTGAAAGGATATGGCAGTTTTTCTTTTATTTCTCTAGAGAAAAGGTTTTAAGAATTCATAATGTTGAACTATGAGTTACTAAAAGCTGGAGTCGCAGTAGGATTGTTGCAACTTCCAATTGGACGGCACAAGGGAGAGCTTCCTTTTTACCCCGGAGTTTGTCCAGGTGTGTTGACAGACCTTAATCTTCCTGTGAGATAAGTTAATGAAAACTCAGGGAAAGGACCAGAGGTAATTGCCTTCTTTGGCGGGTCTGAACTTTAGGCACACAAAGGAACAGCTTCATCCTGTGCTTTGGACAGTGACAGAGAATTGAGAGAATGGGTGGGGGGAAGGGGGTGTCAGAGAAATCTTGAGGGTACTTCTTTATTCCAGCATGTCAAAGCACCATATTTTGGGGTAACAGCCTCTGAGCCCCAGTACAATCTTTGCCTGTGCTTAAACATATATTTTTAGTACTTTGTAATGCTTATCAATTGAGAAAGAAGGATCTTGTTCTGTCATGCCTTTGAAGGGGGCTGGAAGTAAGAGGTGAAACACCCTCAGTTTCGAAGTCAGTATTTACAGTAGTTATTCTTAGTTATTTCTTTATTTCCCAGATAAAAGTCTACCACAGAGTTTTGGCTGGAGAAAAAAAGGGTTTAAAGCCTATATTTTCCTCTTCTGACACCAGGTCAGACTCTGAATACAATATTGGCTTTGGAGCCTAAGTTAAGATTGCAGTTGTTTTTCAAAAAGAGGAGTCAATGTTAAATTACAGCGTCTTTAATCAAAGAAAAGAACACACAAACACACAAATACCTACACAAATATACAGTTTATTTGATTTTTGTTAAAACAGATTCACAAGTTGAGGATGAAGCATGGTTGAGACTGTATGAGAAGGTGATGTGTTTAAACCAATGAGCCACTTGCCAAATGATACTGGGCAGGCAGCCATGTCTGGGAGATTTCAGAAGAGGGTTTGTTCTCACTGGGGTTTATTAAGTGGAGTGATCATCTACTTTATCTCTCAATGAGACAGGTGTTAAGTGTTCTGGAGAAATAGGAGGTGTGGTAAGTCTGTTATTGGGGTCAATCCAAGGAACTATGAGGTAACAAAGAAACAAATCTAGAATTTGCAGTTAATTATAAATTTCACTGAGATTGAAATTCTGCTTTTACCTTGTAAAACTATGCGACTTTACTTAGCTTATCTGAACTTCTGCTTTTTTATTTGCAAAATGGTGATGATAGTCTTATCTCTAAGCATGGCCATGAGGATTAATTCATGAGTTAAAGCATGTAAGATTCTGAGCAGAGAACCAGGAGCATAGCAAGAATTTAGTAAAAGTTACTTTTTGTCTTTTATGTTTCAAAGCAGGCCAGCTCAAATAGCTGTTATCCTTGAAGCTTTACTTTCTGACGTTTTCCTTTACTGAGAATTAATACCTCCTCTGGGCCTTTAGGATACATTATTTACACTTTTGTGCTAGTCAAAAATATATTCCACCTATTCTGTCTTGGGTTGTGATTGATTCTGTAGGTGTGTATGTGTATTTTGTCAAAAACTTTGGTACTAAGGTCAGGCCACATCTGTCTTTTTTACCTCACACAGTGTCCATCCCTGTGCCTTGCACACAGTAGATATTTGATGAATGCTGAATATATTGCATTGAGCTCATTGTAACCCCATAAATCTAACAGCCCTTTATCGGTATTATTTTTTTCAAATTTGCTATTGAATTTCTAGGCAGTCATTGGTTTTCCAAAAGAAGTTATGTGTTCTTTTGATGATTATTCACTATTTCTTTAAAATGTGGATATTTGGCTTTAAAAAAAAAAAGAATTTTTTAAAAAAATGTGTGTTTTGTGGCTAAACACAATTGACTCTAATATAAAAATAAACAAACTGAATCAGAGATACAAATGTGCAGAGAGGTAAACTTGGAGTTAAAGCTAATTAAACATTGTGTCTTGTAGCTATAAATACCAGTAAGTGAGCACGGCTCAGCCCCTTGAATCTTGAAATTGACCATTAATTCTCCCTAGGCTAGCATGGATCTAAGGTTTGGTACTGCTGCCAAGTAATGGTATGCTCAGAAACATGGTAGAATGATGCTCTTCCTAACTGGGGAAAGCAGACAGGGCTTATTCATTCATTCATCCACTCAACCAGTAAAGAGTTATGTGCCATTAACACAAAACGATACAAAAATGAAAAAATCTTGGTTCTTATGCTCAATGCCTAAAGGAGAAAAATAGAAAGAAACAAGCAATTACAACACAGAATGAGTATTAAGACAGAACTCCACATACAGTGAACAGCTAGGGGAGGCTCCTAACTCAGAGGTGTAGGATGGATCTGTGTTTAACAAGGTCTAGACTTAAGAAGAATTATGAAATGATGATTCATCTAAAAACAATTCTGGAAACATGGCAGATTTGTTTTTCCATTGTGATAATAACAATACAGAATATTGAAATGATTAAATGACTTATCCCAAGTCAATTATCCAGTTAGTGGGGCTAATATTTAGTTTTATGTACATTGATTTTCAGTTTCAGACTTTTTACACTTTATCATGTCTTTAATTAAAGTTAATACAATTCAATGCATAACACCCATTTACATGAAATATCCACAATATACAAAAGCAGAAAACAGTTTAATGGTTGCCAGGGGATCAGAACTGAAGGAAATGGAGAGTGACTACTTAATGGGTAGGGGGTTTTCTTCTGGAGTGATGAAACTGTTTTGGAGCCAGGCAGTTGGAATGCTGTAAAACACTGTGAATGTACAGAATGCCACTGAACTGCACATGGTAAAATGGTTAAAATGATAAATTTCATGGTACGTGTATTTTACCACAGTGAAAAATAAATAAAAAATTAAGAGCCAGGTCACATTATTCCTGTTCCCCTTGATTCCACTTTAAACATATTTAGTGCTCCACCCACCATAGTATCTCTGGTCCCACTACTTCCTTCCTACCCCAAATCCTAGAGTCAACACTGCCTCTTTGCTGTAGTAGTCTTCATTTCTGATGCTGGAGTATTCTCCACTCCACATTTCTTTTTCTCATTTAACCCAAATTGTTCTAAAAACTCTGTTCTTTTAAATTCTGCTCTCAAGTTTCATTAGAGACTCTCTCCTGTGAGCTAATGGCTAAAAAAGTTGCTGTTTTTCCTCCTCCTACCAGCAACTCTCTGCTATCCTTCTCCTGTTGTAGAATTTAATACTGCCACATAAAAAGTGGTTAATAGTAAGAAATTCTTGTTCCTGAGATGAAAGCACATGGCGATTTCTTCTGCACATTGACTTTAAGGTCTCCCCAGTGTTGGATAAAGTCCACTCTGTTTTACTTTGTTTTGCTCTGGGAAATCACTCACATTGGTGGTGACCAACACTGCGGGACCATGAATCTTGGCAGGAGGCAGCTGGAGAGTGAATTAGAAAGGCAGCAGGCAGGGAAGAGTTTGTTTGCAAATGGTGAAAAAAATATGACCTAAATGCAGTAATCTATATAACAGGAGTGTTAGAGTGGTTTGCTTCCAAGGACAGTTCCTATTAAACTCCTTGAATTCATGTAATTTGCTCTTTTTGTTTCTAAATCTTTTACTGAACAAGCAAGTAATGACCACGCAGTGCATTAGTAGTGGCAGTAGCAGTAGTAATAATAATAATATCACTAGTTAATGTTCAGGAGTGGACCTTATTTACCTTAGCCATTTGCTGAGTAAAATTTATTGGTCTAGGTTCTTGAGTTATTTTATTAAACTGAGGCAATCTCTGGGAATTCATTCTCTTTATTCCTTTCCTATCTGCTGCAGACCAGTATGAGACCGTGTTCCCAGATAAAGTGACAGGCTCTGTAAACGCAAACTTCCTTGAATGTGCATCTAGGTTATACACTTGCAGGGGGCTTGGGGATAATGCTAACAAGCATTTGTATCTGCAGGTCAAAGCAACATATTCTTTCTAGCCTATCAGAAATAAAGCTAACACTCTTTACCATACTTACTTTGTGCACTGGTTCCAAATTAGGGAGGTGCAAAAAGGGGAAAAGGGGTGTGTATCGACATTCTAATACTCCAGTTAATATTTGTTGCACATTTGTTATATGCTGAGTCATTGTGCTAAACTATTTGAACCATTTTATTTAATCCTCACAACAACCCTGTGCTTACACTAGAGACATAGTGAGGAGAATTTTCTCTTTCTTCTTTAACAATTCCCTTCAGCCTTCAACTTATGTTCTTTAGCTCCTTTTCTCTATTAAGAATACTTATTAATATGACCCTACTTCACCTGGTGAAACTTAGGAGGGTGGCAGGATATCAATTGCTTCAGGATCACACGAATCTGAATTATACTTCCTAGGCAAGGAAAGGTTTAGAAAGGCAGATTACTCAGGATACCTCAGAGCAAAATCTAGACTTACTAGAAATACTTAGGTGATCATCAAGCATACCAATTTGTGCTTATCATTCTGCTAACTTCCCTGGGAAAAGATTCATGCTCACTGAATAGAAATCATTTGCTTGTTTTAATTATTCAAAATGATTCTTTGGCAAGCTACATGTATTTCAGAAACCTCTCTTGACCCACTTTCTTAGCTGAATGTTTTTTATTTGCTTTGATATTCTGCCGAGTGCCCACTACAACACTGTTCCTAAATAAGTAATAACACAAATCTATATTCTTGTACACTGGAGAAACTTTAGAATTGTTTGACTAAAGATTTTTTAAATGCTTTCAGATAAAAATCATGCATAACAACATTTCCACTAATACATAAATATCCAAGCTCTTAAAACATGTGGTTCAGAAAGAAAGCATCATTGCAAGTCCAACAAAGGTGTCAATATCTAGTACATCATGTCATGCTGGTGTTACAAACTCAGACATGTCAAAACGAACATTTCCTTACAGGGAAACAAAGGAACAACTGTGGGAGAAAAATCAGAGATGCTCCTGATAATGAACCAAGGAAAACTACAGCCAAAAACCTGAGGGGGGCTAGTCAATCAGCATCATTTTACCTTCAGAAATCTCCCACTTTACCCATGGCTCAGGCAATTCACGGTCCGCTCCTAGGGAACCTAGCAGCAGCATTTGGCTCAAGGTGAATATATCTGCATAGATTTCCTTGTGGGTGATTTTTACTAATTTCTCTGCCTTGTCTCCCTTCACAGTAAGCACTGACAAATCACAATACCACTGTGGCTTTGACAAGCAGACAAATCTAAATTGGAGTTTCCTTTAAAAAAACAAACAAAAAAAAGTGGCACTACCTTAAGAATAAGCTCAACAAAGCAGAAAAGAGACAAACTGAGGATGAGACTTTAGCTCATCTAACTCACGAGTCACAGACAGGGTTTAGGGGGTCTCTTTATAAACTTACATGCTCGTTGTATAATTGTAACATGTGAAATCAGCTGTGTTTTGATGAATAACATATGCTACCAGGAAGCTCAAAGTCTCAGGGAAGGTAATTTCTGCCAGCTGCATAGCATTAATGCTTGCTCTTTGGAATAGCACCAAAATGCTCTTTTTCATTTGCATCAAGATGCACAAAGACAAGGGCAGTTGTTTCTAAGAGCCAAGATTGGCATTTCAGTGATCTTGGCTCAAGGTCATAGGAGAGCCAGCCTGGTAGTCTTCTAGTCAGTCAGTAATTGCCAATGACTCCCCCCATGTTTGTGATAAGGAGCCAAGTAGGGAAACTCAGCTAGTTGTCTGGTCAGAAGGAAACTAAACATTCTTAAGCTGTTTCTTTCTTTCTTTCTTTTTTTTCCATAGTAGAGCAGAGCAACTCTCAACACTAGAGGGAGTTCTAATTTTGATCACAGTCCTGCTTTCATTTTTAAATTAAGTGCATATTTAAAAAAGGAAAAGGCAACTTATTGTACAGGGCACAAATTATTTTATTGAAGGTTACTAATGACTAAGGAAATTAAGTTTTCCCTTGGGAAAATAAGAAAGGTTTCACTTTCATTTTGTGGAGTGAGTCAGAGTACAGACCTTTAGTTTTAAAACACTCATATAGATGGACGCATGAGTATATTGAAGGACTGCTCTTATCTACTCAGCTTGAACTGTCCTCAGCCTCCTGATATATACAATTACCTCAAGTTCAATGCATTAGATATATATAAATATATGTTACATTATATATATCTATCATATGAGTATCATATGAATGATATGTCTGAATCAAATACTAGAATTTTTTAATATTTCCAGAATTGGAACAGCAATGGAAGGGTTTGAGGGTTTGACAGAAGTTTAGAACTGTTATATCTTTCAGAAAAAAAAGAAGAAAGCATGAAGTACATGCTTTCTTTTCCAAACACGTTGAGCTGAACTACATTGTGAATTATCCAAATAATAATAGATCCACAAAAATGAACTTGGTTAAGTAAAATTTTGTTTAAGTAGCTTCTTCTTTTTCATATAAACATATGGAAATGTAAGCTGGGTTCTGAGAGCATACTTTGAAATCCAAACTTGCTTTACTTTACTAATGGCCAATAACGGACATGTAAAAAGGACAGAAATTCTTAAACAATGTATTAGCCCTGCCATGTATTTTTGGCCCTCACTACACAATTGCAAGAGAAACATTTTTATGAACAAAAGTCTATACTTTTTTTTATCTTTACAACACAGCTCTTTATCACTTTCAGTTCTTTACATTTATTTTAGTTCTAGAACTAAAATAAGTAGACCCATGAATCTTCAGATTTATTTTGGGCTCTCTATAAATACAGAGTTATGAGTTTTTCTTCACAAATGCAAATATGCAATACATTTCCTATTATTTTATTTATATTAACTAAATAGAATATGACTCCAAGCCCCATTCCTGGCTGAAAAGGAATTCTATGTCAGTTAGTGTTACCACTATTCCCTCCCACGAGCTGTGTGAAACATCCTGTGGAGTTTGGTACACAAAGACAGGATTAAAACAATTGGTGTAAAACATGCAGGAAGCCCTTCCTTCTGGTCTCAGGTCCAAACTGTTCCGATAAGATTTCCATTGCATAGGTATTTACGATCTGTTGAAATCGGCGAGCTCTATTTATTTTTCTGTGGTTTTAGAATATTTTTAAACCATGGTGCCTTTCATTTACTTCTTGCAATCCATCGACCTGCCACCTTTTCTTAAGGGACTGAAAATAATTGAATCATGTGTCCCAATCCTCAGCAAACCCAAGATCTTGCATTCATTTTACCATCTTTCACAGTCTTAAGGCCATAGCAGCCACTTCTTTCTTCTTAAAAGCACTTATCCGTCTTATTTCTCAAGAGTAACTTACTTGCTCCAGGAGCTCAAGCTTTCTGAAAACTAAATCTAGGAAATGAAGTTGTCTGCAAACAACTTCTGCTTTCAGCTTGGTAACAGAAATCTTTCCTGAGTAAGGAAGAACAAAGAGTTCTAGCTGTTCTCTTGGAATAAGGGGTGGAAAAACATTTTAAGAACAAAATACAAATTAACATCTTATTATAAGAATCTGCCACATATGTTTCTGTGTTTTCTGAAATTTGTACAATGAACATGCATTATTCTCTTAATTAGGAAAATACATGATTTTATGGAGTGTACTTCCTTTTGAGTTATTGTAATTAGAAGTGTTTAAGCACAGCATGTAATAAAAAGGAGTTTTTCAGAGGGAGGACTAATAAACTGCATGATCTTTAGACTTTTAAAACTCTGCATGGTGCTGTTTTCCAATTCCATTGTTTTTATAACATTATTTGCCTACATTTTACTAAAAAAGGATAATCACTTCTTATCTCATTTTGGAGAAGTGTTAAGTTTTTAAATTATATTTTATTTCTTCATTTTTCTAAGTATCAATTTTGATTTCCAACTCTCAGGATACTTCTGAAACAAAAGGGTCCAATCAGCATTCTAACATCCAGGTATTTGGTAAAAGGAGGAGTTAACCTAAGGTTCTAAAAACTGACTCTTGAGCAAGGGTGTTACTCAAATGATGATATTTAATGACCAATATGGCAAGAACACTAACCAATCAGAGCAGAAATAAGCCATCATTCTTTATGGGTCAAATAACCACCTTGATCCTGGGGTGCATCACCAAGTTTCCCTGGGTTGACTGAGATGATCAATAGATACTTTACTCCGTCCAAATTTATGTTAAATAATTAGGTCAAGGAGACCATATTTTTCTAGTTTACTGATGGATTTGTTGGATTAAATTATCACCTTTCATTACAGCTGACAACTCAGCCAATATTTGGAGTAATGAAATACCAACAAGAGGTAACCCTGTTGATACAGATCACAAGATTCCAGATGTAATCAATCTCTTTTCACGATCTCTAATTTGTTCCAAAAACTGGCTTGTGGACCCAGATAAATGAGGGGTCTTTATAATCTAGAAGCATTAGTCTGACAGGAAATTGTTCAATGGTTTGAACTGAATTAATTCCCCTAGGAAATAACACACCCAAACATTTGGAGAAAGAGGCACTTGTTGTCTCTTCTGGCTGTTAGGTCACAGGTACCTGTAAGACCTGTTTTGGTTGCACTTGGTCTATGTCTGTTTTGTACTGTGAGTTTTTAAAACTCTACCATAGATATACTGGAATAGAATATAGGTTACTTTTCTATAGACCAGCAGTGTCCAATAGAACTTTCTGTGATGATGGAAATGTCCATACTTGTAATGTTTATATGGCAACCACTACCAACCTATAGGTATTGGAAACTTGAACTGTGGCTACTGTGACCGAGAGGCAAAATTGCTTTTTTCATTTAATTTTAATTTATGTAAACTTAAATTGAAATATCCATATGCATTATTATCCATATGTTCATCTCACAACAAACCAGTAAAGCAAGTGCCCGTAACATCTCCATCCTACAGAGTTTAAGTATTGCGCACTATTAGGTAGGTTGAGGGGGTATTAAGGGAGCTGAATAATGAAAGAAAGGTATGTAAGGAACTGGCCAATGGGCACAGAAAGATGTGAGGTCAAAACCAGATTAGCAGAGGTAGAAAAGCAATGAACTATTGGAGGTGATCATAATTTGTAGAGCTTCCCAGCAACTTCACTTAAAAAGACATCCAGCGAAAGGTATGGTTCATCTGGTACTAGGCAATCCATAAGTCGGTACTCTGACTGTGGATTTATACCAACCCCAAAACTTTCTTCCATTAGAGGAAGCCAGGTTTGCTTGCCAAGGCTGTATATGCAGTATTACTGACTGCTTATACCAGCTGCTCAGTCTGTTCAGAAAAATTTAGTGAAAAAGCTCTCATTTGACTCATTAGTTAATAAATTGGATTGAGATAGTCTAATATACTATCTTTCAAAAACTATTGTGTGTTTAAAGATTTAATGGCATTAGATTAGTTCTGCTTTTCCTTCTAATAACTGTGTCACTGGAAATAATCATACATTCTATTAATATCAAATGAAAAAACTGGAAACAAATACTTTTAGAGGAAAATCTCCACAGCAAGTCCTGACTGGCAGTTATATAATCTGCAGCAGTGATTATTATACTGCAAAGGGTCTGGTCGAGGGGAGCAGAGGAGATAGCCCCATCACGCCCTCCCCACACATACTTTCACAGATTATGATATATGCCTTCCTTTGGCCATCTGAGTTGGGAATTGCCAAAGATTTAGGTGCCAACCACTAGCAGATTACTTCATGATACTGGAAATCCCAAAGATTTGATTCCCTCCGTTCTGCAGCCTATAGAAATGTGTATTCTACAGTACCTCCCAGCACTGATAAAACAAAGTACACTGATTTCTGTGCTAATTTTAAAAACAAAAAATTAAAAACCAAACATAAAATCCTTTCAGCTCAGATTCAGATCTCCTGGAAACAGGTTATTTTGTGGGGAGAAGTCTGTGGGTGGCTTTAAGTTCTTATTTTTGCACTGGGAACACAGCTCTCACTTGTAACAAAATTATAGACAGTGAAGTCCTGCTGTAGTTGGCTATTTAGTCCACAGCCAGGAGGCAGCTTTTCACAGTGTATTCCCTGGTGGCTTGTCCAATCTAGTTTTAAAAGACTAGAATGATAAAGACAGAGAACTTTTACTTAGAAACTATTAAATAGTCTAATAGAACTTAACTGCTTCAATAGTATCAACAGATTTATCATCTGGTGCAAAAAAGTAAAAGCAAAGATTGAACATTAAATTTAGAAATTTATTTTTAAAAATGCAGATAGCACTTTGGTAGTCCCAAGAGTCAACACAGATATTATCAGTCTGGGTGAAATGGTATTAATTTGGGGTATTTCACTTTATAATTAAAAATAAAGTAACTTAAGACAGAAAATAATGGTGCTAAGAGAGATTTCTCTGGCCTGGTAGAATCATAGGAAGAATGCCTTGTCTGTTTAGTACCAGCCTTTATATTTGCTTAATACCAGTCTTCATAGACTAAACACAAATAAGGAAGGCCTACTCTAAACAAAATTTTTAAGCAAGTGAAAGTATTCTCCACATGACTTCTTTAATTTCCTCTCCTTTATCATCTCTTCTGCATTAGCCTAATAACTTCTATGACTTCAGCACACATAACACCTTTAAACTTAAACATTCTTAAAACTAACCCCATGCCAGAATTACTTGGATTCTAGAAATATATCACTTTCTTTTCTACAGCCTGATCCCTGATTCTTTAAATCTCAGCTGTCCTTTCTGCCATTCTGTAAGATATTTGCTCCCTATCAGGTGACAAATAAGTAATCTGATAAGCAAATTAATGTTTCAAAAAATAATGCCGGTACAGCAGACCCCAACAGGCAAATGCATAATATTACAAAAGTTCATTTGAAAATGAAGGCTTAAAACCCAAAATATTTTACCCATGAAATTAATTTTATAAATTCTGGTTAGGTGATCAGTTGGCCTGTATAAGCCTAATTAACCTGCAATGTCTTTGTGTATCATTATACTGTGTTCCTATGTTGCTAAGAGAAGACTTCTGTTTCAAATGGGAATGCATGCCTACTGAAGTGAGTAAGTGTGGCATCTCCTTAGATCATGTTCTCCGGAAGAGAACCCTCTCTACCCAAGCAAGACTTCCAAGGCCTCTCTGCATTCATGGTTATAATATTAAGAGGGGCAGTAAGGGATTTTTAGTCTCAAAGGAGTTAAAAGTTGTTGAGGCAAGAAAGTGGTAAAAGGGTATTTTAGATGAGAAAATTATGAAACAGCAGTTCTAATGAATATCAGAAACAAGGAGTGAGATTTCTGTTTATGCAATGACTAAGAATTTTATGGTGATCATTCTGTCCACCAGCGGACTTAGGCAAATCTAACTTGATCTTCATCTAGAACACTTTCTGCATGTCCCAATTTCAAAAAGTTGACCAGATGCCACTTACATATAAAATAGAATAATAATCTCTATATGCACTTCTGCTTTTACAAATAATATAGGTGAACTAAAATTAATTTCCCTTCCTCTCCCCTTCCCTCCTTCCCTCCTTCCTTCCTTTCTTTCTTTGCCACTGTTAGCTTTATTCAGCTTACTCTGAACACATGCAGCCTGATATAATTTGAAATTAAGTTCTAAAATTTGATGCATTTCTAAATGAAACATAAAATTTTTATTTCTTATTAAGTAATAAAATATACTTTAGAAAGTTAAAATTAGAGACTTTAAAGTAATAAGGAAAAAATATCTAATTTCTCTTAAGCATTTATATTGTTTTGGATGATTTAAGTGTGGTAAATATACTTTCTAGTCAATAATGTTTGGAATTTGTTTTTTACTGTTCATTTGATTTTGATTATCTTATTTATCAGTTAAAAATGAAGACATTTATAGAAGAAATACAAAGTTAAAACTGGGGATTCAGAACAGTTTGGAGTAGTTTTACAATGCTAGTAGTTTAAGAATGTTTAGGATATTGTCAGTAAAAAGACTCTTCTATTAATAAAGCTTTATGAATTACCGATGCTTTTATTAGTTAAAGAAATCCTAATTGGCCATTTATAAAGTAAATAACACTGCCCTAGTGGATGTCTCAGTCTAGAGATAGGGCTATTCATGTGAGAGGTTTATCTATGGTAAAAGTTAACTATTATTGGGAGTGATATGGGAGCCCTTTATTTAACAAAATACAAGTAAATATACACTAAATTAAAATGCAAATTACTTTCTTTAACTAATTGATTAGTTAGTGAACTAATTAAGTGAGCAAGGGTATTTCTAAATATTCAAGTTCTTGACTATTTTAAAGGAGATACATGATATGTTGGTTCAAAACATTTAGCTAGTTTTATTAAGAAAGTAATTTGCTTATTTTACATTGCTATGATCTGAGTAAATTTATTCAGCATTTTTACACTACGCTTAAACAATTTCATATATTATCTTGTAACACCTCATTATGCAGATCATTATGCTAAATTATTGGGGTTTCCTGACCCCCAATAATGGTCATGTGATTAGCAGAAGAACAAGTACTAGAAAATCCAGTTTCTCGAATTCCAGTATTCTCTGTCTCTATATTAGTTTCTTCCTTTTCATTTATTTTGAATTCTTCCTGTTTTTACTTTTTATTTTCTTTTTATTATCCATATTTACGACTACTAGATAATATCTCCATATGTAACATTGCCTGGGCTATTAAAAAAAGAGAGAGTGCTGCAGGAAAAAAAAAAAACATTCAACAACTTGAAGTTCTGTTAGAATAAAGAGATTTTATGTAACACGGGGTGGCTTGCTTGGGTGGCTATAGCAAATGGACCACTTAATAGAGAACCATCACACTTAACTCCACATGCTTAGGGACTTGAAGACTTTCCCCTTACTTTGCAAGTGTTAAAAATAAAAATGTGAAGCAAAAGCTTCTTTACAAATGTACACTGAAACAATAGTAACAGAGAAAAATGGAAATCTGCAATTGACCCATTCCCTGCTTGGGTTCACTCAATGACTGTCAGAAACAAAATGC
The DNA here is from genome assembly GCF_027409185.1 of Cynocephalus volans. NCBI lineage: Eukaryota > Metazoa > Chordata > Mammalia > Dermoptera > Cynocephalidae > Cynocephalus > Cynocephalus volans. The sequence continues at coordinate 85,847,013 of NC_084463.1, forward strand.
TTTACTGTCTTATGCTATTCTCCAGAAACAGAAAATATGTAAAGTCATTTCACTACTGGGTCTATATTTTATTTGAAAAATGATGAAATATCAAAGAGAACACTTAAAGAGAGCAATATCAGTGCATTGCATCTACCAATTTTAAAAATCTTTTAAAAAATTAGGTGATGTCTTTATTCTATATTGTCTGTCCACAATGAGTTAGAAAAGTTATACACAAGGTAAGTTAGTAATTTGAATTACTACAAATGAGACTTCTGAATTGTAGAAATCAAAGTCTCTAACAAATTGGTGCTAACTACAAACATTATTATAGATTTAATAGCCTGTAATTATTACTGAATTTATATTAACAAAGTATTTTAAATTATAATGGCTCCAGCCATTCATCTACCAATTTATGAGAAAATTCAGTCTTTTCTTGGGATTTATGTCCCCACATGTTTCTGAAAATCACAGGCTTGCTTTTTTATTATTATTTTGTTGTTGTTGCTGTTGTTTTAACTGTATGTTGGAATCAATATTGTCCTATTGGAATGGAAACATAAACCTGCTCCTTCAGGGCTAACTCTCCAACAAAGATGTAGTTTATGTGATATTCACCACCACTGCTATCTCTTTCTTAGTGGTATGGAAGACTATCATTTATTGACACTACCATCACCACCATGTCCTCATTTAGGGTCCTATGTTAGTAGCTTAAAAATTCTTTTAGAAATGAGAGAAGAAAGGCTTTTTTTCCCTCTTTGTTATGCTCTCATATGAACATCCCATTGCTATCCTGCCTGGTCCTTAAACTCTTAAAGTTAGGAACTGGTAGAGTTCTTTCTACACAACATCACAACATCAACAATGACAGGACATTTTATTTATCTGTCTACATTTACTAAGTGATAACATTCTGTCCTATAGATTTAAATATAATATATATGCTGATAGCTTCCAAATGTATAACTTTAGCCTCATTCTCTTTAATGAATTCCAGATTTGAAAATTCAACTGTCCACTCAACATCTCCATTTACATATCCAATAATCCCGTTAATCTCAATGTTTCCAAAGCAGACTCCTGAATTTCTTTCCTTTGTTCCAAGTATTAGACTACATCTCCTTAAATGGCACCTCACTTTTTCTTCCAATTGCTCAGGCCAAAACTTTCACAGTTGTCTGGACTGCTCTTTCTCTCACTTACCAAGTCCATTCCTTCATGACATCCTATTCATATGGTTTTTTAAATTAATTCACAAAATGACCACTTCTAACCTTATCATTTTCATTGCTATCACTCCACTGCAAACCACTAACATTCCTCACCTGAATAAGTATTATAGTCTTCTTGCTAGTCTCATTATTTCTACATTTTTCTGTTGTCCATGTCATAGCCCAAAGGAGTCTTTTTAAAGCTTAAGCAGGGTAATGTTATTTTCCTCTTCTAAACTCTAATGGCTCCACTATCACTCAAGGTAGTTTGCTATGGCCTCCTAAAGCCTTATGATCTGACTCCTGAGGTCTCCACATGTTACCTCTTTGATTTCATCACCTGCCACTTTCTTCTTTACACCTGTGTGCCATTCACATCTGCATGGCTTGCTCTTGTATTCCCTTTATATTTCTAATCAAATATCTTGTCATTAAGAAAAACTTCTCAGACCACATTATATAAAGTTGCACACAATCTGGAGCCAATCCCCTTGGATTTCTAGCTCTGCCATTTAATAACTATCAACTTGACCAAGTTATTTTATCTCTCTGTGCCTCATTTCCCTCATCTATAAAATGGAAATACTAATAGTACCTTTATCATAGATGGGTTAATAATAATATTTTTAAAGAGAATTAACCATACCTGGCATATAGTATAGCACATGAGTGTTTACTGCTATTATTATTTGTTTTATTATTATTATGGTCTTTCCTGTATTTTCTTTTTCTTTTCTTTTCTTTTCTTTGTTTTTTTTTGTAGAATAAAGGAAGAGAAGGTATATCTAAGTCAGCAAGATTCAATAAACAGCAGCAAATAATTGATTATATAACTCTGTACATCCTATGTCCAATTTACATTTCTGTGATGTAGCCCTGTGCCCCGCCTTTAGCCCATTATCTCTGATGTCCACTCACAGTAGTCTCTGTGTTTTTCTATGTCAACAAAAAGGGGTATCTTCATTTATTTGTCTATATCATTGGCAGACTGTTAAGTTATGTAAGTTTTCTGAGTATGTTCAGTCAGTTTCCTTCTAACATTTACACATGTCCCTCTGCTGCAAAGATGTCTATAATCATACTCTGTCTTATTAGCCCTGTTCTTCTGGCCTATTTTCTTGTTTGCAACAGCTGCTGGCTTTAAACAAAAATCAAAACCTCCTGCCAACTTGGGCAAAATATTAGTACTGATGAAAGTAGAGTCCACTGCAAGCATTGAGATATCTGGTTCACAGGAGGACCAGAGACTTCAAACCATCTATGCACTCTTTTGTAATGAAGTACACTGATAATATCATAGACTCAAGTAGATAATGCCACCAAGGTGGGAAATTTTCTCATTTTACCTGGTTTTCTTCATTTCACTGAACTTTGTCTTATCTTAGCATAATCATTGGTTTAAAAAAAAGAGGATGAAATTAAATTTCAGTTGGTTCTTTCTCATGCAACCCTGTACACCCTTATCTAAAAAGACAAGGAACTGTTTTTCAAGTACTTAGTGTTCTGTTTTGAATACATCATGACAACACCCTATGAAACTATATCATTCAGTAAAATACAATGGCATTTAACACACAATAAAATAATGAAGAGAGGCTAAAAATCAAATTACTGCTTATTATGTTTTTCCTTTTGCAGAGGAAATTTTAATAATTTTCACCTATATCTTTGAAAAAGCTTAAAAATCTAATTTATAGCTGTGCAAATTAGAATTAAGGTTATATGGATATGTTTTATTTACATGAATGATATTTAATATTTAAAAAGTATGTGAGACTCAGGTGCCTTTAGTCTCCCTGAAGATACCTTTCAATGTCTTCTTTCTAGCAGGAAATAGGTTTTATTTGATCTATGAAGAAACCACTCACTGCCAGAAAAACTTTCTCTATGAATCAGAAACATCCCAAAATGTCAGAAAAATAAACATAGAAAATCCTACTATCTTCTGAGTATTTGTACAGATCTATCCCAACCATGTCACCTGTCAAAAGTCTCATTCTAAATGCTCTGAACCACTTGGCCCTCTCACCATAGAAAAGATAAATTAGGAAAGAATCTTCGGGGGCCACTTTAAAAATCCTTTCTGGTGAGAACCACACAAATTGGAATTGTTTGACTGAGTAGGCATGGATTGGTACACAGAGAGTTTCATTCATTTTCTTATAATTATTAAAATTTTGAACAGTACATTCTTAAATTTCATCCGTCACAAACAGAGATGTAGCGTATTTTCTGCAAAAATAGCACTGTCATCTACCGACACTTTATAATGAGCAGACACTTCAAGGAACCCTGTTATTATTCCAATATTACATGTAAAAAGACTGAGGCCCATGAAGTTTAAGTGGTTTGTACATGGTTAAACTAGACAGTAAAGACTAATACTAACTTGGAATACAGGACATCAGCTTCCAAAATCTAGTTCACACACTGAATTCTAATGCCTTTTCGCTATAAAATAAAGTCCTGAAAATACACATGTAGTGTTCATTTTTTCCTCCATTGACACAAGCCAGTATCTCATTATAAAACTGAAATCATTGTTATTGGAAAAATATTTTGATATCAACACTATGATCATTATATTAAGAATGTGATTTATATTTAAAAACATATGCTTCGAAAAAGATTTTAAATGGGAAAGTATGGTGTTTAAACTCTTAAACAAAATATTAAGAAAATTGTAAGTTAAATTTATTCCAAATTATTATGGAAAGTAAAAAAATACATATGTAAATAAATACATATGTGTGCATATACATATATACTTTAAAATTAAACTTATTTTGAAGCAATTGCAGATACACATGTAGTTGTAAGAAAAAATACAGAGAGATTTCATGTACCCTTCACTCGGTTTTCCCCTAGAATACGCCTTCCAGAACTTTCAAAATACAGTCAAGATTTAGAATATGTCCATTGCCACAAGAATCCTTCTGTAATACTATCTTATTGTTGCTGATTAAAACAAAAACAGAAACAAACCAAAAATTTTGAAGTTATATATCAGGTTAGAGGAGATAAAGAATGACATTTGAGTAATCAGGAAAAAACAATTCCAGTTTCCAGTTGACTTGAAATTCAACAGATGTAATTATGTTATGGAACTTAGAAAAGCTGAGCTATTGGGCCCTGGAGAGAATGCCTACTAACATTTGTTACAAGATATTCAGAAAAGGGAACTCTATGCATTTCTTCTGTCTGATAAATGAACAACTTTTCTCTGATGAGGAAGCAGAGTTTCTGTGGCTCCCCGAAGGAGATAGAATAATTTTCCATATCAAAGATTTTTCACTCTGATTTCTCTAAATTCCAAAATGTTCTAGTTTCTATAGGTCATGTAGCAGGATTTTAAAGAGTTTAACTTTTGTACTTTATTGAGTATTCAAAGAACACATCACAACAATTGCATACTTTTCCTGATTTGGAATACTTTATTTCAATCAAATGTATGAACATGAATACAGGAAGGTAAGAAAGAAAATGATAATTGTTTTAGGTCTGAAACATTTTGTAGTTAAAAAGAAACTCGAACACTTCACATGGCTGGTAATGGTTTAATATGATATCACAATTATAAATGCCCCAGTGATCTTTTATCATCTAATTTTGACTTTATTAGCATTACACTGAGTTTCATTGACTTGCATAAGGAATAACCATTTACCCCCCAAACATATAAAAGCATGGGGCAAGCTTAAAAAAATTTTAGGGTTAAAAAGAGTTTTGAAGACATTTAAACTTATATTAATGCTTCTATACTTCATTTTTCTTTAATCTTCCTGGGCTGTTATATGTTTCAATGTCTGGGGATCTAGCCACCTAATTAATTAGGGTAGTGGTAAACATAATCTTAAAATTACATTTTACTAAAAAGCAAAACAACCCCCCAGAACCCTAACATTTCTTCTCAGTATTGTATAGACAAACAGAAACTATGCTGAAGGAATGGTAGTCTCTGTGTTGAGCTTTCTTTGATAAGTGAAATTTAAAATTTTGCAGTAAAGTTAAAAACAAAAGTGACTTTTTCAACTAGTTTCAGACAGAATTTTGTCCTTTAATAATGCTTTGTGTTGTGACTTATGAGAACTTATAAGCATCTTCTAACTTTAAATTCATAAATTTATACAGAAACATTTGCCATTATAAAAAGCAGAAAATCAAGAAAGTTTATTACAAGCCAGTTTGGGGTCTTTAAGAAAGAAAATGCTTTCTAAGGTATCTATAAAAATAGCCAATAGCTTCTGGGGCTTCCCAAATATCTATTTTGAGAAATAATAACTACGATTTGTAGGTTAATTTAATACTAGAATTCTACTTGAAAAACACTTAATCAAGCCCCCTAGTTACAAGATATTCTAACACAATCCACATAAAAGCAGACAGTTGTGCTACTTGAATTCTTGAGAGTAAAACAGAGTGTAAATAATTATATTATATCCCCTTAAGAAGTCCCCAATTGAGGTCAGAGTAATTACTTTCTCTATGTCTACTCTGAATAGTGGTACAACTGTGTAGATGATTTCATGGTCATTATAAAATTGCTGACCATTTTTGGTTTGATTCCCATGCTTTAGGACCATTAGAGCAAGTCCAAGGGAGGGATAGAAGTCTGATGCATATATTTCACAAGGGTAAGGCAAGGCTGGTTTCAGACAGAAAGTGACTTACCAACTTTTTATTGATATGTGTCTTATGGAAACTCAAATCCTCTGTCCCTCATCCAATATACTGTTCACAAGACTATGAAACTGCTTGTTGAAGCTTAATGGCTTTATATAAAAACACTTCTTAAAAAGTGTAAGAAAGACCATTGAGAAAAATTCATAAGTGACGGAAATCAGCATTAAACAAACAAAGCATACCTTTTAATGTATCTTTTTACTTTTCTATAGGAAGCATTTCTTCTCCCCAGAAATTAAGTTATTTGGATTTTTCTACTATCCCTGCATTCACCCTATGTTGAAATAATCTGTTTGGTGTTTCCGTTAGTAAGTTCCTTGAAAACAATGATTTGCCTTCTTACTTATTACATCCTCACCTCCTCTATAGTGCCTGGTCACCAATAATCATTAATAAATTATTATTAAATTATTTTACTTAAACTCTTATAAACACCAATAGAAAAACGATAGTTTGCAAGATACTTTATTACATATCTAGGGCATAAAAATAAAGATGAAGAGGACACTATTAATCCCCAAGATACTTAAAATATATCAGCTTTTTCGTCCTCCACTAAGAGGTGGTTTATATCTCTATTAATAGCATTTGTCACATGAAACTTTTTATTTAATTTAGGTGTTTACATTTCTGTTACCATATTCTATTCACAAGCAACAAAAACTCAATATTGTTAAAGAAGAAGGGATTGATTTGGAAGAGCCCACGAGACATCTCAAATGTCCTCAAGAAGAGGAGGGGGAAATGTTAAGCTGTATAATGATAGAAGATGTGGTCAGGTTCTGCTTTCAAGACCTCTCTGAGGTCTTGACCAAAAGTTTCTACTTTTTTTCCTAAAAGTAGTTTAACTCCAATGTTCTGGCATTAATGTAGTTTAGCTTCAACTCTCCTGTCTCATTTTCTTCCATCACGTTACCAACCAACTTCTCCTTTCTTCACCGATTTTACACTTCTGAAAATTTGCATTACACGGTGTTGGATTAATAAAGACTCTCTATATCACCATATTCTGCTTCAACGGTTTGAAATGAATAGCATTTAAAAAAAAATTTTTTTTTAGGTGATAATCAAGGTTAGAGCAAGAGAGAGTATCTAACTAGCCCAAGGCATCCTTCAGAACCCACTTACTGCTTCTCCTCTTTTGTGAAGCTTTATTCAGTGCTGACTTCTGGCCTACAGGAAGCTACATTCCTAATCCCCAGTAAAAATGAAGATTAACTGCTTTGTGTTAACACTTTAATTTGTGTACATTCACCTTCACATTGCCTTGGAATGATTTGCTTATGGGACTGTCTCGCCATTAAACGGGAAGCTTCTTAATGATAAAGATTGCTTCCTTTTAATTTCTAAGTTAAGTGTCATGGAGCTTCTGTGCCCATGTATGCCCCTCAAACTGCAGCAGACACATGTTGGGCTCCTTTAGGAAAGTTTTAAGTTCTGCTTTGAAGACGTAGTGGGAGCACTATAAGGATGAGAGGAAACAGGCACCCAGAAGGGGAGTGCATCGCCTAACTTTTGTTCTTTCAAATGCTCAGTCTTTCTAATGGGTTCTGTTGGAGTCCTCTCACTTGCTTTGAGGAGTCTTTCCTCACTGATGAGGTAGGAAAGAAAACCATACAAAGTACTTTCCCCTAGGCTAACAGCTCATTACCTCAATCAGTAGCTGTGAATTTCTAGTCTTTTAGTTTTACGAGTAGGATGGGAAAGGTAGTGAGGGTCAGAGAACCATCAGCTGCCTCTCTGTAAGTCTTGTGGGGATACATGTTTCAGTGCCTTTGTGGAAACACTTATCAAATAATATTGTCATCTTTGGGCCTTCAGTAGAAATTTATACATAACTAGATGAGTATGCCATTCTACTGTTTGTTTCATGAGAATCCCTCCTTAAAATTAAAATTCAATTGTTATCCCTTCTGCAAAAGTTTCACATGGTGTCTATTCCAGGAAATAAACTCTCACAAAACTAATAGTGTTTACAAGACAGTATGGAATCAAGTAGTAATCTGTATGATCCCCACAGAGTCAGGGCTGTATTATGAGATGGAGTGATCACTGTGGGCAGGATTAATGAGGGGACACTTCTGGAAGAGGCAGGGCTTGAACAACTGGGTATCTATCCTCTTCTTTTCCTCCCTAAAAAATTCCACATTTGTGGAAGGCAGCAGAGAGCTTGGTTTCAACCACAGTCACAACACCAATAACACATTGCATTTCCCCGTTCCTCTAGCATATGAGTGTGATCATATGGCTCAGTAGGCCAGAGCTTTGACATTATTAAATAAAAAGAACATTTTATTGCTTCAAAGTTAATTTTCAATTTATCAGATAAAAGTAAGGTGCTGGAAAGCTCAACAAATACTAAAAATAATCTTATTCTCCGTGAGTTTATTGTCAGATAAGACAAAATAAATAAGTAACATATATAGTACATTACATAATGACATGTCAATTGATTAATAAGCCGAAAGAGTTCCATTTCTGATAAAAATTAGTGTTTTTGAACATTGGACATCTCTTATTTATATTTAGTACCAAGAGTCTAGAGTCCAAAGAAATAGTAATAAAATGAAGACTTGTGTATTAGTCCATTTCTATTGCTTATAACACAATACCTGCAACTGGGTGGTTTATAAAGAAAATAAAATTTATTGCTTAAAGTTGCTGAGTTTGGGAATTCCAAAGTCCAGGGAACACATCTGGTGAGGGTTTTGGTGGTGGTGACAGTGGCCCAGGGGTCTCACATGGCAGAAAATGGTGGAGCGGAGAGACTAACCACTCATGTGCTCTTCCTTTAAAGCCCCCAGAACCACGCCCCTGACCACCATTTTCAATCCATTCACTATGGCATAGTCCTACAATCCAAACACATCTTACAGACCTTTCAGTGACCACAATAAGATTTCTCACCCTCAACAGTTGCAGTAGGGATTCAAGCTTCAATGAAGTTGGAGGGGCATCCAATCTACAGCAACTTGGAATAATTAGAAGGAATGAGGCATTTTAAAAGCCAGAAACAAAACATACCTTATCCCATGAAGTTAAAATATTGAAAGTATATATTATGAATGGTACCTGGCATTTTATTAAAAAAATGAAAATATATCACCAGGGGGAGTTTGGGATACACCAATCTGAACCCAAAGATTGATGGTCCCAATGGGAAAGGCTGTTGTGCCTTACTCTTTTGGCAAATAGACTGAATGAACCAAATTGCTTTTAAGCTTATGATATTTCCTGTCTTATTATGCCCTTAGTAAAACTGTAGTCAGAACAGAAACACTTTTGAATTATTAACTTAAAAGTTGAAATTGAAATGATGGAGGTTAAGAGAAAAGGACAATTGTTTCACTCTTTCCCAGGAATATGCTTAAAAAAGAAAATATAGAGTAAAATTATAATTTACCTTTAATCTTACCTGCACTGGTTATTGACTTTAGGCTTTTTAGAAGAGAGACAAGACCAGTAATAATACGTAGGCTTGAACGGAGAGATTGTCTGCTCCAGTCTGTAGCAGAACAGTGCTAAATAGGAAAGAAGGAGAAGATTTTTTGCTTCTGCTTTATTCTTTCCTCAGGGAGGTGTACAGCAAAGTTTACCAAGCACTAAGGAAAACATAAGTGGGTCATTTGTCTGACACAGAGATGGCACTTCAGTGCTGGGCTCTTCCTTTGCTGTAGGAAGCTAGAAAAAAATGTGAAGGTAAAAGCCTTTGCAAATGTCTCACAACTTCCTAATATCCATCATTTCCTACAATAAACTGTCCAAGGCATCTGATGAATTTGCCATCATGACCATTTCCCTCAGCATTGGCCCAGATTTCTGAATGGGACTTTCACTTTCTCAAAAACTCTAAAAATTTCCTACTAATACGGGTACAAGTGCTGTCTCTCTTCCCATTCTCTCTTACACACACAGTCACAATACCCAGCATGATGATATTTATCTATCATTTCTAAGTCGAAGAGATTGGGTGAAAGACACAGATGAGCATAATATTTAACAAAAGGATGCCTGTGCTGTATGAAAAAACAGAAGGTCTAGACTGATTGGAGTGGCTGCATAGAATAATGATTTGGAGATAAGCATTGGCATGGTCGACTCTTGAGCTACCATTTACTGGCTATGAAATTATTTTGTTTTGTTTTGTTTTTAATTCTCTAAGACTTAGTTTTTTTTTTTTAATTTACAAAATGTGATGAGTGAATAATATATACATAATGATTTAGGTTTATAATACCTAGAGTATATTTAGTGTGATCAGACCTCTATCTGAAAAATATTAATTGTACTATTTTGTAATTACAGTTAGAGTCTAGCAGATGGCACAGAACACGTTTTAGTTCTTCCTATTGAATCATCTCAGAAGGAAATCCGTGAGTTTCTTTTTCTTTTCTCCCTTTTTTATCTCCAGTTTTCATAGTCTTTTCTGTCTTTCATTACTTCCACCCTCTCCCTGAATTCTGCCTCCTGCCTGAAGGAGCAACATAAGACTGCGTGGTTCTGTGTCTCACTCCTATAACTACTCTGTAAACAGATGCAGATCTTTCTTAGGAGACATTTTAGTTCCATTAGTGCTTTCAGGGTAAAATACCTACAAGACAAAAACAAGCAAAGATAACAAAAAATTATTCTCTTGCTAATACTGAACACCCTTCACTGCATTGTTTTCTTTGTATTATTATGCCCTCAAAATGTCCTTCTCTATTCTCTGATTTTTCCATTGAGTTCATTTTCTCTGGAAAAAGGTATAAGAAATGTAGAGGGTAGGGGGTAAAAAAAAATGTCTGTGGTTTGTATAAGATATATTATTTATAATCAAAACTGCAAAGGGCCGGGGTAAATAGAAGTCTTAATACAAAGTCTTAGTTAGAGTAAGGAAAGCAACATCAGAGGATAGACCAGAGATCCTAATGTGCTTAGGTCTTCAGGACAACGGAGACAGAAAGAATTAGGGAAAGGAAATCAGTATTTTGCCCTGGGGAGGTGGACAGAGTCATCTGAAAGTGTGTGCACTTCTGCTTCTCTGCAGCTTAACATTGAATAAAACCTGGAAGATGAATTTTTCAGAACCAACAAAGGGCCTGAATACTTGAGGGCAATTGGCAGAAGCAATAGCCTCAGATGCGCAGGGTTAGTTTCATTGTAGGAGAAGATCCGAGTCAGGACCCAAACAAAACAGTTAACCATTCATGTTTCACACTTTATATGATGAGGTCTACTCACAGGTTAGAATAGTTAATTTTGAGGAAAAGGATACCCCTTGCAATGACCTTTAGGAGAGGGTGAACAAATCCACTAACTACAATTTTTGATTGGGCCAATTTTCTCTGCTGCAGTCACGCTTGTGATTCTATTTGATAATATATGAATGCACTTAAGAAGATGGACTTGGACATCAGAAAAATTGGGGTTGAATCTTCACTACTTCCTAGCTGCATATCGATGGGCAAACTGACTTTGGCATTTCTTACTTAGGAAGTGGAGATGCACAAAGTTATTTGGAAAATTAATCAAATGTATGGAGAAAAGAGTAGAGTAGTGTCTGGGCTGACATATTTGTAGATAACAAGTTTTTTTTTTTTTTTTTTTTGCATGATTGATATAATGGTGAGTTTTAGTCAAGACAGCTAATATGATTCAGTTGATGAAAAAGAACTGCAGATATTTTCCTTTTGTGGAAGATGCTAAACTGTAGGTTTTGCCACTCTGTTTTCCTTTAATTATCTCTTAAAATTACAAATGAATGACTATGGTAATATATTCACAAGTTCCGTGCAGTTTCCTGGACTGATTAAGATGTAAGAAGAGTTTTTAATGGATGAGCATGTCACAGCTTGTTCTTGTTTGGCCTGTCACAAAATAGAAATTGAGCAGTTTTTCTTCTCTAGATTAACGCTTTCACTTTCACTGTGGTATAACATCTAAGCCTGCACAGGGGAGTGTGGAAAACTGCTGCCTCCCACTAACCAGCACAACATTTTCTCTGCAGTTATAGAGTGGTAATTCACATCGGCTGTTCTGTGCATGGCCCTTGTTTTCTCTCACTGATGTGGTGGATGGGAAGAAAAGAAGTACTAGTCACATAACCCACTTAGGTCAGAAGAAAAAAGGGCTTTCTAGTCTGATGAATTGCAATGAACCTGGGATGGAGGATCAGGAAGCCCACAGCTTCAACTCTTATTGCCTTTGTGTACACAGTCAAGTGGCTTAAATTTTAATCCTCATTTCTCTCAAATATAAATTGTGTGTCTTTCTATGTGTGTATGTGTGCTTATCATTGTGTGGGTGAGGAGAGAGAGAAGAAAGACTCTTCCCAGCCTATTTTAAAGAGTTGCAATTAGTATTCAATGAGACATTTGCTAAGAAAAACTAGTATAAATTGCCTTACAAGTGCCATGATGGAAATAAGTAGAGGGCACCAGAGTAACACATATGAGCCTTTTTGCTGAAGTCAGGGAAGGCATACTAGAAAAAGTAACATGTACATTGAAGCCTGAGGAAAGAACAGGAATTAACTTCTTGAAAAGAAGGGGGGAAACTAGTACCATTAAATCAAGAGAACATGGCATGTGAAGGATAATGAAAATTTAGTAGAAACCCATTTAGCATCTATTACTTAATATTCTTGCAGCTATTTTGCCAATTTTATCCTAAAATCTCATAGCAAGCAAACTGCTCTTTACAACACCAAGCCAATATGCTTCCACTGAGTTATTAACTAAATAAATGCATGATTCAAAGTCTCAGGTATGGCAGCTTCTAGAGTTCGTTTGTACTTCTAAAGGGCAGAAAATGTGTTTGGTTGACATTGGGAGATAGGGTAGAGGAAGAAAGAAATATGAGTATTAAGTTAGAGAAGTGAAATATACACATGGAGAAGTAAGCAGGGAATGTGCCATAAAATGCATTGTATTTGAACATAAAAAAAAATTTGATGAGCATGTGAAGGTTTTAAGCAAAGGAATTATATAAAGGTGTTTTAGAAACATCTATCTGGCTCTGGCTGTAGTATTTAAAAATTTTCTTATCATTTACCTCTATTAGTAAATGACTTTCTTTTTTTTTTTTTTGTCTTTTTCGTGACCGGTACTCAGCCAGTGAGTGCACCGGCCATTCTTATATAGGAACCGAACTGCAGCGGGAGCGTCGCTGCGCTCCCAGCGCCGCACTATCCCGAGTGCGCCACGGGCTCGGCCCAGAAAATGACTTTGACAATCCCATCTTATATACTCATATGGGGGTATATACATGCACCTGCCATTCCACAAATATATTTATTACGAAGCATTTATAGTGTGCGTTACCAAAGAATGACATAAAGTTGAACTTAATGGTCTTTAATGTCTTCTTAATCTTTTTAGTTTCTTCCACTTAGTAGCCAGGATTCCAAGGCGTATTATATGCTTTAGGTGAGGTTGTTTGAATAGTTTTATTGATAATGCTGGGGTTTTATACGCAGTTCTTTCAGATATGAGTAAATTGTCATTGTTTAATGCTATTTCATAATATAGCTGATAAAACTCTCAAAAGAAGTAAGAAAGGTGTGCAAACTGTCTTTTCCTTGAGGTTGCTTCTGCTTACTTCATTAATCCAACATTGACCCCAGATTAAACCATCTGTCCATTTTGAGTGATTTTTTTTTTTTTTGATAAAACTAGGTAATAGAATATAATAGAACAGAACACATATATAACTGCATAGGTTGGTTAACAATGAAACAGATGAGTTAGGGCACTGTGTTTCTCAGTGATCCCTCTGTGTTGTGTTGAATGTCTATACTCTTTGCAAAATATCTGCTTAATGTATGTGACATGTGACATCCTGGGAAAGCAAGTGAGAGGATCAGAATCAGGCTGGACACAAAATAGGGATAACTAATATAATTTTTCTTATATGTTTATAAAAAATTAAGTCAAATGACTAATATTTTCTTCTCGTATACTTGTGGATCATCTTGAGAGTTAGTCTTCAGGGCTCATACTAATTTTAGGGGCCAATGGTGTAGAAAATAGATCAGATTTGTTAAGTCAAAAACAGGAAGACCATTGAAGACCGTGTTGGCATAATTCGGGTAGGACATGGTGCTATTTGGGACTATGGTTTGTTCATAGGGATAGAAAAAATACAGACAAATATGGCAGATTTTAAAGAAGTAGAACAGTGTTTATATTCATAGGTGTGGAAAAATTTTAGGCAGAAGTTTGAAGGTCAGACAAGCTACAACAGTCAAGACACTGAACAAAATCTGCATGACTAGCCTGTGTCAAAACAGTGAAATAGGGATTTGCCTCTGTTAGAACTCCATCTACTTGCCCAACATTTGTACCCTTCCTTCAGAGTAACCTCTATGGTTCTTCCATTCCACAGATTCTTTGTACTCAGATAGCCTAGTGCTTCCTTGAGCAGGGCCCAGCTTGGGCATTCCAGCACAACTAACACACTCTCCTGTGCAAGCAAAATATCACAAGTCCTGGTCCTCAACATAGCAAATCATTACAGTTCTTAGTCTTATGCCACAGGCCCTAGTCTTTGATTTCTTTCATTGTATTCATTTTTTATTGATACTCTGATGACTCATCATGTCCATTCTTCTCAGGGAACACATGTTCATTATAGAAAGTACCACAGAAAGACAATGCTTTGACCCCAAAGGAACTATTTCAGGATAGAAAAGTCAGGACTACCAGGGGAAAGATTAAGGAGCAATAGACTGTGTTTGTGTGTGTGTTTGTGTGTGTGTGTGTGTGTGTGTGTGTGTGTGTGTGTGTGTGTGTGAGAGAGAGAGAGAGTGTGTGGCTACAGAGGTGGCAGCCAAGTCTGCATGTATGAAACAATATAAAAAAGATTTGTGATGTATTTGGAATCAAAATTAAAGGATACCCCCAGATCATTCTTAAACTACTTGATTTTTTGATATGACAGACCAATAGTATTGTAAAGTAAAAACTGAAATTAGCAATGTCAGAAAAATGTGCATGCCCATTTTATTTTTATAATTTTCTATTCAAGATAAAATAATTAATAAATAATAAACTTTTATGTTTTGGGGGCACATTAATCATGCTGAAATACAAGATGCATAAAATAATCAAAAATACTTAAGTAATGCTCAGTGATATATAAGAAGACAGTAAAGAAGACTAATGACAAATAATTAGTATACCTGTATATACTATGTAGTATATAATATAATGTTAGTGTGTTATTTCATCCCAAAGTACTTACATATAGATGCAAACCAAAAAGTCAAAGATTTGTTTAAAGATTAAAACTATACATTTGCATTAGCAATCTAAAATAAATTCAGAACACCTCATTCTCAGTAGAAATTACTGCCAGTTCAATGGCCCATTCACTTACTTATAGTTGGATATAGCAAAGCCACATTATCTCTTCGTTTCTGTAGTTATTTTTAAAAATAATTTTATTTAACTAGACAATTTTAAAAATTGCTGTCAGCTCTTTCAATTATATATTCTTTTGCTCTCACTGGCCCCTATAAGAGAGAACACCTTTTTAGCCTTAATATAGCTTGTTCTCTTAAGCACCCTGGTTCAAGTGACATTACCAAAGAAGAACCAGAAACTTCGAAGCTGAGTATGTTTTATTTTATTTCATAAAATGACTATGGTTGACAGCATACAAAAACAGTATGATATACAGAATTTTTTCTTATCATTTCCAACAATTTGTCCTTGTTTATAAAATGTTGGGATTAAAAAAAAAAAGCCATTCATATATTGTTACATAAGATATTTGTGAAGAACCAAATCTATACAACCTTTTGAATCAAGATTATTTTTTATAGTAAGCAAAGTCTGGAAAGCCACCAATCTTTGTGCCCATACCAACTCTAACCACTATCACCATATATTTATGGCTTATATACTTCTAGCTGATTGTGTTATACATTTTCATTCTACCTTTTCTTTTTAACATGAAAATACTTCTAATTTATCTTGTGTTAATTGTCAGATGTAAATAATCTCTTCTTACTTTATATCCAGGTGGTGTTGAATGAACATATCTTGAAATTTATTGCTAGCAGGAAAGTGTGCAAGACTATTTATTCCTCAAACTTTAGAAATACATATTTCTGATATTCAAAATCCATTCCAATGCCAAAATTGACTGTACTATTGGCCAAGTGGGCTATTACTCAAGCAATTCACATTTGGATCACAGTAGAATCAATTTCAAAGAACTGATGAAATTACAAAGCAGAAACGCTGTCCTCAAAGGTAAATATATTAAATTGAAATGGGAGAAAATGAACCTAAAGCAATTCTACGTAATATCTTTTCATTTACAGTTAATGTGGACATGTTTCTCAACAACGTTATATTGCCTAAAGCAAATTAAGCACAGTAGATTTAAAATATTTGAAAGTAGATAACATTCAGGTGTCCATTCAGTGAATTACTTGCTGTAAGTATCACTAGGCATTGAAAGGCCAGAGGATTAGGGGCTAAACGATAAGAAAGGTAAAGATACAATTTAAAGGCAATGGCCCTTTCTAAAAGGCAAAGAACAGATAAGAGGAAGGTTTATAAAATGAGAAAAGCTGACCTATCAGATGAGTGGACATGACTTGTTTAAGAAAATAATGAGAAATGAAGACAGAAAGCCTTGGAGGAAAAAATGAAGATCATGTATTCTCCTTAATGTGATTCTAATCTGTACTGAAACATGTTAAGAAGACAGAGACTTGTTTGTGGAATAGGGCAGATGGAGTTTCAAATCCCAACTGTGGTGTTAACCGTGTAATTTGATTCAAGTTACCTCTCTGGCCTCCATTTTATCTTCTACAAATTGAGAGTCATAATTTTTAACTCCTAGAATTGAAGAGAACATGTAACAATGTCATGTATATGTAAATATTTCTTACAGGGTATATGGTAAGCATACGTACTTGTTGATTTTTTCCATTTCCCATCCAAGGAGGAAGCATCTCTCCAGGCAGTTTTCTACCTCAATGCTTTATATCATCATGAAATGAATATCATGCTGGAATAAATATAGAAGACTGGATACCTTGCATTGGCTTGACCAGTGTCCAGCAAGTGGCATATCTGGCATAAAGTGTTTTCACACGTAAAACTGTATTATAAACAGAACACAGACGACTTCTGTTTGCAGCCAGGAAACAAACAAAAAGAACTTATGGCATTAACAGTTTGTTGAATTAAATGGAATTTGTTAAATAAAAATGAAAAAATGCATAGTTCATAAAAATCAGTAAAGAAAACAATAAATAATTTATGTGGGCTAATTTGAGTTAATTCAACAAAGCTCATGGAGCATCTATGAATAAGATACTACAAAAATTATACAAAGATGAATTCGACAGTATCTATCTTCAAGTAGATTAAAATCTGCTAAGGAAAAGACAAATTGCACATAGTTAAATATATTACATGGCCAAATGGGATACGATATATTATAAGGTTAAAAAGTGAAGCTGTATTTTTCGTTATCACTCAGGAAAATGGGTGACTGTGACAGCCTGATTAGTACTCACGTCTGTTTAGTCTATCAGTAGATTTTACCAAGTGCCTTCTTTGTACAAGAAATGGTTCAATGATTTATCCTCACCACTAGGCCTGCTTCTCGACCTAGAGCTCAACTGCTTCTTTATGGGTACCCTGGACTTTTCTTAAGTGACACAAAGCATGACTTTCATCTATTTAGATTTTTTGTTAGTGTTGTTTTCTGAAGCTTTCATGTAATTATTCAAAAGAGTACAAAAATAAGTAATAGGTTAAGTCTTCCCTGAAAGAGCCATGACTTTATGAATAACTTGAATTGCACATGCTGTTAACTTGTGCTATTCATAGTCTACAGTCTGATGGAAAAACATGAAAATGACCAGTTGAAGACAGTGGAACCATGTTACGGCCATTTCAATGAAGACACTTAGATACCCCATCCATCTCAAATAGCAAGTGAAATATCAGCAGTTTTGGTATTTTAAGTCTGCTTCTGAGTGCCCAACTTTCTATAAAATTTGGTGAAGCAGGCCCAACATGGGTAATTGTGTCAATTTGTAATAAAATTATGACAGAGTTGTAAAGGAAGGGGATTAATTGGTATTAGGTGCTTACTAATTTTCAGGCACTTTTATATTTATCACTTCATTTAATTATCATAACAATTATAAATAGAGTATTATCATCAACATTTTAAAAAATTTAATCAAAGAGAGGTTAAGCACATGATCAGGACCACATTGCTAGGTGCTAACAGAGTCACATTTTCCATTTTCACTCCACCGATACTTCCAAAAATTGGCTGATTAAAAAAATTCTCTTGGATACAACTTAAAAGTAAAATTCTCAAGTGTCTCCTTTGGAAATTTTGATTCAATATTTCTGCAGTGAAGTAAGGAATCGGAGATTTTAATAAAATTTATTGTATGGATTTTTATCATCAGGTAAGTTCTGGAAACATTTTGCCATGTCATAATGTGGATATGGCCCCAGAGACTTTCCTTTCTGAGCCTTTCATTTATTGTGTGGCTCCCCACTCTCCACCTTCTTTGCAGTATTCCTTAGGACTCTACTCATGACAAACCTACTCCCTCAAAATATTTTTATATCCATCATTGATACATGACTATTAAATTTATAATGTTTCCTCTGCTGGGGTAGTTGCATTTTTTATCTTTAGTTTAGGATGTGGGAGGAAAGTCTTTGCCTTATGATTAGAGAATAAAATATTCAGAAAACTGGCAGGTAAAGATATGGGAGGAATGAGTTAGGAGATATTTTAGGGCACTTGAAATCACGGGGGAGAAGAGGCAGCCTTCTAGCCCTATGTTTAAAACTGTTTTGAGTTAAACCGATTATGTAAAAAATGATTATGTGAATATAACATTGTTGTAGGAATTCAGATGTTCATATGGAATTTATATTTTGAAATGATCGTGACAAAAAAAAGTAATGAAAAAAGAAGAAGGTCGTGATGCGACCACATGAATATACTACTTATAACTTAGCTACCATGAAGTGCAGAACCACCAGTTGAAATGGTAATTGACTCTTGGTTTGTGGTGAAGCATTTAATCAGCTCAAGAGTTTTGTTTGCCATGCAGTAAGGGGCACTATCCCTTGAATTTTGCAAATCACTAAGTGGTTCTAGTATTACTCCACTGAACTCAGTGGAGTAATACTAGACATGCTTATAAAAACAAAATGCTGATGGGAGAAAATATGCTTTGATGAGGATATAAGCTGAAATAATATAAGGAGCAGGAGAGTTCACATACAGGACTAGTAATAAACCATAAGTGCCATATCAAACCATAAAGGCAGGTATTTTGTTATTGCATATACCATGGTCCATGTTGAAGCAATTTATATTAATAGCTCTTTTTTTTTTCCTTGTTCTATTACACTACCAGTGGGTGATACACAGAAAATACAAAGCCATAGAACAAAACATGTAGCACACAGAAAAGTACAGTTATCACTTGCTGATGTATGTTGTTGACGTTAACGCTCTGGTCATGAACAAATCCAAATATTTATTTCTAAGGGCAATAATGTGGTTGGTGTATAAATAAGATTTTGGTTGAGGAGAATGACAGTTATTTAGATGATTGCCTGGGGTCTTCAGTGAGAATACCTATGATATAATACTGGCTTCACATTTCACTTGTACCAACTCAGTGTCCTAGAGATAATTATTTAACCTTTGTGTGTCTCATTTTACAGAAATGGAAAAAGAGGTGTGTATTTCATAGTTGTATATATGGTTCATGGGAAAAAAGTTCATGGAAAGATTCATATTATCTTTTAATTCTATTTTTCTGTGAACTTTTTGAAGTACCTTGTATACACACAGTAGTATATGTATGAATATATATGCATACACATAGTATATATGTACACACACTCTCTTAATTGTAATCCCAAGGAAATATATATGGCACATTCAAATTAGGATAATTGCATATGTGATTCTCATCAAAGAGATTAATAACAAAGACGTGGATAGGGTTCAGAGGAACCACAAGTGATAGTGCAGGAACTCTGAAGAAATAATAGCTGAGCTATTGCTACCCTGATATCCAAAGGGACAAGAAGAGGAAGTGGTCTCTGGAACCTAAAAGAAGAGTTATATTGGGCAACCTAGAGGGGAGTAAGGGCTTCTGTGAAGGAATAGTCAGCTTAAGGACTGTTAAGTAGTTTTGGGAAGGAAACCAATAGTTACTATTATGTTTCACAAAGAAAAGATTTAGTCTGGTTGCTTAGGGCAGTGGTTCTCAATCTTTGCAGTTCCAGAACCCTTTTGTGTTCTTAAAAATTATGAGAACTCCAATATGTGAGGCTATTTCTCTTGATATTTATCATCTTGGAAATTAAAACAAATTTTAAAAACTGTGTATCAATTTACTTAAAAAGAACAGTAATTAACTCAGGGTCTACACACTTTTTCTGTAAAGGGCCACACAGCAAATACTTTAGGTTTTGTGGGCCATAGTTTCTCTTGTAACTACTCAACTGTGCTGTTGTAGAACAAAAGCAGCCATCAACAATATATAAACCAATTAGTGTGACTCTGTGCCAGAGGAAACTTTATTCACAAAATAGACAATGAGCTAGATGTGAGCTTTAAGCTGGATCTGGCCCATGAGCTCCTTTGCCATCCCTGATTACCCACTAACATAAACCTGTTAACATGTTAAACTTGTTAATATAAATAATGTAGTTTTATGATACTTTTCAATACAGTATAGTGAGAAAAGAGATATTGTTTCTCATTTTTGTTAATCTCTCATATATGCATTAATCTGGGAGATGGATTCTTATATCCTCTTCTGCAATAAATTTGTTACAGTATTGTTTTGGTAGACATATGTAAAGAATATTTAGCATCATCTAAGTATATAGTTGGAAATGTGAGGTTATTTTAATAGTCCTTTAAGATAATTGTGAATATTTACAGATTTTTTTTATTGGAACATAATTGATTATATATTTGTGTGGGGTACAAATTTGAATATCAATACAAAATATGTATACAAAATGTGGTTATCAAATCATGATAATTAGTATACTCATGTTTACAAAACACAATCAATCTTTGTGACTCAACTAATTTCTTGCTACTCCCTCCCCCTCCCCCTTTCCCACCTTTAGTAACCACAGTCCTGTTCTCTTTTCTTTTTTGAAAGTTCAATGTGTTATTGTGATTTTCTTCCTTTCTTTCTTGCTTGCTTGCCTTCTTCCTTTCTTTGCTTTCTTCCTTTATTTTAGCTCCCACTTATGAGTGAGGACATGCAGTATTTCTCTTTCTGTGCCTGGCTTATTTTATTTAACATAATTTTCTTTAAGTTCATGCATGTTGCTTGGAATAGCCAAACTTCTTTCTTTCTTTTTTGTTTTAAGGGCAGAATAATATTCCATTTAGTATGTATATGACATTTTCCTTATTCAGTCATCTGTCGAAGGACATTTAGGTTGATTCTAACTCTTGGCTACTATAAATACAGCTACAGTAAACATGGTAGTGCAGGTATCTTTTTGACATGTTGATTTCCATTCCTTTGGGTATATACCCAGCAGTGGGATTGTAGTTCCATCTGTAATTGTTTAAGGAAACTTCATACAGTTTTACATAATGGCCATACTAAATTACAGTCCTACCTACAGTATAGGAGTTTCCCTTTCCTGCACATCCTTGACAGCATTTGTTTTTCTCTGTCTTTTTGGTAATGGCCAGTCTAACTGGATGAGATATCTCAATGTGGTTTTGATTTGCACTTCCTGATGCTGAGTGATATTGAGCATTTTTTCCTGTATCTGTTGGCTATTTGTATATCTTCATATGAGAAATGTCTATTGAGCTCCTTTGCCCATTTTTCAAATTGGGTTACTTGTTTTCTTACTGCTGAGTTGTTTGAGTTCCTGGCACATTCTAGATATTAATCCCTTGTCAGATGCATAGCTTGCAAATATTTTCTCTCATTTTGGAGGTTGTCTTTTTGCTCTGCTAATTGGTTTTTTTTTTTTTTTTTGCTGTGCAGAAGCTTTCTACTTTGATATAATTCCATTTGTTTATTTTTTCATTTGTTGCCTATACCTTTGGGGTCTTATCTATAAAGTCTTTGCCTGGTCCTACTTCCTGAAGTATTTCCCCTATGTTTTTTTTTTTAGGAGTTTTATACTTTCAGGTCTTATATTTAAATCTTAATCCATTTTTGAGTTGATTTTGGTACATGGCGAGATACAGATCTGATTTCATTCTTCTACATATGAACGTCCAGTTTTCCCAGCAACATTTATTGAACAGGCGGTCTTTTCTCCAATGTATGTCCTCAGTGCCTTTGTCAAAAATCAGTTGGCTATAAGTATGTGAGTTGATTTCTGGGTTCTCTATTCTGTTCCATGGTCTGAGAGTCTGTTTTCATGCCAGTGCCATGCTGTTTTGGTTACTATAACTTTGCAGTGTAATCTGAAGTCAGTGAGTATTATGCCTCTGGCTTTACGGTTGTTTTGGTTTTTGTTGTTGTTGTTATTTGTTCGTTTTTATTCAGCACTGCTTGGGCTATTCAGGGTCTTTTTATTTTGTTCCATGTGAATATTATTCTTTAATACTACACCAAAATTCAACTAGTGGTTGTTTTTAAAGGTTGATTGCAATGTGGAATCTGAGGCCATATCAATATACAATACACATTTCATTATTTTATATTAAAATCATTGATTTTTCTTACATGTAAAATGATTTTGTAACATCATGAATTGATAATTTAAAAGATATTGTTTGGTGTAGTGATACAGAGCATCCAGATATTCACACAGTCCATTATGCAATATTTTAGATTTAATATCACCGTTTATCTCATCAGAAAAGTCTTCAATGATTGAGAAGGTGTCAAACTCACAGTAGCAGATACAACCTTTCCAACATTCTAATTTTTGCTTGAAACTCTTGTTGCAAGCTGACATGACTGACTCCATCTTTGTCCCAGTTATGAAAACAACTAAATGCATTTCTGCACTCTGTGTAGCTCTGTGGTCGCAAGCCTGTTCCTATGTTAGCAAGAAAACCACAGACTGCCAGCTCTTTCCTGTGTAGATGAGAAACAGAGTTGCTCTCTAAAGCAGACCCCTCCTCAAGTAAGCCCTTGTACACAGGTGTGATAAAGTCCCTTACCTAAAAAGCTTCTTTACCTAGTTTTAACTCAGAACCACAGTAACCTAGTTAGCCATCTGTTAGAAGACCCATGATTTAGCAAACTCTGCCCAAGGCAGAGGAACCAATAAAAATGGCTTAACCTGCTTATTTTGGCTTCTGTAAACCAGCTTGCTTGCTCTTGCAGAACTTCCTATATGCCAGACAGGATGCAGTTTTTGCCTTTATAAACCTTTCCCTAATGAGGCTGGGGGCTGCTCTCTGACCAGGCTTTCTGGGAAGACAGCCATCCAGCCAAGAAGTAAAATCCCTAATTCTTGACTTTAACAGTGAGTGTCTATCATTATTCACTCAGGGCATGCGCCATAGAACACCCTAATTTTACCCCTGGCAACAAATACTGTTTATGGTTTTCCTTGAAGTGACAGTATCACTTTATTTACTGTCAAGACAACATCTGCCAAATGCCTAAGTTTGAATAAGTATAGTTTGCATGTCAGTTGTTATTTCAAGTAAAAATGTTTCATGAATAAAGCAGTTAGTTTAGCTTGCCCAATGGTTTTTCCCTTAAGAAGATTTTTAAACTTTGGTATGCCTCAAAAGTTTGTTATATTTACTTACCATTTCATTACACAGAATATTTAAAAAAAGGTTATGTACTTAAGAGTAGAGGTTTAAAAGTTGGCTAATTTTTACTTCTTTGTCAAAAACATGGAGATGAAAGCAATAACTACTAATATAGTTAGATGCCACTGCCTTGATTTGTGCTGAGGTACCAGCAGTTTTACTCATGATTGTTTTGTACCATCAGTGCAAATGTCAACACAGTGAAAAAAAGCAAATGATATTTTAGTAGTGTTATAAAAGTATTTTGACCTCATATAACATATAGAAGATCTTGGGTATCTTCAGGTGTCTACCTAACATAATATACGTTAAGAACCATCGCCCTATATTTTATAAATGAGAAAAGGTGAGAATCCAGAAAAGAGAAAAAAATGAGTTTTATGTCAAAATGTCAACCTGTTCATACAATCAAGACAAGAATCTGCCTTTATTAACTTGTAACTGAGAGGTCTGTCCAGAATGCTCTGCTACCTCATTTGTGTACTATGAACACATATAAATACTTACCTTGTTTACCTTGGAAGGTTATTGTTAAGGTTAAAAAAGGTGAAAGAATTTGAAAATTATAAAGCCCTATTCATTTTCAAAGTTCTTATATTCACTGCTTTATTCTATTCTGAAACATAAGTTTACCTCTCTGGGAGAAGTTGTACGGTGGCTCTATCAGGCATGGTTATAGAAGAATAAAACAGTGAAACAATTCAGTTAATGTAGAAAATCATGTGATTTGTTTGGTGTCAATTGACCTAGATGCATAGTTAACTTATAATTTACCTTCTAATTCTTTTTTTCCTTATATATTGACACTGTTCTTCCAACCACCAAATGTAAAAACAATTTTATAAGAAGTACTGCTTTAACTTTTCAAAATTACTTTTGAAGTAATATTAACCAATATTTGAATAGAACAAAGTCTGAATAAGAGACAACTCTGCTGGCTTGACTGCGTGAGGTGAAACTTCTGTCTTCTCCTGTCCTCTCAGTAGAACTTATGCCATTGGCTCTTCTGCTTCTTAAGCATTTGAACCTAACTAGAACTTATACCCTCAGTGCTCCTGTATCTTCAGCTTGTCAAGTGCAGATCTTGGGACTTCTCAGACTCCTTAGTCATGGGAGCCAATTCTTTATAAATCTCTCTTTCTCTTTCTCTTTTCATATACACACACATTCTATACTGACATTGTATAATAAACAAAAATAAGGATTAAGCTAGGGGAGCTGAATTGGTTGAGAGATTTTTATATTGTATACTCTTAGGTTTTTATGTATTTCTGACTATTGTTTTAGAAAAAGAGTAGAGAAGATAGAAGTTATTAATAAAAGAATTGAGGTGGATCATCAACAGAAAGGTATAATAAATGATTTATCAAAAACTTAACATATACATGTATTATGTATAAACATATGTAAATATCTGACAGTACCTTCATCTGCGCATCCCTAATGCCATTTTCTAAGCATAGCATACTTGTGAAGTAAGTTTCTGTGTATTGGTTGAATGTCAGGTAGAGTACTCTCATATATCTCACAATTGTAATTTAATTTGGGTTTAATAATGAAGTATGTTACTTTTATTTATGTTACCACCACAACTAATAATATTTTTTTTCTGTTAGTATACATTCTTGAAACCCTTGGGTTCTATGTGGGGTCATTTGGCCACAGTTAGGGGTAATCCAAAATTCATTTACATAAGTCAATAATAAATTATCCCTGGTTTCCAAAATAAACATCATAGTATAATGACTAAAACTTGCTGCTACTGAGACCGGATACATATTTATGGCATATCGTAGCAATATTCAGATGACCTGGGGTTCTCTGCAATATAAACAGAAGTTTTAGTTGCAATACCTATGATGCATTTGAGAAATTCATTCAGTAACAGAAGCCAGTGTAGAATCCAAGTATAGGGTATAAATTTAAACTTTTCAAGTCATGGCATGTATTTGAGGCTAATTTAGTGAAATGATAATTTTACTTTCTGAACTCGTTGGCTATGATGTTATATTTTCACACAAAAAGTTTGGTGTTTTGAAAATTAAATTGGTCTATTTTTCACAGTAAAAATGCATCATTATTACTTTATGATTTATTTTTATAAATATAAAGTAATATCCACTATAAATATTCTAAAATAAGGAAAGGATATAAAAAATTTGCACACAAATTTAAATTTACAAATATTTATTACTATCATTTGAATGTTTTCTTCTGAATGTTTTTCTCAGACGTTTTCCTTACATAGTTGTAATAGAGCATATTAAGACATCTGTACACACATTTCACTAATTATGATATCCTAAGCACATGTCATGCTCCTGCATAGATTTACTAACCATCTGTTGAATATCGTAATGATGAATAAGCTAACTATCCTGATCTAACCATCACACATTGTACACAATTACTGAAAATCAACATTGTGCCCCACATTTCTGTATAATAAATTATTTTAAAAATAAATGAATACATACATACATACATACATACATACATACATACATACATACATAATATCTCACTGAATAGATATACCACGATGTTAAATTTAAAATTTTCAAGTGAAGATTCACCTTTATGAAAAATTTACTGCGGAAAAGGGGAAGAATAATATAGAAATTATGAAACAAGGTAAAATATGAGTTTATTTTATCTAAGTTCTTCAATATGAGAGGTAAGAAAATAAGTAAGACATACATAAGAGACCAACATTGGTCACATGATTATTTCTCTATGTGAAATATAGCTGTAAGGATTGATGAGAGCAGCCAATTTTTATTTTTGAATTCAATTTGATTCAGAATAAAGTGAAAAATATGAAGTCCACCTATCTGTTCACTTGAAAAAACATACACTGACTACCAACTAAATTTAAAATAAAATATTGAGATATCTGTCACTGAATGCATCTCCTACAGAGAGGAAATAAAGAATTAAACAGATACATGATATAGACATATACACATCCACACACAGATGGAAACTCTAGTTAATTAAAAGTAAAGTAACTGGCATTCTATGTATGACCCAGAGCATAACGTTGGCTTTTAGAAGAAGAAGAAAAAATTCCCGAGATGTATGCAGCTTTTGGGCAAATGTGACGGGGTTATAAGGAAAGACATTTTATACTGAAACTTTGAGGATTTTCAGAATTTTGGCAGGGGAAATAGAAAATAGAGGAAAGGTAATTCTAGACTAAAAAAGATTAATAGAGACATGGAAGAAAAAAATCACCAAAAATATCAGCAAGATGTTAAGTTCACAGGGTTGTTTTTAAAAAAGCAATGCTGTTGTATTAGCACATATGAAAGCAATTATTCTTATGAAAAGCTCTTTGAGAAAAAAGAAATGAATGGATAAATGAATGTAAGAAAATATAACTTGGAGGAGAATAAAATTAGGTTGTTCAGGAATTTTGAGGACCAAGTAATGAGGTGAGAGACATGATATCTCCAATGCAATGGGTACTGATATTAAATCCCTGACTTCCTCATCAGACTGTAAACTATTTAGCAGCAGGAAATATGGATCTCTTTTTTAATGCCATATCTCTTGCTTAGTAAAGGGACTGGAATGTAGTAAATGTTTAGCAAGTATTTGTTGAGTGAGAATGATACCAGAAATTATATGAATGACTTCTCAGATAACCACATTAGAAGTAACAAGAGACACCAGGAAAATACAATGAAGGAACACAAATTAGATAAAAGGAGAATTAGGGTATAACAATGCTGTGTGACAATTTTAGGAGCATTTCTAAATTGGGAGTAGGGGACTGGGTGATGGTACTTGTAGATTATGGGCAAAGGCAGGGCTGCCTTTCAATTGTGGGTTTTGATGCTGGTGGCAGGGTGTATCATAAGATTTAAAGATTCTTTGTTGGTGAGACACAGCACAATGACAGGTATAGATGTACAGCAGAACTCTGTTATGTACAACTCCAAAGGAGGGACGGCTGCCAGGCAGGGCCATAGAGGAGATTCTACTCAGGCATAGAGTAACAGCAAGCTGGAACTGTAGGGAACAGCTTATGTATGGCAAGTCAGAGGTGGTTAGCTAGGTGATTCGGGACCCCTGTGGACTGGCTAGTTTGAATAATTTCTCTGGCTCCTTGGCATAGGGGCCCTCCCTACTTGTGTGGTGGCTAGCCCTGGGAAGATTAGGCCTGGCACATTGTGGTCTGGAGTGTGAGAGGGATATGGTTGGGATGTGGGTTTAATCTGCTGCTCAAGAAGAGTATTGACCAGCCTCTAACTAGAGCCTGAACACTGGGTCAAGACAGCATTAATGCAACAACAATAAACACTATTATTACACAGGGGCTGCACATGAATCACAGGTTATATTGGGACAGTTGGATAAAATTGTCTCAATTGTTGCGGATTAGAGGGGGAGGATCTGTACACTAGTTTTGGGTTATATGTGCAGGAGATGCTTTTTGTGATTTATGGTTTATGGGTGAGAGAAGAGAGTTATGCCCTTGAGCTGAGGCTAAAAAGAAGACTGCAGGTTCCTGAGAAGAGTCTCTCTTTGACAAGACATTTGTTTAAAGG
Source organism: Cynocephalus volans (assembly GCF_027409185.1). Classification (NCBI taxonomy): domain Eukaryota; kingdom Metazoa; phylum Chordata; class Mammalia; order Dermoptera; family Cynocephalidae; genus Cynocephalus; species Cynocephalus volans. The sequence continues at coordinate 85,875,220 of NC_084463.1, forward strand.
TGGAGAAATGGCAGTCTTTGGTTGAATCTTTCTCACACTGGAAGTAACCAAAATATTAAGAAGATGTGTCACTGAGGAATGACCAGCTGTGGCTTTACAATGACTCCTCAAAGAAAATGGGGTACCGAGCCCAGCACAGGCAGCTTGAGAAGCACATAGGACAGTTTTCAAGGTCTCTGCTTTTGAGGAGTTTACAACTTGGTGTCATATTGTCATAAAATCCTTCATGGAAATTGTCATGGTAGAAGCTTTTCTCCAAGTGCTATAAAATCTACTTCACAGTTCCCCGAAGTTTCCACATGTAACATTAATTATTAGCCTATAATTTTACTTTTCATTCTTAAGAGCTCTTCTCAGTTAAGGCAATTTTAATAATATTGTTTCTCTGACAAGTCTCATGGGTATTTTATGGAAGTTAATATTGGTTTCCTGAATATCCCCTAAACACAATTCAAAAATAAATAAAGTACTCCTTCTTGATATTCTATACCTCTTCTTAATGGTAGTGAATCCCTGCTACTTCATATACTTGTATATTGCCAGGAAAGCACCTACTTACTTATCCTGATGGCACTATTATGGAATGATAACCTCAAAGCATTACAAATGTAGCCTGAAGTCATTGAGACTCTGAACACTATGAGGATACATAAGACTTAGAAATCAGAAAAAACTATCTGCCTTGCAAACTGTTCAAGTGGTTGAATGGTTCCTAATAATGGTTTTTAAATCAGTATTCCCTCTCTGTTGCTTTTCATGATTTGTTTGAGTTAGAGAAATATGACATTGTATTATGAAAACTAAAAGACCTGGTCACATGCAGGAAGAATGCATATATAATTTATGGAATGGGTAAATAGTTTTCTAAGAACACAGTAAATGGCTACTTTATTTAAGATGGACTAATGAATTGCATTAGAGGAAGGAAATTATATCAGAGTGCTTATCTTTATTCATAAATGATAGGGCAACTTTCTCTTGACCTTATTGGAGAGGGACTCATATGACTCAAACTCCAGTGCCGAGATTTGCCAGCCAGCTGAGAGACATCTGAGTTTGGTGGCAAAGCTAAGGATTTGTCAGTTTGCATGAATATAGCTTCTTTTCTGGCATTTATACCACCCACTGTCTGCCTTAATGAATCAAGCTCAGATTAGATTCTGTTAACTTTCAAATATAAATATTAGAGCTTACTCTTTTTTATTTTCCCAGAGAAAAACAAGAGGGGAGGGGGAAACTGCTTTTACAGATTGTTGCTAGGAAAACCATAGGCTCTTCTATAGCCTGCCAGTCTTGCTATGTATGTGCTCTATGACCAGTTACCCTACGGCTTTCTCTCAAGTTCAAACCGGGAATTATGATAAAGGTTTTAAAATAGTTTTTAAATAGTGAATATTATCTGATTTCCTTTATAACATCACAGCCCTTATTCATCATTGAGCCAGTTATTTATATGTAAGAATCTACTGGCCCAGATTCTTAAAAAGGTGAGAAAACATATAAACCTTTGAGGATTTCTTCCTGAATAGATTTGTCAATCTTATCAAAATCAGAGCTTTTGCTCAAAAAATGACCTGTTTTCTATCCAATAAACCTCCACAATCAGCATTCTCCATATGCTCTGTAATTTAGCCTGAACCAGTGCTATATCCAGCATCTAGCACCTTAAGAAATTGTCACTCAACAAATATGGTAGTGATGATACAAGCTATTTATGCAGAACTTCACAAAACTTTATCATATACATGATCTGATGTAAAGATCACAAAAGTATTATCATCTCAAAAATAAGGAAACTGAATAAATTAACTCATTAAAGATCAGAGAGCTAATAAGTAACACGGCCAGGACTCGTTTCTAATATTTTCATTTCCATACAGTGAAAATATTTAAAGAATCATCATGAAATGTATGAGTCCTATGACTAAATATGTGTTTATTTTGTATTTAAATGGGCCACTAGATATATTTGCAGCAGAGAACTCAAAAAGAAGACCTCTGTTGTGCATACTATGTAACACATTTTTCCATACCTTCTGACATTGAAAGAGTAAGACTTAAGGTAATATTCAGCCTCTTCCATGAAAGAGTGGGTATTTTTTGTTCATTGGCGATTTCCCTCTATGTGAAGAGAAAGTAAGAGGCATTGAGAGGCAGATTCCCCTGAGCTGTGTTAGAAGAAAGATTTCCCAAGTCATATTTCTTCTTTGAAGGACAGAAAATACCCTTATAAAGAAGAGTTATAGTACTCACTTCTGCCACCTGGTACTTGTTTTCTACAGAAGCAGAGCAAGGCCCAGGTCGTGATGACAGGTGACTCATTCCTGGATGGTGATTCCATGCACATGCGGTAGGGAAGTTCAACTTGCCCTGATAAAGCTAGGAAGTAGCTTTATCAGCAGCAAAAAAAAAAAAAAAAAAAAAAAAAAAAAAAGAAAGAAAAGAAAAGAAAAATCTAAGAGAAACATAACAGGACAACAGCAAAAGGGCAGTGTTTATGACAAACTTGAGAGGAGATACTGAAAAAATGCAGAAGCATCAACTCGTAACCAAATATTAGAGGAATTCAGGTAGTGACTTCTTTAAGAAAAAGCTGAAGGCTGATGAATGTTTGTGAACACATGCTGCACTCCATCATAGCCACTCTGCTAGGGAAAAAAATTGACTAGGATAGGAAATCTTAAATCCCAGCAATTATATAGGTAAGAACTAACAGCATTTATGGATTTTGTTACTAATGTGGAATTTTTATTCTTTCTTAAATGGTTAGCTGTGATATTGCCCATTATATTTCTGATTTTGTTTAAACTAATAATCTATTATTCCACCTTTAAATTACTTGGTAGGTTAATGTGGGAGGAGCCAAATTTTTTTTTGGATAAACATTGTGCAACTTTCAGCAAGATTGCTGACTAGAGGTGGTCAGTCCTCACCTCTAATGCAAAGAAAGTCCAAGACACAAGTAGATAGTCACCCATAGAATAGAGTGTCTAAGAGAAAACACCAGAATACAACAAAATAGCGAGGAAGACTCCCCAGGATCTGAAAACTTGAAAGAGCAACATAGAAAGACAAGGGATTCACCTGACCAAGACCAGCACAGAGACTAGAGAGACCCTGCATTGCTGGGGGAAGGTAGGTGATGGTGGGAGGGATTGGTTACCACTCTCACTGCAGATGCCTACAATTCAAGCTACAAGGTAAATGTCCGGCTTTTATGCGCAGTGAGCCCAGCATGGGGAGTAGCTATGAGCCCACATGAATGTTTTCTTCCTGACATGGAGTGCATGCTAAGTCCCCCGACCTCCCTCAGTTTGGGGCTGCCACTAGATGTTGCTACTTTGGGTTCAGAGCCAGCACCACAGTGCACTTTGGTTGGGGACCCAGTAGCCCCAGCATCTCCACAACTCTAGAGTCCCCTTAGTACATCAAGACTCTGGCACCCAAGTCTAGAAGTTGCATTATTTTCCCAGAAGTGGGCAGCCCAGAGCAGTGCACAGGCAACTCCCAGGACAGAGGGAGCCAGCATCTGTGCTCTTCAGAGCCTGAGAGCCAACTAAGTGGGTCCTCCTGTAATTAGTCCTGATTTCCTCAGCATGGTGCCCACCCAAGTCTTTGGGGGAAACAGAGTCCCACCCAACTCTGGCTAACCCACCAGGGTCCAACCACTCCAGTTGAAAGGCTGCAGGGAACACTCCAGAGACTCAGTTATATGCAGTTTCACATTGTGCTGGTGGACTTGCCTAGATCAGCATACTTTAGCAGGGAAGCCACATAAAGCCCACCCACCTCTGCCTGGGACATGGAGAACTGCTGAACACTGCTGAGCTTTCCAGAGTCTCCAACTGCAGCAGAGAGGGTGCAGGAAATGTACTGGCCCCTCCTGGGCATACACAATCTTGCATATCTCTGGCAAACTTGCCTAGATCAACCTATTCCAGCAGGAAAATTTCAGAACGCCTGCCCTTCTCAGTCCTGGGCACAGAGAAATTCCTCAGCACTTCTCCCGGGGGTGTGTGACCTGCTCAGTATCCTGGCAACCTCACCCACTTTAGCAGAGGAACAGCCCAATGTCACAACACCAGCCTCAGAAATCAAAGCCCCAGTGGTGACCCCATGGACCCCATACAGGGTTTCTCACTTCAGCTTAGGAAGTACTGAGTGCACCAGCACACCTGCAAGGTAGTCAAGGGTCTATCCATAGCCACAACAATCCTTCTGAGTGTCACCCATATCTAGCCACAACAATCCTAGTGTCACCCTTAGGTTGAGGTCCCCACAACCTAAGCCATGAAGGCACCCACAGACAACTCTTAGGTTGAATACAGTTGAGGAAGTCACAGAGAGACTATGCTATGATGCTCACCCAAAACCAAACCAAAAATGCCCAACAAAAATGTCAATATAGACCACTTCTACAGGGAAGAGTTTTTCGTTTCAAAAACTACTTCAAAAATTAGAAGTGATTGTACCACAGGATGCCCAGACATCAATGCAGAGATATGAAAAGCATGAAAAAACAAGGAAATATGACACTCCAAAAGGAAGACAATAATTCTCCAGTACCAGACCCCAAACAATAGGAAACCATGAAATGCCTGAAAAGGAATTCCAAGCAATAATCTTAAGGAAACTCAACATAATGCAAGAAAATATAGATAGAAATTACAATAAAGTCAGAAAAATATTCCAGGATGTGAAGGAGGAATTCAACAAAGAGATAGATATAATAAAGAACCAAGCAGAAATCATGGAACTGAATTCATTCAGCAAAATAAAAAATACAACCAAGAGTTTAAGCATCAGAACAGAAGAAGCAAAGAAATATTTATGAACTTGATTACAGGCTTTTTTGAGTTAACCCAGTAGGACCAAAAAAAGAAAATAGAATTTAAAAAAATGAAGAAAGCTTATGAGATCTATTGGACAAACTTTAGCATACAAACATCCATATTATGGGTGTTCCTGAAGGGGAAGAGAAAGGAAAAGGCATTGAAAAACCCATTTAACAAAACAGTAGCTGAAAGCTTCCCAAGTATTGAAAGAGATATGATCTTACAGGTCAAAGAGGCTCAAAGATCCCCAAACAGAATTAACTCAAAGAGGTCCTCCCTGAGACACATTATAGTCAAACAGTTGAAAGACAAATACAAAGAGAGATTTCTAAAAACAGCAATAGGAAAGCATCAAGTCATCTATAAGGTAATCCCCATCAGACTAACAGCAGACTTCTCAACAGAAACCATGCAGGCCAGGAGAGAGTGGGAGGATATAGTCAAACTGTGGAAAGAAAAAACTGCCAGCAAAGAATATCAAGCAAAGCTATTCTTTAGAAATAACAGAGAAATAGTGTCTTTTCCAGACTAACCAAAACTGTGGGAATTCACTGAGATAAGGTCAGCCCTACAAGAAATCCTCAGGGAAGTGCTACACCTGGAATCAAAAAAGTGATAACTACCATCATGAATACATGAGAAAAAAAGAATAAAACCCACTGGTATAGCACATACACAAAATGAGAAAGAGAAAGAAACTATATCTTACCACACACACATAGACAAAGACAAATAATAAAAGGAAAAATAAAAGAAACTAAGAAATATAAAACAATCATAAAAAATTTAGTAAAATGGATAGTGTAAGGCAATTCCTTTCAATAAGAGCCTTGAATGTAAATGAATAAAGTTCCTTACTTAATTAAGTTTCTTACTTAAGATACCAACTGGCTGAATGAATTAAAAAACTAGACCTAGCTTTATGCTGCCTGCAAGAAAACCACTTCTCCAGTAAAGACACAAATAAAGGTTATGCTTAACAAAACCACAGCTAAAATCATCCTGATTGGGGAAAAGCTGAAAGCTTTTTTATTTTTTTATTTTTTTTAAGAAAAAGATCAAGACAAGAATGCAAATGCTTATCACTCCTATTTAAGATACTACTGGAAGTTCTAGCCAAAACAATTAGGCAATAGAAAGGAATAAAGTGTATCCAGATTAGAAAAGAGGAAGTCAAATTGTCCCTGTTTACAGACAACATCATCTTATATAGAGAAAAAAATTAGACTTCACCAAAAAACTCTTAGAACCAATAAATGAATTCAGTAAAGTTGCAGGATACAAAATCAATATGCAAAAATCAGTAGCATTTCTATACATCAACAACATACTAGCAGAAAAAAAAAATCAAGAAGGCAATCCATTTACAATAGCTATTAAAAAAAAACAACAACCTAGGAATAAATGTAGCTAAGAAGGTGAAAGATGTCTGTAATTACAGTTGCAAAACACTAATGAAAAAAAAATAAAGAGGAAACCAAACAATTGACAGATATTCCAAGCTAATGGATTGGTAGAATTAAATAGAAAATGACTATTCCACCCAAAATGATCTACAGATTTAACACAATCCATATCAAATTACCATTGACATTCTTCACAGAGATAGAATAAACAATCTCACCATTCATATAGAACAGGAAAAGCCCTCAAGTAACCAAACCAATCCTAAACAAAGAGAATAAAGCAGGAGGCATTACACTACCTGACTTCAAAATATACTGCAAAGCTATAGTAACCAAAATAACAAGATACCAGCATAAAAACAGACACACAGAACCATGGAACAGAATAGAGAACCCAGACATAATCCCATGTACTTAGAGCCAATATATCTTTGACAAATGCACAGAAAATATACTATTGGGGAAAGGACTGAATGACCTCCCAAATCACTGAAGCTTAATACCCACTGGAACTGTTGAGTGTGGGAAATCCTATTAAGAAAATGGAAAGGTGGGGTCTTGAAGAGGTGATTAATTTGTAAGGACCATGCCCTAGTTCATGGGTGAGGTTCTGAGGGCTTTAAAAGGAGAGCACGTGAGAATCTCTCATTGCTCTGACATTTTCTGTCATGTAAGTCCTCTGTGTTGCTGTAAAGCCACCACCAAAGAAGACCCTCACCAGATGTGTTCCCTGGACTTTGGACTTTCCAGTCTCCAAAACTGTAAACAATAAATAGTGTTTCCTTATAAATTACCAGTTCCAGGTAATTTTGTTATAAGCAACAGAAATGGAGTAATACAGAAAATTGGTAATAGAGAAGTGGTATGATGCTTATAACAGATACTTAAAAATCAGTAAGCAAATTTGAAACTGGGTAACGGGCAAAGGCTGGAAGGATTTGAAGGAGCAGGCTAGAAAAAGCCTAGCCGCTAGTGGGAGTTTAGAAGACAAGAAAACCAGGGAAAGTTTGGAACTTCTTAGAGACTGTTTAAATGGTCGTGACTAGAATGTTGATAGAAATTGGACTGTAAAGACCATTCTAAGAATGTCTCACACAGAAATGAGAAGGAGCTTATTATAAACTGGGGCAAAGATCACCCTTGCTATGAACTGGCAAAGAACATGGCTTCATTCTGTTTATGCCCCAATGTTTCATGGAATGTGGAACTTATAGGTGCTGACCCAGGGTGTTTGGCGGAAGAAATTTCTAAGCAGTAAAACATTCAGGAAGCTTCATGGCTACTTGTAACAGCCTATGCAGGGTTATGGCAGCAAAAGAATGATGTGAATTCAGAATTTAAAAGGGAAGCCAAGCATAAAGATTTAGAAAATTTGCAGCCTGGCATGCGGTAGCACAGCAGAGAGCATTTTCAGGAGAAAAATGTAATGGTGTAGCCCAGCAACTGTTTGCCAAGAAGATTAGTACAAAACGAAAGGATTACCAAGAGAAGGGAAAAAAGGCCCAGAGGGCATTGCAGAAGTCTCTGGGGCCATCCATTCCAACATAGGCTCAGAAGCCTAAGGAGTCAGAATGGTCTCAGGGAGCAGGCCTGGGGTGCCCTCCATGGGTTCGCTGAGCATGGACACCTTGGGAAGCTACTTCCAGCAGCAACACCCCAACTGATTTAGCTGCCCCAGCTGTGGCTAAATTTGTGTCAGGTGTGGCTGGACCTGCAGCTTTGGAAGACAGAAGCTGGAAGCTTTGGTAGTGCCCACTTGGTGTTAAGTCTGTAGACTCACAGAATGTCAGAGCTGTGGAGGCTTGGGAGCCAACTTCAATGGGTGTATGGAAAAGCCTAGGGGCCCAGGAAGAGATCTGTCATGGGGTGGAGACACCACAGACAGCCTTCACTAGAGCAATGTCAAACAGAAATGTGGGGTTGGAGCTGCAGTAGAGAAACCCAATCAGCACCATGCCTGGTGGAGCTGTGAGAACAGGACAACCATGGAGACCTCCAAATTGTGGAGCTACAACTGTACAGTGCCATCCTGCAAGAGCTGAAGCATGGCCTCAGACCACGAAAGACATAGCGGCAGAGTTGCCCAAAGACTTGGAGACCCAGCTCCCACATCAGTGTGCAGAGAACATCTAACACAAAGTCAAGGTACATGAATCACCACCTGTAAGATTAAATACGCCCTGATGAGTTATGACCATCTTAGGACCTACTGCCCCTTTCTTTTGGCCTATTTCTCCCTTTTTGAATGGGAATGGGAATATCTACCCTATGCTTGTCCCACCAATGCATTTTGGCAGTAGATAACTTGTTTTAGTTTCACAGATGAGACTTTGATCTTTGGACTTTTGAGTTGAAACGAATTAATACTTCAGATAGGAAACAACTATACTTGTATGTGAAAAGGACATGAGTTTTGAGGGGCCAGGAGTATAATACAGTGGATTGAATGGGCCCCCCAAATCACTGATGCTTATTTCACACTGTAACTGTTGAGGGTGGTAAATCCTATTATGATAATTGAAAGGTGGGGCCTTGAAGAGTTAATTAGATTGGAAGGACCATGCCCTACAGGTTTGTTTCTGAGGGCTTTAAAAGGGAAGCATGTGAGAGTCGCTCTCTGCTCCACAGTTTTCTGCCATGTGAGACCTCTGCATTTCTGTAAAGCTACCACCAAAGAAGACACTCACCAGACGTGTTTCCTGGATTTTAGACTTCCCAGTCTCCCAAACTGTAAAACAATAAATTTTGTTTTCTCACAAATTACCAGTTTTTATAAGCAACAGAAATGGACTAATACAGACAGCCTCTTCAATTAATGGTGCTGGGAAAACTGGATATCTGTGTGTAGAAGAATGAAACTAAACCATATACACAAATCAACTCAAAGTGGAGTAAAGGCTTAAACATAAGACCCGAAATTTTCAAACTTCTAGAAGAAAATACAGGGGAAATGCTTCAGGGTGTAGGACTGGGCAAAGATTTTGTGAATAAGACCTCAAACACAGGCAATAAAAGCAAAAATCAACAAATGGGATTTTATCAAACTAAAAGGCTGCATGGCAAAGGAAATAATCAACAATGAAGAGACAACCTATAGAATGGGAAAAAAAGTATTTGCAAACTGTGCATCTGACATGGGACTAAAATGCAGTATATACAAGGAACTCAAACAACTTTAATAATAATAATAATAATAATAATAATAATAATAATAATAATAATAATAATAATAATAATAATAATAAAATAACCCAATTAAAAAAATGGTCTAGGGAGCCGAATAGACATTTATAAAAAGAAGATATACAAATGGCTAACAGGTATAGGAAAAAATGTTCAACATCACTAATCATCAGGAAAATGCAAATCAAAACCACAATTAGATATTATCTCATCCCAGTTAGACTGACATTATCAAAAACACAAAAAATAACAAATGCTGGTGGGGAAGCAGAAAAAGAGGAACTCTCCTTCATTGTTGGTCGGACTGTAAATTAGTGCAGCCATTTTGGAAAACAGTATGGAGTTTTCTCACACATCTACAGAAGGATGTACCATATGACCCAGCAATCCCACTACTTGTCATGTACCCATAGGAATGGAAATCATCATATTGAAGGGATACCGGCACTCCCATGTTTATCACAGCTCTATTTACAATAGCCAAGATATGGAACCAACCTACATGTCCATTGACAGATGATTGGACTAAAAAATTGTTGTATAGATGCACGATGGAATACTACTCAGCCTTAAAAAGAATCAATTCTACTGTTCCCAGCAGCACGGTTGAGCTTGGAGAAAATTAAATGAAATAAGCGAGTTACAGAATGAAAAAAAACAGAACTCTACAACAGAACTCATTTGCCACACTCTATTAACAGCATTTGTTATTTGTCTCTGCAGAAGAACTAATTTGCCATACTCTATCAAGATTTTTGCAAATCATACTCTATTAAAAAAATAAAAAGCTTGGCAGAATGTTTAAAAATTAACATCAAAATTAGATTTACAAATTTTACTGGAATGAATAATAGTTTGGAAATTCTAAGCATTTCTTTCTCCAAATCTACTGACATTTTTGATTTTACCGTTTACTTATGGTTACGCTTAAGTGAGTATTTAGTAAGAAAAAAGGAGTAGTTCTTGCTATTTGATATGTGAGTAGGCAAAATATCATTCATACATTTCTTATTGTTTATATTTCTATGTGAGTGAGAAATGTTTATGTGAAAAGGTACTATTTAGTTTTATATAAAGTATGTTCTTTTTTTATTTTTTATTTTTTAATTTTATTTTGTCGATATACATTGTGGTTGATTATTATTGCCCATCACCAAAACCTCCCTCCCTCCTCCCTCCCCCTCCCCCCACCAATGTCCCCTCTGTTTGCTTGTCGTATCAACTTCAAGTAATTGTGGTTGTTATATCTTCTCCCGCCCCCCCCCGGTTTTTGTGTGTGTGTGTGTGTGTGTGTGTGTGTGTGTGTGTGAATTTATATATTAATTTTTAGCTCCCACCAATAAGTGAGAACATGTGGTATTTCTCTTTCTGTGCCTGACTCATTTCACTTAATATAATTCTCTCAAGGTCCATCCATGTTGATGCAAATGGCAGTATTTCATTCGTTTTTATACCTGAGTAGTATTCCATTGTGTACATGTACCACATTTTCCGTATCCACTCATCTGATGATGGACATTTGGGCTGGTTCCAACTCTTGGCTATTGTAAAGAGTGCTGCGATGAACATTGGGGAACAGGTATACCTTCGACTTGATGATTTCCATTCCTCTGGGTATATTCCCAACAGTGGGATGGCTGGGTCGTATGGTAGATCTATTTGCAATTGTTTAAGGAACCTCCATACCATTTTCCATAGAGGTGCACCATTTTGCAGTCCCACCAACAGTGTATGAGAGTTCCTTTTTCTCCGCAACCTCGCCAGCATTTATCGTTCAGAGTCTTTTGGATTTTAGCCATCCTAACTGGGGTTAGATGGTATCTCAATGTGGTTTTGATTTGCATTTCCCGGATGCTGAGTGATGTTGAGCATTTTTTCATATGTCTGTTGGCCATTTGTATATCTTCCTTAGAGAAATGCCTACTTAGCTCTTTTGCCCATGTTTTAATTGGGTTGCTTGTTTTCTTCTTAAAACACTGTTTGTCTTCCTTATATGTTCTGGATATTAATCCTTTGTCAGATGTATATTTTGCAAATATTTTCTCCCACTCTGTTGGTTGTCTTTTAACTCTTTTAATTGTTTCTTTTACTGTGCAGAAGCTTTTTAGTTTGATATAATCCCATTTGTTTATTTTTCCTTTGGTTGCCCGTGCTTTTGGGGTCGTATTCATGAAGTCTGTGCCCAGTCCTATTTCCTGAAGTGTTTCTCCTATGTTTTCTTTAAGAAGTTTTATTGTTTCAGGGTGTATATTTAAATCCTTAATCCATTTTGAGTTGATTTTAGTATACGGCGAGAGGTATGGATCTAGTTTCATTTTCCTGCATATGGATATCCAGTTGTCCCAGCACCATTTGCTGAAGAGGCAGTCCCTTCGCCACTGAATAGGCTTGGTACCTTTGTCAAAGATCAGCTGACAGTAAGTGTGTGGGTTGATTTCTGGATTCTCTATTCTATTCCATTGGTCAGTGTGTCTGTTTTTATGCCAGTACCATACTGTTTTGGTTATTATAGCTTTGTAGTATAGCTTAAAGTCAGGTAGTGTTATGCCTCCAGCTTTATTTTTTTTGCTCAGCATTGCTTTGGCTATGCGTGGTCTTTTATTGTTCCATATAAATGTCTGGATAGTTTTTTCCATTTCTGAGAAAAATGTCTTTGGAATTTTGATGGGGATTGCATTGAATTTGTATATCACTTTGGGTAGTATGGACATTTTCACTATGTTGATTCTTCCAATCCAAGAGCATGGGATATCTTTCCATCTTCTTGTATCCTCTCTAATTTCTCTCAGCAGTGGTTTGTAGTTCTCATTATAGAGATTTTTCACCTCCTTGGTTAACTCAATTCCTAAGTATTTTATTTTTTTGGTGGCTATTGTAAATGGGCAGGCTTTCTTGATTTCTCTTTCTGCATGTTCACTATTGGAGAAAAGAAATGCTACTGATTTTTGTGTGTTGATTTTGTATCCTGCTACTGTGCTGAAATCATTTATCAATTCCAGCAGTTTTTTTGTAGAGGTTTTAGGCTGTTCGATATATAGGATCATGTCATCTGCAAACAGGGACAGTTTGACTTCATCTTTTCCAATCTGGATGCCCTTTATTTCCTTCTCTTCTCTGATTGCTCTGGCTAGTACTTCCAACACTATGTTGAATAGGAGTGGTGAGAGTGGGCATCCTTGTCTAGTTCCTGTTCTTAAAGGAAAAGCTTTCAGCTTTTCCCCATTCAGGATGATATTGGCAGTGGGTTTGGCATATATGGCTTTAATTATGTTGAGATACTTTCCCTCTATACCTAACTTATAGAGGGTCTTTGTCATGAAAGAGTGCTGAACTTTATCAAATGCATTTTCAGCATCTATAGAGATGATCATATGGTCCTTGTGTTTGAGTTTATTAATATGGTGTATCACATTTATTGATTTGCGTATGTTGAACCAACCTTGCATCCCTGGGATGAATCCCACTTGATCGTGATGAATAATTTTACGTATGTGTTGCTGTATTCTGTTTGCTAGTAATTTAGTGAGGATTTTTGCATCTATATTCATCAAGGATATTGGCCTGTAGTTTTCTTTTTTGGTTATATCTTTACCTGGTTTTGGTATCAGGATGATGTTTGCTTCATAGAATGAGTTTGGGAGATTTGTGTCCGTTTCAATCTTTCGGAATAGTTTGTAAAGAATCGGTGTCAATTCCTGTTTGAATGTTTGGTAAAATTCTGCTGTGAATCCATCTGTTCCTGGGCTTTTCTTTGTTGGGAGCCTTCTGATAACAGCTTCAATCTCCTTTATTGTTATTGGTCTGTTCAAATTTTCTACGTCTTCACGGTTCAGTTTTGGGAGCTTGTGTGTGTCCAGAAATTTATCCATTTCCTCCAGATTTTCAAATTTGTTGGCGTATAGTTGTTTATAGTAGTCTCGAATGATTCCTTGTATTTCAGATGAATCAGTTGTAATATCGCCTTTTTCATTTCTAATTTTGGTTATTTGAGTCTTCTCTCTTCTTTTTTTTGTTAGCCATGCTAATGGTTTGTCAATTTTATTTATCTTTTCAAAAAACCAACTTTTTGATTCGTTGATCTTTTGAATTGTTTTTTGGTTTTCAATTTCATTCAGTTCTGCTCTGATCTTAATGATTTCTTTCCGTCTGCTAACTTTAGGTTTGGATTGTTCTTGTTTTTCTAGTTCTTTAAGGTGAAGTGTTTGTTTGTTCACTTGCCATCTTTCTATTCTTCTGAAGTGAGCGTTTAATGCAATAAATTTTCCCCTCAATACTGCTTTTGCAGTATCCCACAGGTTTTGGTATGATGTATCATTGTTTTCATTAGTTTCAATAAATTTTTTGATTTCCTGCTTGATTTCTTCTTGGACCTATATGTCATTAAGTAGAATGATGTTTAATTTCCATGTGTTTGTATAGTTTCCAGAGGTTCGTTTGTTATTAATTTCTAGTTTTAATCCATTGTGGTCTGAGAAGATACATGGGATAATTCCAATTTTTTTGAATTTATTGAGACTTGATTTGTGACCTAATATGTGATCTATTCTGGAGAATGATCCATGTGCTGCTGAGAAGAATGAATATTCTGAGGTTGTTGGGTGGAATGTTCTGTAGATATCTGCCAATTCCAATTGGTCTAGAGTCTTGTTTAGATCTTGTGTTTCTCTACTGATTCTTTGCCTAGATGATCTGTCTAATATTGACAGTGGGGTGTTCAGGTCCCCTGCTATTATGGTATTAGTGTCTATTTCCTTCTTTAGGTCTAATAGAGTTTGTTTTATAAATCTGGCTGCTCCAACATTGGGTGCATACATATTTATGATTGTTATGTCTTCTTGATGGATCAGTCCTTTTATCATTAAGTAGTGTCCCTCATTGTCTCTTTTTATGGTTTTTAGTTTAAAGTCTATTTTGTCAGATATAAGAATAGCTACTCCAGCTCGTTTTTCTTTTCTGTTTGCATGGTAAATCTTTTTCCGTCCTTTCACTCTTAGTCTGTGTGAATCTTTATGGGTGAGGTGGGTCTCTTGTAGGTAGCATATAGTTGGGTCCTGCTTTTTGATCCAGTCAGCCAGTCTGTGTCTTTTAATTGGGGAATTTAAGCCTTTTACATTAAGAGTTGTTATTGAAAGGTGTTGATTTATTCCTAGCATTTTATTGGTTGTTTGGTTGTCTTAAGTGTCTTTTGTTCCTTGCTTTCTGATTTACTGTTTGTTTTCTGTGTTTGTTGCTTCCTTAGGTTGTAGATAGTGTTTTTGTTAGCTTGTTTTCTCTTCATGAATGCCATTTTTATTATACTAGCGGGTTTAGATTTTTCTTGGGTTTTTATGGCAGTGGTAGTTATTTTTCAGGAACCAAACCCAGTACTCCCTTGAGGATTTCTTGTAAGGGTGGTCTTGTGGTAGTGAACTCCCGCAGTTTTTGTTTGTCTGAGAAATATACTATTTGCCCCTCATTTCGGAAGGATAGCCTTGCAGGGTAGAGTATTCTTGGCTGGCAATCTTTGTCTTTTAGTATTTTGAATATATCATCCCATTCCTTTCTAGCTTTTAGGGTTTGTGATGAAAAGTCTGATGTTAACCTGATTGGGGCTCCCTTATAGGTGATTTGACGCTTCTCTCTTGCAGCTTTTAAGATTCTCTCTTTATCTCTGAGTTTTGCCAATTTGACTATGACATGTCTTGGAGAAGGTCTTTTTGGGTTGAATACATTTGGAGATCGTTGAGCTTCCTGGATCTGAAGATCTGTGATTTTTCCTATACCTGGGAAGTTTTCTGCCACTATTTTGTTGAATATGTTTTCAATGGAATCTCCATTTTCCTCCCCTTCTGGAATACCCATGACTCGGATATTTGATCGCTTATGGTTGTCTGATATCTTGCTCAGATTTTCTTCAATGTCCTTGATTCTTTTTTCTTTCTTTTTGTCTGCTTGTGTTATTTCAAACAGCCCATCTTCAAGTTCAGAGGTTCTCTCTTCAACTTCGACAAGCCTGCTGGTTAAACTCTCCGTTGTGTTTTTTATTTCGTTGAATAACTTCTTCAGTTCAGCAAGTTCTGCTACATTTTTTTTCAGGACATTGATTTCCTTGTACATTTCCTCTTTCAGATCCTGTATACTTTTCCTCATTTCATCATGATATCTAGCTGAGTTTTCTTGTATCTCATTCAGTTTCCTTAGAATTATCACTCGAAATTCCTTGTCAGTCATTTCAAGGGCTTCTTGTTCTATAGGATCTAGAGTTTGAGATTTATTAACTTTTGGTGGTGTACTTTCTCGATTTTTTGTATTTCTGGTATCTTTTTTTTGGTGTTTATTCATTGCGGCCGGGGGTTTCACAGTCCACCGGTTTGAGACTAATGACTAACTAGGATGTTGCTGTGGTTGCCAATTTCGTATGGCTCCCTCCGTGACTGCTCAGTTGGCCTCTAGTGCCTTGTGTGTGTGGTTGCCTCGGGTCTTGGGCTTCTCCGGGGAGCCACCTTTCTGGTCAGCTTGGACTCTGCTGGGCTGGTGGATCACGTACCACAGGGTGTGTGATCTCTGTTGAGCTTTCACTTCCTGTGCAGGACTTCTCCCTGTTCCGTGTGCTCTGGCCCAGGCTGGTAGATCGTGCAGTAGTGACCCCACTGGGTGTGTGGTTTTTGTCGAGTCTCCACCTCCCTGGCCACATGTCTCCCCACTATGTGCGCACTGTGCTTGGCTGGGGCGTGTCTTCTGCACCCCTCGTCTATCAGCTGGGCCTTCAAGACCCTGCTCAGCACTGCCTCGCCCAGGAAGTCTACCAGGTTTCTGCTGGGCACAGATGACCGGTCTCTCTGGGTGCCTTTGTAGCACTATGTAGATCTTTCTCGGGTCTTGTTCACCTTTGTATCCCCCCAGTATAAACCGAGTCTAGCGCCCACCTGCAGCCTAGTCTCCAGCAGGTTCAAGCGGACCTGGGAACTCTCCTACCACACTATTCCCAACCAGAAATTCGTTAGGCTCTTTTCCAAACTGGTGGCCACAGAGATGGTATCTGCCTCCCAGTAACAGGGAGTTTACCTGGGGCCGGAGTCCAGGGTATGGTGGAGTGACAGTCGGCCCGCCCGTACTTCCTTGCCCCCCCGACACTGGCCCAGGACGCCCTCCGCCACCAGCCCCGCCAGAGAACCGCAGAGGGAGTGGGAGCGGGGCCCCCGCGCCAGGCCAAGCAATTGGGAGGGCTCAGTGATGGCCGAGCAGGGCGGAGCTGCCCGCACCTGGGAAAATGGAGGCAGCACCGGGCGGTGAGTGGCCTGGTGGTGCAGGCGGGAGCCGCGTGGGCATCCACCCCCCGAACAGAGCTGTGCCAGGGGTCACTCACAGTGCTGTGCCAGGTCGGGTGCTCGCTCTCTGTCTCTGGTTTGCCGCCTTTCCCAGTTCTCGGCCGCTGCCGTCTCAGGCTGTTCAGTCGTGGCGCGGCTCGGGTGCTCCCAGGAATCTTCTTTAATGCCGGCCTGAAACCTTGAGTCCTGAATAGGGCAGCTGGCCGCCTTCAGCGCGGCCCCGGCCTCCGGGATCCTGGCTGCATCCACAGCAGCCCTGGCGCCATGTTCCCTGTTTCGAGTCTCGCTTTTGCAGCTAAGAAACAGTTCTTTTCCTGCTCCACACTTCAAAGCTGTTGCCTGTAAATGAGGCAGCCTCTCCTGCCGGGGGCAAAGTGGCGGTCACCCCCCACGACCGGTCAGCAGCAGCAGTCCTCCCTTAAGAGATGGCGAGAGGAAGGTCCACAAGTTTCCCGGCTGCCTGAGTCCCAGTGGCCGCCTTTTCCACCCTGAAATAATAAAACTTCTTAAAGAAAACATAGGAGAAACACTTCAGGAAGTAGGACTGGACACAGACTTCATGAATATGACCCCAAAAGCATAGGCAACCAAAGGAAAAATAAACAAATGCGATTATTTCAAACTAAAAAGCTTCTGCACAGCAAAAGAAACAATTAACAGAGTTAAAAGACAACCAACAGAGTGGGAGAAAATATTTGCAAAATATACATCTGACAAAGGATTAATATCCAGAATATATAAGGAACTCAAACAACTTTACAAGAAGAAAACAAGCAACCCAATTAAAAAATGGGTAAAAGAGCTAAGTAGGCATTTCTCTAAGGAAGATATACAAATGGCCAACAGACATATGAAAAAATGCTCAACATCACTCAGCACCTGGGAAATGCAAATCAAAACCACACTGAGATACCATCTAACCCCAGTTAGGATGGCTAAAATCTAAAAGACTCTGAACGATAAATGCTGGCGAGGTTGCAGAGAAAAAGGAACTCTCATACATTGTTGGTGGGACTGCAAAATGGTGCAGCCTCTATGGAAAATGGTATGGAGGTTCCTCAAACAATTGCAGATAGATCTACCATACGACCCAGCTATCCCACTGTTGGGAATATACCCAGAGGAATGGAAATCATCAAGTCGAAGGTATACCTGTTCCCCAATGTTTATCACAGCACTCTTTACAATAGCCAAGAGTTGGAACCAGCTCAAATGCCAACATCGGATGAGTGGATACAGAAAATGTGGTACATGTACACAATGGAATACTACTCAGGTATAAAAACGAATGAAATACTGCCATTTGCAACAACATGGATGGACCTTGAGAGAATTATATTAAGTGAAACAAGTCAGGCACAGAAAGAGAAATACCACATGTTCTCACTTATTGGTGGGAGCTAAAAACTAATATATAAATTCACACACACACACACACAAAAAAAAAAAAACGGGGGGGGAAGAAGATATAACAACCACAATTACTTGAAGTTGATACGACAAGCAAACAGAAAGGACATTGTTGGGGTGGAGGGGGGGAGGGAGAAGGGAGGGAGGTTTTGGTGATGGGGAGCAATAATCAGCCACAATGTATATCGACAAAATAAAATTTTTTAAAAAATAATAAAATAAATAAATAAATAAATAAATAAATAAATTAGATGTCCCCATCCCGCAGCGTGGCCTCTCTCCTGAGCTTTCTGAGCTCTCCACCACTGGGGCTGGAGGGGCACGGCTGGTAATTGGCCCCTGGGAATCCCGTCCAGGAGGAGCAGCGATGGTGCCAGAGGCTGCAGAGGACCGAGGCTAAAAGAGGCAGGTACTGAGGCTAGTTCACTGATAGTAATGGGGATGATAGGGCCTGGGCGATGGAGGCCACGTGGCAACACTTAATGGTCAGAAGACAGGACTCATAGTGACTGTGACAACTGATGGGGTCAGAGTGATAATCGTGGGAGTCTGACCTTCAGAGAGTTATGGAGATGGTTAATAGAACACAGCTTTCCTAGTGGAAAAATAGACGGGCAGCCAAGGGTACTGTTACGTGTGTATTCAAAGGAGACCAAAATCGAATAAGCAGGAGGCTGAGGGTGGTTACCCCAACAAAAAATCATGATCCCTTGCCTAGGGATTTGAACCTGAGCCAGTTTTCAGACCCGGAGCTGTTGACTAAAGAGGAGACTGGAACCCCAGGAGAAGGACCCTGCAGGACCTGATTCTGCCCCTCCTTTCCCAAAGGGAACTACATTTTCTATGGTAATTTTATCCTGGGGAAAGGCTAGTACTCAAGACATTTCAAAGATTGTTGGACACAGGGTCTGAGTTGATGCTGATATCCAGAGATCTGAAGCGTTGTCATGGTGCTCTTATTAGAGTAGGGACATATGGAATCCTGGCCAAAGTCCTGGCTCACGGTGGGTTTACTGTGTTCATAGACCCATCAGGTGGCCTGTGCAATTGAGACTGACATAGCTGGTAGCTGGAGTAACCTCCATGTTAGACTCTTGGCCTGTAGTGTAAGATATTAGAGTGGTGAAGTCCAAAAGCAACCCTCTGAAACTCTCAACACCTCCAGCCAGAATAGTGAATGTAAAGCAGTATCTATCACATCTTGAGGGAAAAAGCAGAGCCTAGTGCCATGCTTAAGAATCTGAAAAACAAATCCCACATTCATTTGGGACAGCCTGTGGACAGTGGTGCTGCCTGAGACCTTATGGACAAGAAATTCAAATCTATACCCAGAATAGATGTCTGTTTCTGTGAGAAACAGAATAATCTGTTGACCTTCTAGGATAGAAGGGGCCCAATGTAGACAGCTTGCCACCACATGGCTGGTTGGTCTCTTCAAGGAACAGTGCCATGCCAGTCTTAGCACTGGCCTCTATGCTGATAGATTGGGCATTCAGAGGTATCAGTAGCTAGACTGACCTTGTTAAGTATGAATCCATGGTGTTGGGCCCATACATGGCCTCGGTCTCTGCCACCATGGCCACTTTGTTCATGTGCCCATTGGGCTGGAATTGGGGTGGCCACTGACAGAGGCTACTTACCAACCAGCTGAGTCATTTTGTCTATGTGGTGTCTCTTCCACGGTGGATGCTCTCTTGGACCCCTCCTGGTACCAAGTGTTGTGCATGGACTTTCCAGAAAGCAGATGTGAGACAGAGTTAGGTATGCAAATGTTTTATTGAGGAGTAATACCTGTGAAAGGAAGAGGGGAAGCAGGATTGAGCAGGGGGAGGCATCAGATGGCAGTGCAAACATGATAAAATCTCTGCCAGCCCAATGGGACAGCTCCAAGCAAAGACTGGCACAAGTACCCTTGGACTGCCATCTTGCTCAATGACCAGCTGGGGCTCACTCCAAGAACAGGGTGAGCTTGGCTGCAAAATTGAGGCAGGTCTTACTGCAGCGAACAGCTTGAGGCTGTCTGCTAGCCACACTCCTTGCAGCTGGGCAGCATGTCTTTTCTTGAAGTAGGACCTGGACAGTGAGTCTGGCAGAAACTTTGTCCCACCAGTCTGTGTGTGGTCTGCTGGCTCTCCACCCCCACCCATCTTCCTCCCCTTTCCTTTCGTAGGCCTTACTCACCATGACCCTCATGCCTCTCAGAGAACTCCACCGGCACAGTCTGATGGCATCTCCGAGGGTACTTGTCTTGACAGCAGGTGCTTCATTTGTGTTTGAGGTCTGACCGCTGACCTCCTGAATGCCCAGCTCAGTTATCGGGCTCCAGAATTCTGTGTATGTTCTCCAGAGTGTGAGGCCTGCGGGCCACCCGGTGGGCAATAGTTAAGCAGGAGAAGCCCAGGCACTGGCAGCCAGAGGTATGTTTGTGAGTTTGTGATTCCCAGGGACAACTTCAGGCCAGGAGACTTTGGCTGCCAGGTGTGGCCTCTGCAGTATGGACTCCATCTGGGCCTGGATCTCTCTCCACCAGATCCTCCCCTGCTTCCCTGAGGGCCAGATGAAGAAAGAGAGACTTCTAGATTAAGTACCATGGACTGGCATAGCAAGGGGTCATAGGGCACCAGCACCTCCAAACAGGAGCTGTGTTCTGGAGAGTAGCTCATGCCACAGGGAGACCGTCAGCAGGGCTGGGGGCAGAGGGTCCCTCCCTTGTTCTGGGGGACCTGTAGTCGTTGAAACTGTCGCTGCACACTTTGCCATTAAGACTAAAAGCAGGGAGTGGCCATTTCATCAGAGAGGGGTTCCAGGAGAGAGGAGAGAGCAAGGAACCAACTGCCTCCCTGAGCCTCCTCAAGCAAGCACAGATTCACCATTTTTCCAGTGAGGGGAACTGAGTGTCACTACCAATAACCTGCATCTCAGCAGCCCATTGTAATTTTGGTCATTTGTTCTATTAAGAGGAATCATGTGAAACTAACATTTTTATAGGTTGAAAAACAGCGAAATACTGGCAATTTTATCTGGTTCAACTTAAAATAGAGAGTTGAATTTGTTAGGAGTATACGTATGTTCCCAGTTTAGGATATCTATTTAAGGACTTTTTCCATAGCCACTATTCCTGAACGCCTCCTACAGGCCAGCCACCAAACAGAGCACTTACTGTTCGTTACCTGATTCTATTCTCACAGCAACCCAGAGAGTGCATACAATTACCAGTTACCCCTCTTTCAGGTGAAGAAAGATAGGCACAGAGAGGGTAAGTAGCACGCCTAGGGACACACAGCTAGTGAGTGACAGAGGTGGAATGAAGACTTACACCTATCTGACCCATGAACTCATGGTCTCACCCCTGCACAGATTGTGCACAAAGTCCTCTGTGCAGCCTCCAGCGGGTAGAATGGGGGTGTACACTGGACATTTGAGTTAAAGAACCTATTCAGAGAGTCTGGATTGAGTGATCCCTATGTGACCATGAGGGTTAGATATAGGCTTTGCGAGGTCTAAAGCTTATTAAAACAAAACAAAACAAAAACCTTACTTTTGCAAATTTTGCAAAAACATATGTCCATGGGAACATTTTGCTAGGGCCTCTTCCTGGCCTTAGAAGGGGCTTGTGCAAGAGAGGGATCCTGAAGTTTAAGCTTCATTATCAAGGTTCTGACACCCAGAAGGTACAAGGTGTGCTGGTGTGTGTGTGCGTGCGTGTGTGCGTGCGTGCGTGTGTGCGTGTGCGTGTGTGAGTGTGTGCGCGCGTAAAACCTTAACTCCTTGTTAGCCATTTCCCTGGCTGAGGGCACCGCAGCTTCCTCTTGTGGCCACCAGGGGGAGGCGCTCCCTGGGAACTGTTTGCAGAGGAGCCTCACCCTCCCAGTGGCTCTCAGTGGCACCCACGGTCCCAGGACCACTCCCCGCTGTTATCCTCAGGCCCAGCCCTGCTGTGAGGAGAGAGAAGTTGCCAGTGAGGCCTCCTCTGCATCCTGCGGCCTCCGCTTTCAAAAAACAACTCACAAGGAAAGGAGGGTTTGGCTGTTGGAGGGAGCATATAGATTCTACCTGCATTATAGTGAGGAGGAAACTTTTATCCCCTTGGGAACTAGCCCTACAGAACATTCCATCAGTGAAAATTAGCTAAATGTTTAAACTAGAAACATATACAGTTTAATTCATCTTTAACTCAGGTTTAAGAAAAGGGAGCGTTGAACTATCATGTAGGTGCATCCGGTTTCTGTGCTGTCAGTTTGGAGAGAAAGACTGGCCAGCCCCCTGAGGTTCATGTCCCCGCATGTGGTCTGTCCCCTCACAACTGAGATCTCCTGGAACCCAGGACTGGCCTTTGTCCATTCCCTACCCCTTGACCTAGCACACGGAAGATCCCAATTTGTGTTTTCAAAATGAATAAGAGGACAGCGAAAGAAGGGGTCAGAACACGGGAGAAAGGAAATGATGACATAGAGAAGGGGAGACAGAGACTGACTACTGTTTATTCAAAGGGACTTTGAGAGTCTCTTCTTTGCAGGACTCTAGAAATATAGAAGAGAGGGGTTATTAAGGTAAAGAAGCTGGTGTTCCTGCTCAAAGGTAACTCACTCTCTTGTAAATAAGAGAAATATGCAAGAAACTGTGGTACTGGGCAAAGCACAAGGGCCTTCCTGGAGGGAAGTGCAGCCTCCTGGCCACCTAGGGCCTCGCTCTGATGAGACACTTGCTTTCAGGGTCTCCTAGCATCGAGCCTGTCTGATGAGAAAACTGAGAACGCCACTTGACTCTTATTCCTTTGTAGGTGACGTGTTAGTGTGTTTGTTTACATTTCTGGAATCTTTACCAACCTCTTGTATCCCCAGCATAATTAAACTTCCATGATGATAACATAGGTATATGTTGATGGAGTTATTTGTCATTCACTGTTCTGGAATCTTGGATGGAAGTCAAATGTTCTTCAGCTCTAGGAAATTTTCCTGTGTTGTATTTTGAAAAAACACCCGCCCCCCCCCCCCATATACTTCTGTTCCCAGTTTGTAGGACTACTGCTGGTCAGATGGTGGAGTCCTGGACTGATGCTCTATAGCTCTTATCTTTTCTGTCACTTTTTTTTTGTTTGGTTGGCTTTTTAACCTCTTTTCTTTTAAAAAATTTTTATTAGCATATTCATTATTACAAATCATACTTATTCTTTATGCCCCTTATCCGTTCTCTCCCTTTCCCCTTCCCCCTCCTACCTCTAGTATCCATTGATTTGTTCTCTCCATTTGGAAGATTAACTGTTCCTGTGTTGGTTTGTTGCCTAGATGATCAAATCCTCCCCTAGTATCCTTTCTGTCACATTTTTTTGTTTGGTTGGCTTTTTTTTTTATTTTAAAGAAAATGTAATTTTATTAATATTATTTTTACATTCTAGGATGTTGAGGAGCAGTTGGGAGGGATGTTGTGAAGCTAAGGCTGGAGCTCACAGACACCTCGAGCCCGTTCACAAACCCTTCACACACAGGTCTACGAGCTAGGTAACAGGAAAGGGTCCTTGGAGCCGACCAGCAGTCCAGACAGAGCCACTGCTTCACACACTAAAGAACACACTAAAAGTAGCAACAAGCCAAAAGATACACGGGCACGCATGCGCACTAACTCTACTCCCACACAGCTTGTTTACAGAGAATGTGCCATATCATACCCAGCCGGACCACCTCTCTCTCCCTGAGAGCCGGGCTCCACTCCGCCTGGAAGCTGGGAGCCCGGACGTCTCCTGGGCTCGGGCCGGGCCGGCGGGCGCATGCAGGCTCCTCCGTCCGAGTGCGGGACGAGCGCGAGGGACCGGGCGGCTGAGGCGGACCCAGGAGGTAGGGCCGCGGCGAGGGCAGTAGTGTCCGGCCGAGGCGAAGGGAGGCGCGGGGTGCCTCGGGAGGGTCCGTGTGTCCGGGGCGGGGCGGCGGGTGCTGGGGCCGGATAAGGGGAGGCGATGGGGCGTGACCCCGGGGCCTGGCGGGCCGGGGGCTGCGAGTGTGGCGGGGCGGGGCGGCGGTGATGCCGGCGCAGGCCGAGAGATCCGGCGCCCTCCTCCGGGCAGGAGGAGTCTGGCGCTGGCCGCCATGTCTGCCCCGGGCTGCCGCGGCGGCGGGTGCTGGGGCCGGATAAGGGGAGGCGGTGGAGCGTGACCCCGGGGCCTGGCGGGCCGGGGGCTGCGAGTGTGGCGGGGCGGGGCGGCAGGGGACGCGGTGGCGAGGGCGTGGTGGCGGGGAGCGCCGGGAGCCCAGCAGGGCGGATGGTGGCAGGACAGCCCGCCTCGCCGGTCACTGTGCAGCGGCCGCGCGGCAGCGCGTGTGGGGGACGGCGCCTTCCCAGGCAGCCCAGGAGAGCCCCTTGCAGTCCACTCGCCGAGGCTCCGCGCCTGCGGGTCCTCCTTGCCGGGCCCTGCGCCCGTCTGCCCCCGGGAATTTTCTGAGGGGGTCATTGCATTTCTGGGAGGCCCCACCACCACCCCCCTTTTTCATTTTGGCTGAAACCCATTGCCCAGGCGGCTAAACTGGGGCAGGTGGGGCTGTCCGGGTGTCCCACCCACACCCCCAGGACAATGTAACCGGGGTTTCTGGGCTGTGGGAAACTCTGCCTCAGACTGGGACGGGTAATGGATGGCGCAAGGATCTAATCCTCAGCACTTTGTAGTGATGCAAGTTAAGAGACAGTCATCTCTCAAGTCCAAGTGGTGGTATCAGCGGTGATATATGGGGCAAGTTTGTATATATTATGTATATTCAAGTAGACATATTTGACTGTGTAAAGTTTTAAAACTTTTGTTTGGCAAAAGATACTTTAAGCAATCAGTGGACTAATAGTGGATTAGGACGAATTATATAGCTTCAATGCAGGTAACGTACAGAAGATTAGTATTCACTGTATTCCTCAATTGGTCAGGAAGAGAGAAAACAACCGCATAGAAATGGGGAAAGGACATAAATAGGTAAGTCAGAAAAGCAATTTCAAAAGGTTTACAAATTTATGAAAAGATGCTCAAGCTCAGTAATAGAATGCAATTTAAAGTAACTGTGATACATCACTTTACGCTTATCAGACTGTCACAGCTATAAACACCAATACCACTTCGGTTGGGAGAAGAAAAGAAAGTTTCATACATTGCCCGTGGAGATGTGATTATAGCTTTTACAAAAAGAATAAACTGAAATACAACATTCTGTGAATTTATCTCATTGAAATAAAAGTACTGGTATATCAAGGTGTATTCACATGATGATTATTTCAGCATTGTTTTTGGTGGTTAAAAACTGGTAAAATAACGAATTTATTAACATGGAGTGGTTGGGTAAGTTATATCTACAACACAGAATATTGGAGATATTTCAGCAAAGTATTTTTAATTGACAAAAGAAAGAGGTAAATAAAATAAGTACTTTGTAAGTCAAGTGTAAAGCCCCTATAATATTTGGTTATGTGAGTAAGTAGTAAAATATGAGAAGGTGTGTGCTAGGTTATAACCACGAATAACTGGGGATGATGAGTTTGAAGGGAGCTGAAGAAAGAAGGGGAGTGCTGAGCGAAAAAGGAAAAGGAAGTGATTTGTTTTAAAAGATATAAGGTATTATGCATCATATGATCATATATGTCATATTGTAATACATGTGTGGGAGGATATGTATGTACATGTAATATTTTGAGAGGTATTTTAAATGTCATTAGCTATGTGTGAACAATTTTATCTAATCAAAGAAGAACTGGGAGAAATAGAAGTGAAGGGAAAAATTTCTACCTTCTCTGCCCTGAGGAATGTACAATCCCTGATGTGAAAATCTGAGTTGAATATTGTCTCCAAAGACACCAGGGTCAAAGCATCTTCATGAGTGTATAAAGTTTCTTAAATCTGTCTTTCCTAAAAGATTTGAGTGATGGAGAGGGTCCTGGGAAAGCCTGTGTATCAAATCCCCAAGACCTTGAAGCTCAAAATAAAATAATTTACACGATGCTACATGTTATTTTGTTGGAAATAAAAGAACTGTTTGGATTCCTTTTTTTGTAGTTTAATGATCACTGCCTGGCAAATTCATAATTGAAAACCATGATCTTTATTTGATTGATTTTCTGAGTGAGTCAAAGACAGATTTATAAATGTGCTGAGCCTCTCTGCACAAAAGGAGGGTTTTAGTTCAGAACTAACCTTCTGCAGCAGCAAAGCTATTTCTCTTTGGAGAACAAAGGTGGAGGAAAAAACACAAGGACAGTTCTGATGCCTCTAGGCAGAAGGAGGATGAGCATTGAATCTTTATGTTTTTATGTCCTTCCATGGACTCTCTTTCTGCAGCTCTGACCCTGAGTTACAGATAATTAAATGGTCTGTGCAGGAGAAAAGTAGACATCAAAAGTACTGCTGAGATGATTCGGTTTGTAGTGCCTCCATTCTTTCTGCTCCTTATAGAATTTCCTGTGAAAGAGACCAAGGTTCTATTGCTGACAGTAACTTTCTTGCTGTATGTACTTCAGAAGCCAAAGGACCTCTGTGCATCTCTGATTCCTTAATTCTGCCATGAACATGGTGCTCATGGTCTCCACCCTACACTGCATCCAGAATGGGCTGGTGGTCAGCACAGGTAGCCTGAGTATGGCTTATGAAGTTTGACAAGCATAAAGTGGAATAAGTGTTAGTGACACATTGAGTCAGAGAAAAGATGAGAAATCACTGCATTTCCTCCCCTGGACAAATTTCTCCCATATGCTTTCATTATGCCGATGCCTCCCATGCACCTGTCTTTATTGTACGAGCAGTGCCAGATCCAGTTTTCTATCAGATAGTTAAACCTCAGCAGAGCCTTTGGCTTCTTGGCTTCAGAAGGGATTGGGCATGGCATTGCATGGTAAATCTGGGTTCTGTCTCAAATATGACTGTACTGTCCTATCTTTCAGATCCCACTGGAAGAGAATGGACATTGGAAACAGTTCCTTCATCATTTAGTTTACTCTTGTGTATCTAACAGAATATTCAGGGATCCAGTTCCCTCTCTTCTTCCTCTACCTAGGAATCCATGTAGTCACTGTCAGGAAAACTGGGTTGGTTTTTCTAACTGGACTGGATTCTAACCTTCACACTCCCATGTACTACTTCCTCTTTAAATTATCCTATATTGATCTTCTGTTATTACTCCATAACTGTTGGTAAACTTTGTGTCAAAGATGAACACCATCTCCTATGCAGGATGCATGACTTAGCTCTTTTTCTACTGCTTCTTTGTCAGTGCAGAGTGCTATGTATTGACAGTGATGGCCTATGATTGCTATGTGGCCATCTGTAAGCCCCTGCTGTATAAGGTCACCATGTCTCCTCAGGTATGTTCTCTGCTGACTGTGATTGTGTATGTGGGGGCATTTATAGGTGCCTGGGCCCACACAGGGTGCATGATGAGGCTGACCTTCTGTTAGGCTAACACCATCAACCATTACATGTGTGACATCCTTCCCCTCCTGGAGCTCTCTTGCACCAGAACTCTCATCAATGAAATGATGGTTTTGGTGTTGTGGGCTTTGACGGTGGTGTGCTCAGCCTCACCATTATTGTCTCTTACACTTCATCCTCTCCAGCATCCTACATATTCACTCCACTGAAGGAAGGTCCAAAGCCTTCAGCACTTGTACCTCACATGCAGTTGTTGTTTCTGTTTTTTTTTAAGTCGAGGGTGTCCATGTCCCCCATCCTTCTCCTGTTTGTGTATGAATCAGGGGAAAGTGTGCACAGTCTTCTGTACCATTGTGGTGCCCATGCTCAATCCTCTGATCTACAGCTTCAGGAACAAGGAAGTTAAGGTTGCCCTGAGAAAAAGCTTGAGTAGAAAAACATTTTTCTGAACTAGGAGCAGTACTAATTGTCAGAAGACAATATGGTTTTCCCTTTGTCTCCTCCCTCCCACAACACCCCAGAGGTTTTTCACACAGACAGAAGTGAGATATAACAGAAAGATCAATGAATTTGGGATCAAAAGGCCGGCATTGAAAGCTTTGGAAAATAAAGACGTCATTATAGTTTTATAGGGTAGCTGGAAACAATAAGTTAATGTAAATTAAAGTGTGTATTGGGGCCAAATAGATGTGAGATTTATTCCCTCCTTTTCTCTTTTCCTTCTTCGTTTCCTTCCTTCCTCTCTCTCTTCTCCTCCAATGTTTTCCGCTTATATTTTAGAGGGAATTTTCAAACTCTTTTCAAATAAATTTACTAGTTTATTACAGATTACAGTCACCTGATTTTGGAAAGAATCCCTTCATCTACAACTTTAGGTAGAGTTTGCATCTGAACTTCAGACCTACATATTTCACTGCCTAGCATCTCCATTCGAGTTCTCCGTAGGCATCTGAACTCAATGTGACAATTAACCTTATCATGGCAGCACATCCAACCCCACTGAACTCTTTCTTCTTCCTGCGATCACCGTCATAGTGAACAGTACCATCACCTGTCTAACTGCTCAAACCCAAGAGGGGTGTCTTCCTTGATTCCTCTCCCTTTACTCATCACTTCTCACCCCTGCTTTGCAGTACTCAGTGCTGCTGTTACAGAGAACCCCTGTAATTTCCCCTTTTGACCCATTTCTCCTAGTATTACCTGATGAGATGGCTGTGCCTCCTCTGTACCTGCTGTCCATGTATGAGCAGAGCACTGTCCAGCTGTGAACCCCTGTAGTTTCCCAAATACAACACATTCTTTTTCCCTGAACACTTGTCCACAAGTTCTTCCCTCAGCCTAGAACACTCTCTCATATCCTCTTCTTTGCCTTGCTCAGCCTATCCATCCTTCAGGAATGAGATTACCCAGAACCTCTGCAAAGTCTTTCCTGAACAGAAAGACAAAGATAGATGAACTTGGGGTATAATCTCATAGCATTCTATGCCTACCCTGTTGTGGTACAGGTCCCACTGTATAAAAACTTATTTTCCCCTCAAATCTCTCCCCCTCTAAGTCTATTGGCAGAAGCTGTATCTTGTTTGATATTGTTTCTCTATTACCTAAAACAGATTTGAGTCCCTGACCTAGAACAAGCACTTAATATTACATTTATAATCTGATTTTACTTACTTAATTATAAGAAAATTCTAAGAAACTTATTTGCAGGATAATTTTTGTTTAATATAAGGCAGTAATGTATATAAGAATGACATATCCAGCATGGTTTTTCAAACATAGTAGAAGAATAACTTGATAATTTATACAGCGTGTATGGGATTTCCCTTGTTTTCTTCTGGCTACCATCTTTGTAGATACATTTTGTTTATTGAACAGTGCTGCTTCCTAAATGGTTAAATAATATTTGCCTTTCCACATCACTCTTGTTAGCTGTTCCTCTCCCTTTTTTTTTCTTCTATGTTAATGTTCAGATATCAGCTGAAGAGAAACCCTGCTTCACTTATCCTGCCAGTTCCAGCTGCTCCTGTTGTATGTTTTACAGACTAACGTAAAAAATAAGGGCCTCAATAATAGCAGTTCTCACGTTCTTGTTTAATTGCCTGATTAGTTATCTGTCTTCTCTACTAGATGATGAAGACTTTCAGGATAGACAGCATGTGTGTTTTATTCACTATTATATCAACAATGCTTAGCCTGGCTTCTGGCCCTTAGTAAAGACTCAATAAATGTTGGTGGAATATTTATTTATTTCGCCTATATGTACACTTGTTATGACTTTAAGTTTTGACTTGAAAAGAGGACATGTTTGCGTAGAATAGTGACCCAAAGAATTGCTGCCACTTCTGTGTCATGGAATGATTTTTGTAATAATCTACTTTCATTAGGATTTTTTCTATCTTCTCTTAAAGCACAATGATGGAAAACAAAGCTTTATTTATTTTTATCTGGGTTGTTGTGTGTATTCAGGAGTCAGCAGTGGAAGATGTGAGTTGGGCAGACTTCGAGAGTAGAGCAGGTGAGCTCACAGCCTCTGGTGTTGGACTACCTGGGAGTTTGGCTCTCTCATTTACTAATTAAGTAGTCATAAAAAAAAAATTACCCAACTTTTCTGGATGTCCGTTTTTTCATCTCTAAAATGAAAATAGTAATACTGTCTCCTTCAAAAGATTTTATGAAGATCTCTATCCACTTGCTTGGTATTCAAGCTTCAGTAAATGGGATGTAGTTCTGAATATGCAGCTGTGTTGCAGTGTCATTTTTCTTTCTGAACCTCAGATTAAGAGCTTGCAAAATCAGAGGTTTGGCTGGATTATGCCCAGCATTCCACCCACTTTTAAAATCTTATGATAATTTTGTCTCAATTTTTTCATTTAAGCGATAATAGGATTGGGCTGGATCAACAATTCACAACCTGGATATTTGTCAGAGTCACTTACAAAACATTTAAAATTATGATCCCCCATTTCCATCTTAGATCTACTCAAACAGAAGATATTTGTGAGCAGGGCTCTGGTATCTGTACTTTTAAAATGTTTTTCAAACTATTATGACATTACTGTTTGGATGACTGGTGATTTAGGACTTTCCCACAACATTCAATGAGTTTACCACTATCTATTGACAGAGGGATATGTGGAAGATACTATAAATGTTGCTGAAAAGGTGGTTTCCTGGTGTCCAAAAGTTCATGAACTATTTCAAGAAGGAGAGAGGTGTCAGCACTGTTAAATACTGTAGAGACTAGGGGAGGTAAGCATCAGGTTATGTGCCTCATGTTGGAAATCTGCAAACTGGGTGAGAGAAATTGTATGAAAGTGGTAGAAGCAGAGATCTGATTACAATTGACTAGAAAGTGGAAGAGAATGAGGAGGCAGAAAAATATGCATAGCTTACTTATTCATCATATATTAGAATAACAGATCAGTGGAAAAACATAGAGATCTGGAAATAATTCCAAGTTCGTGTAAGAATTTGGCACACAATGTTAAAACAATGTATTTGCTATTTAGAAAAAAGTACAGGTAGATAATTACATTATTTCACATACCAAAATTAATTTCATGGTATTAAGCATTAATATTTAACAAATTTATCTATAAAGGAGCTAAGGAAAATATATGTGAATATTCATGTAACTTCAGCGTGAAGGTAGAAGAAACCACAAGAAAAAGCTCTTATTA
Source organism: Cynocephalus volans (assembly GCF_027409185.1). Classification (NCBI taxonomy): domain Eukaryota; kingdom Metazoa; phylum Chordata; class Mammalia; order Dermoptera; family Cynocephalidae; genus Cynocephalus; species Cynocephalus volans. The sequence continues at coordinate 85,906,429 of NC_084463.1, forward strand.
AAAAAGCCCTATGGTGAATAACTGTTTAGATACAACGATAACAAATAAAAGTCATTAACTTTCACTTACTACTCTATGGTGAAATAGATATTTTGACGGGCTTATTTGTAACAAAATAATTAGATCCTGCGTTAAACATAATATTCATTAAATTGTTGTGTGCGCAGGATATACAGAGAATTACCAAGAAGAATAAAAAGGAGGAAGGAGGAAAGAAGGAAGAAAGGAAAGAAGAAATGAAGAAGGAAGAAGGGAAGAAAGAAGGAAAAGAAGGGAGAGTGGGAGGCAGAGAAAAAGAAAGGAAGGAAGAAAGAAAAGAAGCAAGTTAAAGAAAACTTTAAAAAAATAAATTACTGAAACTGGAGTAGTGATCTGTGAGTACACACATAAGGTCTCATCTGCAGGTGAAAAATTATAACAGCCATGAAGGCCAGCAACAAAGTCAGGGGCCTTAAAAAAAAAATCCAGGCCTCCAAAATTAAACCTGGGACATTAGAAGTAGGAGTGGGGGGTCCCAAGGTGATAGTGCCCTAGCTTTTTAAAAACAAGTCAAAAAACAAAAAATGAACAACTATAAATACTCTCTACAGGAAAGTGTTGTTAGCATCCTATGTTAGGTCCCTAGGTTTTCCAAAGCGTAAGATAAACGAAATATAATTTTATAATCAAAGATCACCAAATTTATAATAGGGGTGGGGGATGAGGAACAACCTCCAGAGTGTAATCAGAAAGATCAAATAAAAGATTTAGATCTTCATGGATTTTAGATGCTTCAAGAATGAGGGTACTTTAAAAAATTCATGGTAAGATTGCATTATCTTTCAATACTATTTTTCTACAAACTTTTTGAAGTACCCTCATATTAGGTATATAATATATAAATGTGTTATAAATATTATATAAAAATAATGATAAATAAAATGATTAAGGAATCAGCAGATAGAGTCCTACATGAGCAAGCCATAAGAGACTACAAAAAATTCAAAATAGAGCTTTTAGAAATACATTTGCTGGAATAAAATAATCTAAATTCAGAATAGACACAGATTACAAGAGGATCTGAAAAATTTCTTAAAATGCAGCACAGAGACAGTAAAAGATGAAAAATATGAAAGAAGCTAAGGATTGTGGAATATGGAATAATTAGGTCTCATACATGTCTACCTAGAGTCCTAAGACAAGAGAATAGAGAAATGATGAGAGAGATTACTTGAAACGAATGCTTAACATTTTCTGAAATCAGTGAAAGACATGAATCCACAGACACAGGCTAGTGTGGCTGGAGCAGAGTTAGTGAGGGAAGAGTGACAGGTACAAGGTCTGAAAGGTAACGAGGAGAGGTGAAGATCATGCAGTGATACAGGAAGCATAACATATATGAAGCAGAACAAATAAAAATAAACCCATTCCCAGACACATTATTAATAGTAAGTGCTACTGAACAAAAAAGACCAAGAAAATAATCTAAAATGGACAGAGAAGGATCACTCTGAAATGAATGGCAAAGTAACAAAGGCCCCTAAGAACAAATCAGAAGACAGTGAAATAATTTACTCATTCATTTATTCATTCATTTATATGACAACTGTTTATTTCTACTCCTCATAGTGTTTTAGCCACTATAAATATGCCCTCAAGTAGCTAATGTGAGCAAAATGAACCAAATACATGGTATCATAGGAGGTGGTAATCATGGGAAAAATGAAACAGATGAGCATAGAAAATGTTGGGGGAACATCTTTAAGTTGGGTGGTCAGAGAAGGTCTTGCTAAGTTGTTTTCAGAACAGAAACTTGAAGATGGTGAGGAGGTAAGCCATATAGACATCTGGGTGAAGAATATTCTAGAAAGGAGAATCAGTAGATGCAAAGGTGCTGAGGAATAGAAGTGGTGCCTGAGCAGTTAGAGAAACAACAGGAAGACCGTGTGAGTGGAGCAGTGTAAGGAGAGAGAAGTAGGTAAAGAAAAAAGACGTAAGCAAGGAGATTTACAGCTTTTACCAAGTGAGATGTGGAGTCGCTGGAGGGTTTTGGGCGTAGGAGTGAAATCATGTGACTTACATTATAACAGGATCATTCTGGCTAGTGTGTGTTGTGGTAAAGGTGAAAGTAGCGAGAACTATTTTGAGGCTATCGTAACAATGCAGGTAAGAGATAATGAGAGATTGAACCAGGATTGCAATAGAGGTGGTGAGAATCAGTTGTATAAGGATAGATTTGAAGGTAGAGGTCACAGGATTTGCTATTGATTGGATCTGGTCTAAAAGAGAAAGGAGGGGCCACTGGTGACTATACAGTTTTTGGCTTGACCACCTGAGAGGACTGAAGTTTTATTAATTCAAATGGAAAAACAGAGCAGGAGGAGCAGATTTTGGGGGCAAGATCAGAATACCAGTATAGGACATGGAGTGTTTGAGATGGTTGTTGGGATAAAAGCAGACATCCTGAGGAGGAACTTGGATGTAATAGTACAAAACTTAGAGGGAAGGTTAGGCCAGAGATATAAATTTGAGAGTCAATATACATGTTGAGGTTTACGGCCTTAAGACTGAAGGAAATCACCAAAGTGAAGCTTATATGAAGAGGTCCGAGAGTTGAGTCCTGGGACACTACGATACTGGGAGAAGCTGATGAGCCAGCACAGGAGACTGAGAGTTAGATGGAAAGAGGAGAGCTTGAAGGGTCCTGAAAACCAAGAAAGAAAGTATTCGAAGAAGTGATTAACAGTGCCAACTGTCCCTGAGCGTAGAGTGGGATGATGACCAGAAACAGATGGATTTAGCAAGGTCACAAATGTTGCTGATGTCTTTAATCATATTTTCAAGGTGCTGAAAGAAAACAAGTATCAAAATTCAGAAATTTGTAATTGGCACAACTATCTTCCATGGACAAGGGTGAAATACTGACAGTTTTGAATAGACAAAAACCAAAAATCCAGTTTTTCACTACAGACTTACACTAGAGGGATTTCTAAAGTGAGCCTTTCAGGAAAAATAAAAGTCATCAAAAAGGACAGTCTGAATTATGAGCAAGAAAATTGACAAATGTGTAATTAATCTAAGCAACAATTGTCTGCTTCATATGCTCATATTCTTTCTACTAGTAGAATCAAATACAAGTATTTGTTGTAGTTAGAACTAAAATGCTGTATAACACCGACATGCATGTTAGAATAGGGGTGTCAGAATTAGTGTTTTAAGTTTTAAGTTTCTTTGGCTTTTCAAGATTGGGATAAAATAATTAACTTTGGGCTTTAAGCGTGCATGATAAAAATATGTGAGTAACTGCTAAAAGAAGATGAATAGGAAGTAACTCTACCAAGTGTGAAGAGTAGGGATAAGAAATGGAGAAAATAAACAAAAACACAAAATTCAATGCGAAAAAGGCAACACAGGGACAATAGACAGCAAACATTAAAATGGTAAGCAAAAAATCTAATATGTCAGTAATCCTAATAAATCTAATTGGGATAAACACACTTCAAAAGATGGAGATTATCAGTTTGTATAATAATAAAATTTTATTTTATATATGCTGTCTATAAGAGACTCATCTAATAAGCACTTGAGAAAGTTAAAAGTAAAATGATAGAAAAGGGATATACCAGGAAAACAATAACCTAAAGAAAGCTTTAATAGCTATATTAATTTTAGGTATAATAGTTTTTGAGATGAAAATTAGTATTAGGGATAGAGAGGATCACCACATAATGATAGAAGACTCAATTGACCATGAAGATACAGTTCTTACATTATATCCACCAAATTAAAATCTTGTAAAGTACAGTTCTATAGGAAAACATTTTTATATTCACCATCTTGTGGGTGCTTTCAACATTTCTTTATCAATCATTTTTTTGACCAGAAAAGATGTAATAAAGATATAGAAGATTTGAAAACAAAGGTAATAAGCTTGATTACTGAATATGTATAAAATCCTGCTTCATTTTATTAAAGAGTAAACAGGGGCCGAGCCCGTGACGCGGCGCACTCGGGAGAGTGCAGCGCTGGGAGCGAGGCAACGCTCCCGCCGCGGGTTCGGATCCTATATAGGAATGGCCGGCCCGGTGCACTCACTGGCTGAGTGCGGGTCACGAAAAAGACAAAAAAAAAAAAAAAAAGTTTAGTATGACGTCACCATAGTAACGGCAACCAGTACGCAGGCGTTCTTTTAAAGACTGGGTGTGCTCCTGCAGTCGCTGAACCTGCCCTCCCCCTCAGACCGCCTTGTCTCCATTTCCCCGAGACTGCTCCTCCCCGTGGAAGCCAAATCGCCAGTCACCGCCCGCCTTTTTCTTGACGTCATTGGCGCGCGCCAGGTTTCAAAGGCTCGGGGGCGGGCTCCTGGATTCGCGCATGCGTCCCTGTGCGCTTTCCCCAGGCTGGTTCGGCCATCTTTCAGTGCCGCGCCTCCGTGTTTCCGAGCTGTCTGTGCTGTAGCCGCCGCCGCCGCGATGGGCAAAACTGCTGACTCCCGGACTCCGGGAGCCCTACCCGACCCGGTGCGGAGCTTTAATTGCTGGAAGAAAAAACACAGCCATAGGCAGAACGGAAAGAAGCAGTTGAGGAAGCAGCTGAAGAAGCCCGAGTGGCAGGTTGAGCGCGAGGGTATCAGCCGCCTTATTCAGAACTACGAGAAGGTGAGGATGGAGCTGGGGAGGAGGCGCGGACCGGCCCCTGCCGCGCGCGGAGTGGGCCGGCAGCGGGGGGCGGACCCGTCCCTGGGGACCCGGCCTGGGGAGCATGCCGTAAGTCCACTGGCTTGAGAAGGGAACGGGGTGGGAGTTGTCACCGGAAGCCCTGTTAAGGCCCCATGAGTGGTCCAGTGGGTGCCACAACCCAGGCCTCTCCACCGTCGTCTCCACACTTTAAAAATGTTAGAAATGCAATGGTACTTAAGGGCAGGGAGACTAATGCTATAAAACTTATAGTAATATTTATAGTAATAATGCAACAGTAATGGTAATAACGACACCTGCATTTTAAATCACGTATTAATTATTTGACTTCTTAGGTATGGATCTGAATTCCCATATTACAGATGAGAAAATTGAGGCTCCAAGAGGATACGAAAACTTATCCCAAGTTCTCACACTTAGCAGGTATTTGGAATTGGATCCTAGACTCATGTCTTTCTAATTGCAAAGCTTCTGCTTTTGATGGTTAAGACAGACTGTGTCCCTCAACATCATCCATCCTCCTTCCTGTGCGCATCTCATTTTCTCCACTTGCTCATGTCGCTATCAAAGAATTGGTGTAGAAAAGTTAGATTGTTGGTCTGTTCCTGTTGCCTATCATCCCCAATATTGTAGCTTATGTTCCCAGATAAGTATCCTTGTAGTTAGGACTTTGACCTCTTAACCTGTTTCTCCCTCAAGATCCTTAGGTCCTTCAATTCCTCTCCTCCTTCCCCCAAATCCCATGGCCTTCACCCACCGAACTCAGCCTGCTCACCCAACTCAGCGACTGCCCCCTTGTAGCACAGTATAGTCAGGTATTTAACAGGTGGAATATTCCTGGAATTTAAGTCATCATGGGTCATCCTGGTGTAGTCTTCCTTTAAATGACCCTGAGATTAACAATAAAGTTAGAGCTTAGAGTTTGAGAGTTTGGGCTTTGGAGTTCAGATGATGATTTGATCCCGGCTCCTGCTCACCAGATGTGTGACTCTGGGCAAGTTACTCTGTTTGCTTCCCTTTTCTTGTCTTTAAAAGGTGTAATAATAGTACCTACCTAATAAGTCGTTATGAGGATTTAGTAAGATAATGCATGTGAAGCATTCTGCACAACACCTGGCACATAGAGATATTCCATATATTCGCTGTTATATCATTACTGCTACTGTTGTATACAAAGCACTTCAAAAAGGCACTGTAAAGTAAATTGCTATTAGATTTCATTTCGAACTGTGACTAGAATTGCCTAGGGAGTATAGCCTCAGCCCTTTTTTGGTTTATTCCTGTGTACCAGTGACTTCTTATTGTGTTCTGCCCAGAGCTCTTCTGAGTTCGTATTCTTATTTCTGACTATACTGGATGTTTTACCTAATAGAGTCACAGGATACGTTAAGTGCCAGAAGTCATTTTCTCTTCCCTCATACCTCAGCAACCCCTCCTAAATCCATAATCCTATGTATTAGTTTCCTGTTGCCATTCTAACAAATTACCACAACCTTGGTGGCTTAAAATAATAGAAATTTATTCTCTCACAGTTCTGGAGACCAGAAGTCTGAAATCAGTTTCACTGGGCCAAAATCAAGGCATCATCAGGTCCATGATCCCTCCAGAGGCTCTAGGGGAAAATCTGTTCCTTGCTTCTTGTAGCTTCTCGTGGCTGCCAACATTCCTTGGCTTGTGGCTGTATAACTCCAATCTCTGCCTCCGTGGACATGTTGCCTTCTTCTGTTCTCTGTCAAGTCTGTCTCTGCTGTCCTTTTATAAGGACACTTGTGGTTGCATTAGGGCCCGCTTAGATAATCCAGGATAAAATTTCCCTATTTCAAGAAGTGTGATTAATTTTTATCACACCTGCAAAGTCACTTTTTCCCTATAAGGGAACATTCATAGGTTCCAGGGGTTAGGTAGGGCATCGACATATTTGGGGACCATCTTTTAGCTTAGCACATCCTAGCTCCACCATCTAAGCAGACCATTGAGCCAGAAAACCTAGAAGAAATCCTAGATACTTCTCTTTTACCCATTCTTATAACCATCTGACTGATCACACTGGTGATCTATTCTGCTTCTTAAATTTCTCAAGTGCATCTCCATCTCTACTGCTATCCCCTAGGTCAGGCCTCATCATCTCTTGTCTAGAATACTACGGTAGATGTCGCTTACAGCAGGGGCCAGCAAACCTTTTCTGTAAATGATAGTACATGTTTTCAGCTTTGCAGGTCATAAGGGTAGAACTATTCAACTCTGTCCTTGTAACACAAAAGCTGCCATAGAAGTATGTAAATAAGTGAGTATCGTGTTCCAGTAAAACTTTAATTAGTGAAACAGGTGGCCAAGGGGATTTGGCTCTTAGGCCTTTTACATCCCTAGTCTATTCTCAATCATTTTACTCCTGATTAAAACCTTTACTTGGCTCACAGTTACTTTCAGGAAAATTTTCAAACAATGTGTCAACATGTTCTAGTCTATTGAAAAACTAAGTTATTTGTGGTCAGGCAAACCTGTTTTAAATCTCACTGAATTTAGGTATTGACTAGCTGCATTTCTTAATGTCCGTTGAGTCTCAGTTTCCCAATTCAACAGACAGATTATTAATCACCCAGAGGTTGTAAGGTTCAAATAATGTATGTAAACCAAGCAGTACATGACAAGCACACATGAAGGAATGATTTGCAGTTTGGTGAATTGGCCATGTTTCTTGATGCTTCTTGATGTTTCTTCTCCAGTACTTGATGTTTTCACTGCTTGTAGTGAGCATTCCCATTCTCCCACCCACCCTAGGGATACGTAGTACTTGTCCTTCAAGATTTGTTTTAGACTTCTCTTATTGACCTCCCCAGGCAGATTTAGGGCTGCTGTGCATCTGTAGGGTTGTGTAAATACCTTTATTATAGCATTTATGACCTGGCTGTGATGATTTGCTTCTTTATTTAACTTCTTTAACTGCCTCCTAGATCATGAACCTCTCAAGTTCAGAGACCAGTGATATACAGTCATCCCTAGGTATTCATAAGGGATTGGTTCTAGGACATCTCTCCCCCTGCCCCCCCCCCAATTGTATACCCAAATCCATTGCTCAAGTCCCTCATATAAAATGGCATAGTATTTGCATACAACCTGTGCATGTCCTCCCATATACTTTGTCATCTCTAAATTATCTGTAATATTTAATACAATGTAAATGCTGTGTGAATAGCTGTTATACTGTATTGTTTAGGGAATAATGGCAAGAAGAGCCTGTACATGTTCAGTACAGACACAACCATCTGTTTTTTTTCTTGAATGTTTTGGATCTACATTTGGTTGAATCCATGGATGTGGAATGGATGTGGAACCCACAGATATGGAGGGTCCACCGAAGTCATCTTTGCTCTCCTGAGACTGGTAGCACAGTGCTTGTCCTTGAGGAGGTGCTCAGTCAGTGTTGAGATGATGTTTGGTGTAAGATTAGACCTTTTCCAGAGGCTTTGCCCTGGTTGTAGCATTGGCTCATTCTTTTTGGTCTCTTGTTTTAATGATAATTCGTAACATTTATCAAACTTTTGTACATGTTGACTTACCATATCCTCATAACAAACAACCATGTGAAATTGTTCCCATTACACGGATGAGAAGACATTAAGGCATAGCAAGGTTAAATTATTTGCACAAGGTTAAATAGCTAGTGAAAAAGGAGTTCTAGCCCAGGCAGTCTAGGTCTGACACCAGACTCCAAACCACCGTACTTTACTGAGATTCATTTGTTAAACAAATGTTTAAATTCCAATCTTTTCATTAAGTTGAAGGAATAGCTCTTTTTCCTCTGAGCATTGTTCTGTTTTATTTTTCTAATTTTAGACATATTTTAAGATTTGGTCAAGAAATAATGGGGCCAGCAATACTAGCATGTAATCATTTAAATAGCAGATTTGTTACTCTCTTGGTAACCAAGGTGCAGACTCCTCATTGTGTGGCTCCTCAGGTGGTAGCATTTGGGAATACAACTTTTATTATAGAACCAGGGTACATGGTGGTGCTTAGTTGCCTCACTGGTGAAATACTGAACAATTGGATTTATAAACCTTTGAAACAATTTGACAGGCACTTGTTGAGGCCTATGTAAATGTACATAGGAAAAATTCATATCTGGGTCCCTAGGGAACGGTGATGCAGTGGAGTGCGGTTGATACATTTTGACAAATTTTATAATAGTAAATATGTATAAAATGTTATAATAGTAAATAGTATATAGGTAACTCAGTGCTGTGGAGTTAGAGGATGGTGTAATTAGGGGGAAAAGGTTGAGTTACTGGGCAAGGTGCTCCTTCTGGCCAAATGTATTAGAAAAACCGTGTTTCCTCTGGACTTGCTGTCTTCTTCCTGGTGGTTGCAGCCTCAGGCAGGCCTGGTTTGGGGAGCTGGGTGGATGGGTTCAGCCCACCATACCTCAGCTTTACCAGCTGCCTTTGTGCTGTGTACAAGCTGTCCAGCTGTTTGTGGTAGCCATGAGTGGAGCTCATTCTCTCTTTTTTTTTCTTTTGACACCTCGAGATCATTGGGTAGGAGCTAGTTCTTGAATGATGAGTTCACCAGATGGAAAAGATTGGCAAGGACATTCTAGGTGGAGGAGCAACATGAGGAAATACAAAGAAATGTGAAAATGCATAGAGTTTTTTGAGGGAGGAAATACTCCTTGGAGTGTTGCATGCGTTCCTGAATTGGCTTCAGATGGGTTGGAGAAGAGATTTTTTTTTTTTGCAGGTGGGTTGTGAGTGACTCTCGAGGCTGTGGTAAGCAGAATAACAACCTAAAGATGTCTGCATCCTAATCCCTGGAACCTGTGAATATGTAAGATGGCAAGGGGTCAGTTAATCAGCTGACCTTAAAGTAGGATGCTTAGCCTAGGATATCCAGGTAGGCCCATTATAATCGTAAGGGTCCTTAAAAGTGGGAGGCAGCACAGTCTGTGTCAGTGTGATGTGGCAAAGACTTGATGGCCATTGTTGGCCTTAAAGATGGGAGGGGGAACATATCTTAGAAATGTGGGCAGCCTTTAGAAGCTGGAAAAGGCTAGGAAATGGACTCTCCCTTAGAGCAATCAGAAAGAATTCAGCCTGGCTGACTTTTTTGTTTTAGCCAAGTAAAACCCAGTTTGGATTACTGACCTCCAGAACTGTAAGATAATACATTTGTGTGGGGTTAAGCAACTGTAGTAATTTGTTATAGCAACAGTAAGAAATTTATACAGAGGCCATGCTCAGAGACTTTATCTGGAAGCAGTGGGAAGTCTGGTGGCAATTAGAGAATATGTCCCAGTTATAAAGGTTCTGGAGGCTGAGACCAGGTAGAAGACTATTGGTGTAGCCTAGGTCTTGGGTCCTCTGAGAAGCAGATGGCAAGATGGGATTCGATGAATTGGAGATTTATCGGGGAGAAGTGTCTGTGAAGGATGAAGGAAAGGACAGGAATAGGAAGGGAGAGGAGAGGAGGAAAGAAGGAACAGGTAGGGAGTCTGACTGTAGCAGTTGTAAGAAAGCTTCAGCCAGCTGATGGGGAGTTTCTGTTCCAAAGTTGTCAATTAGAGGAAGCCCCCCAGCCTGCAGTAGTACTGCTACTGAACTTAGTCACCGACTAGGAGCAGCCAGGGAAAGCATGGTGTTTTCAGTGGTGGATCTACAGGGGTGACAGCTGGCAGGGTCAGTCGGCTGTGCTCCCCGCAGTAGGAGATCTGGCTTGTGTCTTTCTAAGGACATCACATACGGTGTATGTGATGGAGAACTGGAATTGAGGCTTATTGAAAAATGATGAACTATTTGTTGTAGTTCAGCAGCTGTTTTCACTGCTGGATGGCTCAAAGTCTGTATCTGGGATTCACTAAGATTTTTACGATAATCACCTGTGCTATATAGAAACTCAGCATTCTAATCCTGCCTTTTTTTCCAATTAAAATTTGGTCTGGTGTGATTTGAGGCACATTGCTTTTCTTCTCTTGATTGCAATAGGTGGAGCACTCTAGGAAGGTTTTATACTTTTTTCTCTAGGCATTATTCACTTTTGTGAGAAATAGCTATTATCAGAGAGAGGTGGAAGAAGGTGGTTAAGTGATATTCACTCTGTTCTCCCCTCTGCCCCCTCCAACTTTTCCACAAGCGTTGGGAAGTCTTTAGAAAGGACTTTCCTGACTTAAGAAGAATAATGATACAGATTTTAGTGAGAGTGTGAGGATTGTGGAGACAGGAGTGAATCCCCCCACCCTCAAGCAAAAGATAGTGTTATTCTGTTTATAGGAACCACAGCCATCTTCTGCTGTGTATACACCTTCTGCTGTATATAGTACTTCTGCTAAGTATTGCTTGGAATGCAACAGACTCTTCTAGAGCCAGGTTGGTAAACTTCTTCTGTAAAGCCAGATAAACGTAGGCTTTGTGGGCTACACAGTCTCTGTCACAACTGCATAAACAATATGTAAATGAATGGTTGTAGCCGTGCTCCAATAAGACTTTTCTTACAAAAACAGGCAGCAAATTGGGATTGGCCTGCAGGCTGTAGTTTGCTGACCCCCTGTTCTAGAGCATCAGCAGGATCAAAATTTCTTTCTCTTTCTTTGGTGACCTCTTTTTTTTTCTACTAGTTTAATTCAGTGTGTTGTTTTCTTTTTAAATGCATTATTCTTTTTTTTTAATTTTTAACTTTTTTGTTTTGCCATTAAACAATGTAAACATTTTTTTTTGTCGCCCTTTGCCAATTTCTCCCTAATTCTCCCCCTCCCCCTTTCCCACCTCTGGTGGCCTCAGCTTTGTTCTCTTCTTCTGAAAGTTCAAGGAATTATTGATTGTTGTATCTTTCTTTTTTTTTCCCCTCAGCTCCTACTTATGAGGGAGGACATGTGGTATTTCTTTCTGTACCTGGCTTATTCCACTTAACATAATTTTCTCTAAGTTTGCCCATGTTGCTGCAAATAGCAGAATTTCATTCCCTTTTATGGCAGACTAGAATTCTATTTTGTATGTATGCCACATTTTCCTTATCCAGTCATTTGTCGATGAACATTTAGGTTGGATCCAACTCTTAGTTGTTGTGAATAGAGCTGCAGTAAACATGGGAGTGCAGGTATTCCTTCGACATGATGATTTCCATTCCTTTAGGTATATACCCAGCAGTGGAATTGCTGGATTGTATGGCAGTTCTACCTGTAGTTGTTTGAGGAAACTCCATACTGTTGTCCATAATGGCTGTACAGATTTACAGTCTCACTAACAGTGTAGAAGCGTTCCCCAGTGACCTCTTTTTAAGATTATGATGTTGTTTTATATTGTAATGGTTGGCAGTAGAATGTTGGAACAGTTTCACTCTTCGAAGATTCCTCTCTAAGAGGTTTACAGACTTTAGAAAACTGTGCAGTATTTTGTTTGAGGAGCCCACCTTGCCGTGCTGTGTCTCTTGATGGGGATCATAGAGGGTGTTGCCAGTCTACCTCCTCCTGTAGGCATTCCGTTCCCTGTGAAAACAGCTTTCTAGCTGATAGTACCACAGTGCAAGGATGACCACACCTAATTTTAATGTCCTGTTTGGAAGATTATCCAACTGAAGTTTCTTGCTGGGACAGGATGTCATTTGAATAAGTCATTCTTTTTTTAGTATATGTGCTGCCAAAACAAGCACTGAGTAATCATTCTTCTAATGCTAGTACACGATTCTGCCTCCTCTAATAATGTCTGAAATGATTTGTAGGGATTATGACAATGTTTTAACATTTGTGTTTTCAGTATTTGTGGGCAGAGAGTAACCCTGGCCTGGGTTACATCAAGAATGCTGGGAAAGATAATGTGTAGATTGTGAAATGAAATACAACTGCCATCCCTTTGCTGCCTAGAGTGTAACTTAAAAAAATGAGCATTACAGATGCAACTTTCCCCTTTTGTGAATCACGAATAATTTGGCGGCATATTCCCAGATATGAGCAGTAGTTCCTGTGTTCAGTATCTGTAATAAAATAATTCTTCTGAGCAGCTGAAATGAAATTCAGAAAATTGGATTTATGCTAATAAAGAACATTAGTAATGAAGATTTGGATAATGCAAAGTTAAAGGGCAAAACATTACTTATCATGGCATCAGAGCATGACACAGACATTTCTCCTGATTTCTTTGAAATAATACTGTTCCTTTAGTATACCCCCAAAATGAGTAGTTTATCAGGTTGGATTTCATAGGCCACTGATTTATGATTAAAATTTTGAAAAGATTGTGCTCACAAGATCTACTTCTTTCAACTAAGATCTACTTTTTTCAATCTTTTGTACAAGTAGTGCATATAGAACTATTTTCATCGTGGTCTGTGGCTTGTAGTCATTTTGTCCCTTATTTTTTTTACACTGATATCCCTTAAAGGATGACTGAAAGTAAATTTTCTTTCTAAAGTTGAGGTGGTGATGACTTACTGTGTTAATATCTTGGAGGTGAAGGATGTTGAAGGTATTAATGTATGTTACTCACATGTGTAGTAATTTATTTATTTTTTAATCAACTTAAATGGTTTTACAAACTTACAGTTTTGATTCAGGACAGCTTCCTCAAGGCAAATTTCCTTTCAGAGGGAATGATGACTTTTAATTAGCAGTGATGATTGAATTTAATCCTGCCATACCAAGGATGAGCTAGGCAGTACAAGTTAGAGAAAAAGTGATTTCATTGTGAAATAAATGAATTATCCTGTAGGTTATTTTGTCTTTTCTGACATTGTCCCCTTTTGTCCTTTTTTTCTAGATAAATGTAAATGAAATCACCAGATTTTCAGATTTCCCCTTGTCCAAAAAAACATTGAAAGGTAGGTATATGGTGATCTTGGGACATGTTATTGGATTTCTTGATGCTTTTTTATAAATTAGAGAGGATTTAGGGAGTTTAACCTGAAAAATCTTACTTTGATATCATGAAAACCAATTAAAAATGAGCAGTATTAATTTGAGTTTTAACAATCTGTCAGTCTCATGATTTCTAGACCAAAGAACATTGAAAAAAAAAAAAAGATGCTAGGAGCCTCTGAATAATTAAAATGAAACCTAATCGTGTTAGTTAAAATAAGCAAAGGAACAAACAAAAATTTGATACCCTCTGTATTGGTTTGCTAGGGTTGCCAAAACAAAATACCTAACTGGGTGTCTTATTTATTTTTTCACAGTTCTGGAGGCTAGAAGTCTGAGAAGAAGGTGCTGTCAGGGTTGGTTTCTTCTCAGGGCCATAAGGGAGGGATCTTTTTCAGGCCTCCCTCTTTGGCTTGTGGACAGCTGCCCTCTTGCTGCCCCTCTGTCTTTTTTTTTAATTGACAAGAATTGTATGTGTTGTATACAACATAATGTTTTGAAATATGTATCAGAGTACTTTGAAAAGGTTGTGGAAAAATGGAATTAAAATGTAATATGAATCCTTCCGTGAACTTTTTGAAGGCTCCTCATATATGTTGTGGAATGGTTAAATAAAGCCAATTAACATTTGCATTCCCTCACTTTTTTTTTTTTTTTTTGGTAAGAACACTTAAAATTTACTCTTACTCTTAGCAGTTTTCAAGTATACAGTATATTATAAGTAACTATAGTCACCATGATGCACAGTAGGCATCTTGAACTTATTCTTTAAAGGCTGCATAGTATTCCACTGAGTGTATATGTACTGTATTTTCTTTATCCTTTGCTAGACACTTAGGTTGATTTCATGTCTTGGCTATTATGAATAATGCTGCAATGAACATGGGCGTGCACATCTTTCTTCAACATACTGATTTCATATCCTTTGGATATATACCCAGTAGTGGGATTATTGGATCATATTGTAACTTGCTACCTATTCACATGGTTGTCCTTCTATGCATGTCACCCTTGGCGTCAGTTTGTTCAAAATTCTCCTTAAAAAGACGCCAGTCATGGTGGATTAGAGTCTACCCTGAGGGACCCATTTTAACTCAATCCCCTCTTTAAAGGATCTGTCTGTCTCTAAATACAGTCACCTTCTGAGGTACTGGAGGTGAGGACTTCAACAAAGGAGTTTTGGGAAGACACAGCTGAGCCTGTAACACTAGGATTTTCTAAAGTATCATTTTCCCTTTCCACACTGCCAGGTTTGCAAGAAGCCCAGTACCGTCTGGTTACTGAGATACAGAAGCAGACCACTGGGTTGGCTTTGCAAGGTAAAGATGTACTTGGAGCTGCCAAAACTGGATCTGGCAAGACTTTGGCTTTCCTTGTTCCGGTAAGTGCTTTACTTATATTGGATCAGATCCTCTATTATACAATTTTATAACATTCTGTACCTTAGGTGCGAATGAGTAATTATGTAAATAGTTGTTTTCATATTGGATTTCCTGGCTAGAATGCAAGCTTTATTAGGAGCCACATCTGTCTTGTTCTCCACCATATTCCCCAGATCCTATTGCACAGGGTGGGCACTCAGAAACTTATTGAATGAATAAATGATTGTGCCTTGACAAGCCTTTATATTCTTGAAGGTTGTTGGGTGTTCCAGTATGGCAATTCAGTGCAGTAGGACTGGTAGGGAAAGCTGTTCCTGTTATCACCCTTGCAAACCTGCCAATAGCATTTATTCTTGCTACCTATTTAGGACAAAGCTGAAATATTGTCATGTTAAGGAGATCTGGACATTTGTTAAGAATTTCCTGGGTCATTGACATGTCCCAGTAAAACAGTAGAGCTTCCTAGGAATTCACTTACATCTCAGTTACATAGTTTGTCTCCTAATTTTTGATTCCTACAAAATAATTGTCCCAGAAAAATCATATTTTAGTATTTGTTCCAAGTATTGCAAAATCATTTTGCTCTTAAGTCCTAGTTTTTTTTAAAGCAGAGTATCCATACAGTTAGAGAATTCAGTCAATATATAACTTCAGCAGTAACACAGCTAAAAGTTTATTTTTATGTGGTTATTGCTCAGAAAATGATAAATATTTTTCTTCAGTGTGTTTTAATGGTTTGTGGGCTACACATACCTTTCACTGATATCCAGTCTCCTGATGGGATAGCTCTGGCAGCAGCTGAGCTACCATGGGGCTTCTTTTCCTTTCCTTCTGAGTTAGAGGTGGATGCTTCTGATGGAAGAAAAAGAAACAAAATCTGTTCTTTAGGATTGGATAAAACTTGAGTGTTATGTCTTCTGCTTAGAGGGTGCCTTTGATTTGAGGGGCAATACTGAGATGTGGGTCAAAAAGCTGATTTCTCTAAGGACTTACTGAATATGAGTTTGTTGTCTTTTTTGAGGTGCTGGAAGCCTTATATCGTCTACAATGGACCTCAACAGATGGGCTGGGGGGGGTTCTGATAATATCACCCACGAGAGAACTGGCCTATCAGACCTTTGAGGTTCTCAGAAAAGTGGGAAAGAATCATGACTTTTCAGCTGGTCTCATCATTGGTGGCAAGGTTTGTCTTTTTGTCCTTTTCCTTCTTTCTTTCCTTCTACCATGTTGAAGCATTGTGGCACTTGACAGGCGAGAGGTGGAGACTTCATCGAAACAGACTGACCTCCTAGGCAGGTCCTCATAGGTAGTGATGCTTTGGTGTGGTCACTGTCATCTAGGGTCTGGTCCTGAAAGTCTGTTTTTGTCAGGGTATCTGAATTGATGAAGCTCTCAGAGATAGATTTACTCTAATCAGCCTATAAATCTACTTATTTATATAAGGAAAGATGACATTTCAGGATGTGGACTAGTACCTTTAATAAAATATCTGTCTAGGAGGTTGAATAATTCACAACATTGCTATGTCAGCAGTAGAAGAAAGGAACGTAGATTGTTTTGAGGAGTGTTTATTTTAGGTCATGGTTAAAACTTGCTGTCCAATTTTTGTTCTACTTTATAGTACATTTGGAATGCCTGTATCTGCTAGAATCTCCTCTAGACTGAAGGTAAGTTCTTAACTTCTTGAATTTCTATGCAAACATACACAAAAGAGGAAAGAATAGCATCCAGACCCTCATGTACTCATGTAACTGTCACCCAGCTTAACAATTAACAACATTCTGTGGTTCTTGTCTCAAGGAGAGAGAACCTCTAAAATGTAGAGAGCTTGGCTCTTTTTTTTTTTTTTCAGTCCACAAAGTGTGGTGAGTAGCGTTGGAGAGCTTGTTGAGTGTTCCTGGGTACTGATTTAAAGAATGGGGGTAATTCTGGGTTTTAAGTCAATTCTGGTGGCCTTAATAGGAAATCAAGACTTACAAATGGAGCATTCATTTAATATATACGGGGGGTACTTCAAAAAGTTCATGGAAAAATAGAATTAAAAGATAATACAAATCGTTCTATGAAAATTTTGAAGATCCCTGGTGTGTGTGTAATTTTTTTTGTTGTTTTTTGCCTCAAATCTGGGTATGACTAAGAATCTAGAAGACCCCTGTATTAGTCAGGGTTCTCCAGAGAGACAGAATCAATAGGATATGTTATAATTATGAGAAGGATTTATTCGGGGGATAAGCTCACATGGCTATGAAGAAAAGTCCCACGATAGGCTGTCTATAAACCGGATGCCAGTAGTGTGGCTCAGTCCAAGTCCAAAGGCCTCAAAACCAGGGAAGCTGATGGTGTCCTTGGTGTAAGTTCTGGAACCCCAAAACTGTAGAGTCTCAAGTCTGATGTCCAGGAGAGACAGGAGAGAAGAGTGTATCCCAGCTCCAGCAGATCCAGAGAGCGAGCGGTTCACCTCTTTCTTCTGTCTCTTTTGTTCTTTCCGGACCCCCAGAAGATCGGATGGTTCCCATCCATACTGAGGGTGGGTCTTTCACACCCAGGCCACTCAGACTCTCATACTAATCTCTGCTGGAAACACCCCCATGGACACACCTGAAAAGATTGCTTTACCAGGTTTCTCAGCATTCCTTCATCTAACCAAGTTGCCATCTATAATTAACCTTCACAACCTCTGAGCTCTTTAGGTCTTCACTCAGGAATTTGATTTAGCCCCCAAATTTGGATGCACTGCAGAAATAGAAGAGAGAAGTTATGTTTTTTTCCTGAATATGTAAACTGCTATGATAAAATGCCACATGCAGATGGCTTTTTATAGTTTTGGTATACAGGCTGCTCAGTGATGTGTCTGTGTAATCAAAAGAAAGAACTGTTTTCAGGATCTGAAACATGAAGCTGAGAGGATCAACAATGTAAATATACTTGTTTGCACACCGGGTCGGCTTCTTCAACACATGGATGAAACGATATGTTTTCATGCTACTAATCTCCAAATGTAGGTGAGTCTAACAAATTTCTAATGGAAAATAACTCAGACTGAGGAGAGAGCCATCACATTTTAATGATATAAATGTTATATTAGATAACTATTATGATTAAAAACAATCTGAGGAATAACTTTTAAGTTTTTTGGCATGTGGGCTCCAAACCTAGAGAATACAATTAGCCCTTTTTTTCTTTTTCTTTTTCTTTTTTTTTTTAAATATGTACTCTTATATGTGAAATTAGGTACTTCAATATTAGACATTGCCGAGAGTTTTTTAAATCTGTCACAGCCACTTCTGATCACTGAAACGTCAAATTGGCATTTTTTAAAATGAACTTTTTCTGTTTTGCTTGGTGATACTACCTAATGTGTATTCTTTTAATCAACTTTTTATTTTTGAATACTTGTAGATTTGTGGAAAAGTTACAATGATGGTAAGAGTTCCTTTGTTCCCTTCACCCAGTTTTCCCTGATGTTAACATCTTGCTTAACTATGGCATCTTTGTCAAAACTAAGATCAATATTGGTATGTTATGTAAATGCCAGGCTTTATTCAGATTTCACCAGTTTCCACTGATGTCCTTTTTATTTTTTTAGGGTCCAATCCAGGATACTACATTGCATTTAGCCTGATATATATTTTAAATATTATAGTTCAACTTGCATTTTCTTTTTTAGTTCTTGATGAAGCAGATAGAATCTTGGATATGGGCTTTGCTGATACCATGAATGCTATTATTGAAAATCCTCCCAAGAGACATCAGACTTTACTTTTCTCAGCAACACAAACCAAATCTGTAAAGGACCTTGCACGCTTGAGTTTGAAAAACGCTGAGTATGTCTGGGTTCATGAGAAAGCAAAATATAGGTATGTACTCTTTGATTCAACCAAAAATCAATGTTCTTTTTTAGTTTAAGAATTTGATATTTTAAATTTATGTTTTCTAGGAAATAAAATGTTTTATGTTATTAGATGTGCCAAGCATAGTAAATATGTCAGTTAAAATTACTCAAATTTTGGATATATCTTTAATGTGAGTATGCTCTAAAGCAGCATTTCCCAAAATGTGGTTTGGGAACATTATTTTTTCTATAAGATGTTAACAGGTATTTTACCATTTACCAGCTCTTCTCTCCTCCCACCACTCCCCCAGATAAATGAGAGAGAGGATGAATTCCTGGATAGATAAATAGCAAATGTTGAGTCAAAGTGAAACAGTTTTTTTTACGTCAAGATTTCTCAGAACCTTTAATGTTTTCATGGATGTTGTGACTCCTCAAAGCAGTGGGAGGTAGATACAGCTTGCTACATTTACCAAAATTATTTGGGTACGTAATCATTCTTTGGCAGTATTACGCAAGACCAATGTGCTATGGAGAACATTTTATCAAATGCATTAAGAGTTAGCAAAATATCTTTGTTTAAAATTGTTTTAGCATCTGTTATTTTGTCTTGGTTTCACTAAAAACTGGAAGTAAAATATGTGTGTTTATGTGACAGTAAAAAGTGTGTGTGTTAGTGGTATGCAAATGGTTGAGGGAAACTGTATTTCGATATGACAATTGGAAGTATGTGTATATTGGGTATGAATCATTATAGATTATGGACATACTTGACTTCCAGAAGAAATGTTTTCCAGTGAATATAAGTTGGATTCTGTGTTGAAGACATTAATATGGATTCAATTGTACCATTATTTGTATCTTAAAACTTTCATTTCTTCTTGCTATGAAATGTTAGTATAACAAGAAATAGATTTGGAAAGTGAATTTGGTTATCCTGTTGGAAAGTCCCTAAGTACAGAAAATATAGATATTCAGGCCCACCTTGACCTTCTTCATCAGATGTCTAGGATTAAAAAAGAGCCTAAAAGAGGCCAGACTATATGCTTCCAGGTGATCCTAACAGATAAACTTTGGAGAATCTGAGTACTGGTAGCTTTTGCTATCAAAAACTTGGCAGTGGAACAGGAAGAGATATTTGAGGTATAGTTTCTTTCTTGGCTTACTATTTAGTTGACATTGGTCTTTTAAAGTTGTGTTGAGATAACTATTGAAATTTGTTACAATTAACGTGATAATGTAAAGTCTACTATCTAAGTCTTTTGATTTTTCTCCTTTGTTCTTTTTGCTGTTTGCCTCGTGCTTATTTTCAAAATTCATTAGACACAAATTTTTCAATTATGAATTTCTAAAGCCTTCTATAATTTAAGTTAATTGTGCACAGTATCCCTATCCCTAATTTCTGTAGATGATAGAGTTGGTTATTATCTGTAGGTTATAAAATTTTTAGAGAAAAACTGAATGTGAAGACTTTGATTATATTTCGCAAATGATTGTTGAAATGCAGTTCCATCACTTGTGAAAATGTGGCTTTCAGGAAAAAGGTTTAGAAGGCAGATATGCAGCCACATAATTTACAAAACTACAGGGTGTATGATAGTGACTGCAGTGCTCTGTAGATCCATATTCATTGGAAGCCCTATAAAAAAGCATATGCTGTTGGGAATTTTGTCTGATGTAATTATTGACTTTTCTCCTTTAACAGTTAATACGTCATGACAAGTTATAATCAAGAATATCTTAAGGTATTATAGAATATCTACTCTCATATTATGAAGGAACTGGAAATTAAATTTAAAAAATTTACATCTTCTTGAAGTTGTATGTCACACTATACTTAGAAAAAGTGTAAGTTTTTTCTTTATATTGCTATATGTAGACAAATAGTGCTTCTAATGTTTTTATTTTTAAGAGAAAATAGTTGCCTTTGGGCCATAGTGACTTCCTGTTTTCCAGTGACTATAAGTTGAATTCTGTGGTACATTATAAAAAATTTCAAATTTGAGATACATATTTTGAGTTTATATTATTTGAGATACATACAAATTTAGTATTAAATTTTCTGTTAACTTGAAACATTAATCATTATAAAATGTTCCTTTTTATCTTTACTAATACTTTTTGCCCTTAAAGTCTAGTTTGATTGCTGTTAGTCTGCCGATAGCAGCTTTCTTTTGGTTAGTGTTTGCATGGTGAATCTTTCCCATCCTTTTTCTTTCTACGTTGTGTACATCCTTAACAGTTTTAGATTTGTCTTTGTAAGTAGCATATTGATTTTTATCTTGTATGATAATTGCTTTTTAACCCGGGTGTTTTCTTCTTGCATTTTTGTGCTTCCATTTGAGAATTTTTCTTTTAGTCAACGAATTTTCTTTTAGTACATGTTTGTTAGTGAAAAATTCTGGTTTGACTTTTCTGAAAACCTCTTTAGTTTTTGAAGGCTGTCTTGGCAATTTTTTTTTTTTTTTTTTTTTGCTTTTCAGAGGTATCTTCTATTGTGCTCTAGTTTCCATTATTTCTGTTAAAGTCAGCTGACAGTTCTCTTGTTCCTTTGAAGGTATTATTATTTTTTTTTTTGTAAGATTTTTCTCTTTGGTTTTTACTAAAAATCCTTTGTGCTCCGCCTATTCACTCCTCCTTAACGCCTGGCAACCAATGGCCTTTCTACTGTCTCCATCTTTGTCTTTTCCAGACTGTCATATAGTTGGAATTATACTGTATATAGCTTTTTCAGATTGGCTTCTTTCACTTAGTAATATGCATTTAAGATTCCTCCAGGTCTTTTCATGGCTTGAGAGCATGTTTCTTTTTAGCGCTGATTAGTATTTCATTGCCGGGATGTTACAATTTATTTATCCATTCACCGACTAAAGCACATCTTGATTATTTTCAAGGTTTGGCAATTATGAATAAATAAAGCTGCTATAAACATCCATGTGTAGGTTTCTGTGTGGACATTAAGTTTCAGCTCCTTTGGGTAAATACCAAGGAGCACAATTGCTAGACCAGATGGTAAGAGTATGTTTAGTTTTGTAAGGGGGAAAAAAAAACAACAACAAAAAAAAACTGCCAAACTGTCTTCCAAAGTGGCTGGACTATTTTTTGCATTCCCGCCAACA
Organism: Cynocephalus volans; assembly: GCF_027409185.1. NCBI lineage: Eukaryota > Metazoa > Chordata > Mammalia > Dermoptera > Cynocephalidae > Cynocephalus > Cynocephalus volans. The sequence continues at coordinate 85,928,277 of NC_084463.1, forward strand.
GTGAGTGAGAGTTCCTGTTGTTCAGCATTGGCAGTGTTTGGTGTTGTCCGTGTTCTGGATTTTGGCCATTCTAATAAGTGTACTAGTATCTCATTGTTCTGATTTGCATTTCCCTATGACATATTGTGTGGAGCATCTTTTTATTTATTTGATTGTGTGTAGGCTGGGAATGAGCATCTTTTCATATGTTCATTTGCCATCTGTATAACCATCCTCTTTGGAGAGGTGTCAAAGTCTTTGGCCCATTTGATTGAGTTGTTTGTTATTGAGTTTTAAGAGTTCTTTGTATATTTTGGAGAACAGTCCTTTATCAGATGTCTTTTGCAATTATTTTCTCCCATTCTGTGGTTTGTCTTCTCATTCTCTTGATGGTATCTTTCACAGATCAGAAATTTTTACTTTTGGTGAAGTCCAGCTTATGTTCTCCTTTTGTGGATTGTGACTTTGTCATATCTAAAACCAGTTGACTTCTAGTTTTTGATTGTTTCCCTTTTTTCCCTGTCAATATAAACACAGATACACACAGGTGCACATGTGTATGCGTATGTGTTGTATATGCGCACCCTGATAAATAGTACCAAACTATGTTCTGTTTTGCTACTGGCTTCTTAACAATGTATCATAGAGATTGCTCCACAGCAGTATATGGATAGATTTCTCATTCCTTTTTTATAGTTGCACGATATTTAATTGTGTGGATATACAATAGTTTATTCTGTGAGTTCCCAACTGATGGACATTTGGGTTGGATTTTCATCTTGTTTTTGTTTTTTATTGGAGTATTTTTGGAATAGAATCCTAAAAGTAGGTTTACTTAAAGAGCAAGTGCATGTGTATTTCTCTCCAACATTTTAATATGAAATTTCAAAAATGCAATAAATACAAAGACTTTAACAGTAAACACCTTATACCTACACCTGGATGCTACCTAATTTACTAGCCATTTATCCATCCCTCTAACTGTATATTAACTCCTCTCATTTTTTGATGCATTTCAAAGTAAATTGCAGATATCTGTCTACATCCCCCTAAGTACTTCAGCACACCTATCACTAATGAGAGTTCAGTATTTGTATAGATTTTCTTTTTCTGATGTAAAATTTACATATAATGAAAAATGCAAATTCAAAGTGTACATTTGCTGAGTTTTAATGAATGTATATATCTCTGTAACCCAAACCTCTGATAAGATATAGAACATTGCCATTAGCCCAGCAAGTTCTCTTGTGCCTCTTTTTAGTTCACCCTTGGCCCTACACTTTCAGAGGTGACCACTATTTGCATATATGTCTGTGTGTGTGTGTGTGTGTGTGTGTGTGTGTGTGTGTGTGTTTGACATATAATCTATAAGGGATTTTGAATGTATTTTAAAGTCATGTGTTGGATTTACTTTTTTAAGGAACAATAGAGAAAAGATCTCTTTTTGACGTATGTGTGTGGGAAATTTGTTTGAGAGATATGCCACCATAAAAATTTGTTTCCTTTTTTGGTCTGGATTTCGAAGTTACTACCATGGCATACTTTTAATGTTTTTCCTCCCCTTAATTCCACAAGCACCCCTGCCACTTTGGAACAGAATTACATAGTTTGTGAGCTGCAGCAAAAAATAAGTGTGCTATATTCCTTCTTGAGAAGCCATCTGAAAAAGAAGAGTATTGTATTTTTCTCCAGTTGCAAAGAGGTACTAACTGTTTATTTTCTTTATGAACTTATTGATGTTGAATCATCCCTTTTGAGATACCACATTTCGGTTACACAAATAATTGTATCATATGAGAAACACAGTGCTAGGTGTGGCAATGGATCTGTAGATAATAAGAATCCCGTGTCTTTTTGTAAAGGAATCTGTGGATGGGACTTTAATCTGGATGAGGGCAGAAACTGTCTTTTCTTCAGTATTGTGGTAGGTGCTAACAATACTGGAAACGTAGTAGCTCTCACATATTGGTAGAATGAACAATTGGCAGCTAGGCTAAGCAGAGGTCTTTATAATCTGACACTTCCCATCCCCTCCATGGATATGGAACTGAGTATTGCGTTTATTTCCGTGCTTCATATCTTTGTTCGTGCTGATCTCTGTTTGGGATGTCCTCTCTGTATCCCTTCACCCTAATTCTGGGGAAATATTTAGTGTTCTTTAAGGCTAAGTTCAGATGTTCCACACGAAAGTCCTTTTCTGACACTTCCATTTTTTAGAATCAGTTGCTCTCTCCCCTGTCCTTCTGTAGTGTTTTGTTTATACCTTTATTTAGTTCATAAACACTTCTTGAACACTATACCAGTGCTAGGAATAAGGGATTCAGAGATGTATGAGGTGTCCATTGACAGGTGACTGGATAAAGACAAGGTGGTATATATACACAATGGATTACTACTCAGCTGTAAAAAGTGAAATCCTATCATCTGTGGCAACATGGATGAGCCTAGAAGACATGAAGTTAAGTGAGATAAGTCAGGCACAGAAAAATAAATACCCCATGTTCTCACTCATGTGTGGGAGCTGGAGAAAAAAATTGAGCTTATAGAAGTAGAGAGTAGAATTGTGGTTACTAGAGGCTGGGAAGAAAGGGAGGTAGGAAGAGTTAACAGAATCAAAATCACAGCTAGAGAGGAGAAATAAGTTCTAGTGGACTATGGTAGTGGTAGGCATTTATAATTAACAACTTATTGTATATTCTCAAATGGCTAGAAGACAGGAGCTCAAATGTTCTTCTCATCATGAAAATGATAAATTGTTGTGTTGGCGAATATACTAATTACCCTGATAGGATTTCACACATTGTATACATATATTGAAATATAACTCATGTATAATCAATACATGTCAATTAAAAAATAAGTTTTTATTCATCATAAAAAAAGTTCATGGAAAAATAGAAATAAAAGATAATACAAATCTTTCCATGAACTTTTTGGAGTACTCATGTGAGAAAACTTTGTCTCCTCCCCTAAGGAGAAGGGAGCATGGTCAATTTTGTGTGCCAGTTTTTCTTGTACCATGTTTCAGACTCCTGATCACATACAGTAGTTGGCATCTTGTAGATCATTTCTAGATTTATAGCTTTTACAACAGCTGAGCTTGACAAATATGCAGGTGAGTTTCCCTCCAGCTTGTGGGGAAGATGAATGGTGGTTTGTTTCTCTTGTTGGGTGAAAACACTTGAACTCTATCATTTTACTATGTAAAGAATAACTTCATATTTTTTTAAGACCTATTTTAGATTTTCAGGACTTTATATCTTCTAAAAAAGGATGGTTTTGGTATCTAGATGTTAGGAAATAAATCTGAGAGTCCTGTTAAAGTTTCTGCTTTGTAATACTCTGCTTTTCTTCTTGTCACAGTAGACAAAGTGTCCTTGCTTGTATCTGTGACTAACTCTTCTTGTGTGTTAGACTGTCTTCTCGTGTGCTCAAGTCCTTTGCTACTGCAAATACCCCTTTCTCTCCTGCATTTTCTTTTCTCCCTATCATTCTTTAATATTGCCCATATTAAAAATAAAAATCAAATCCTGTGTCCCTTTCTAGTCACTACCTCTTTTCTCTGCTCTTCTTCATAGCAAATTCTCCTAAAGGCTTATCTCTAATAGCTGAGTCACTTTATCATCTCCTTTTCTCTCCTTAGCCCACCTTTGAGTCAGCCTTTATTAAGGGATGCAGCTTTCCAGAGGTGGTGCTCAGTTATCAGTCTTTATCTTACTTGACCTCTTAGAAGCATTTGGTACTGCTGACCATTTTCTCCCTCTTGAAGCAGTCTTTAGACTGCTGTGACTCCTCAGTCATTAACCTGTCCTCCCCTCATGTTTTCTGACTACTCTAATTTTAACCTCCTCTACTTGACCTCTGCAGTTTGGAGTGCCTCAGATCACTCTACTCCACTCTTTTCCCATCTATGCTTTCTTTCTAAGTAACATCATTAGTTTCATGGCTTTAAATTCTGTCTATGTGCTAACAACTGCCAAATCCACATCTCAAGCCCTAACTTCTTTCCTGAGCTCCAGACTTGTGTATCCCCTTGACTACTGGGTATGTTGCATACCTACAATGCATCTCAAATTTAACATAGGAAAAGCAATTTAAGAGTTCCTGTCCCTATGTCTTCCTTCCCCAACTCTTCCCCATCTTGATAAATGACTGAATCCTTAATTCCTGTCTGTCTTCATCCCATATTAAATCTATCGATAACTCATAAGCTCTGTCACTTCTCACCCCCTCCCATGCTACAGTGCAGTCTGAACCATGCTTAACTTTGTCTTAGCCTTCTAATTTGTCTCCCCATTCTCTCTCTTTCCTGTAGTTTTCCCACGTAATAGCCAGAATGGATCTTTGGAAAGTAGAAACTGGAATATGTCATTGCCTTGCTTAAGACCCTCCAATGACTTTCTATAAATTAGAATTAAACTCCATACTTAGAACTTACATGGCTTTATCCCACATATATTTTCCCCCTCAGTTAGTTTGTCAATTCAAGGCCAGTCCTGATTCAAGAGATAGAGAAAGTTTTTATGAACTCAGTTTACACTTCCTGAGTTTCTATATGTACTTCTTCTGAGATTGATTTGCCTGAGTGCATCTGTGGTCTGGAAATTCTACTTTTCCATCTCCCCTTTCATGGTGGCCCTTTTAATATCTTTACAAAAGACAGGTGTAAGTTCATCTATCCCCAGTCTTACTGGTACATTGTCCCAGAATCAGAACCTTTCACTAGAGTATTGCTATTGAGAAAATGAATGTGTCTGCTGACTCTGTAACACGTGATTTTGCAATTTAGGTGGTGTCCCATTCTTTACCTTCAACAGAATTGAAGAGAGACTTTAATGGAGTTATTAACTGATAGATGATTACAAATAATTTTTGCTGATCTGTCATTATGATTTTTGGCATATTTTGAAGGAGTTCAGAGTTAAGGTTTCTTCTAGTCCTTTTTCTGTATTTATGTGAACAGATTTTCTTAACTCCTATGTTAGAGAAAATAGGAATAAAATGCTGAACTCTGCCTCAGTCTATCAATCCAGTTTCCGTTTATGAGTATATAAACTAGAGACATAAAACTAAAACAGTAAGCTCCTTCTAGTTCCGTACATTCAGATGTATTTACAATAAAATTTTGTCTTATAGTTATTTATCAAATCCTAACATATTTCTTGTTTTGGTCAGTTTTATACTACTATTATGATAATTTCTCAGTCTGAGAAGAAAGTTAATAAAGCCATATAAACAGAAAATTAAAATAATGTGTATCAATTTTAACTTTTTTGTTGTGGAAACTTATGGATTATGATAACACGATTAATAAGATTTTCAAGCTTAAAACTTAAGATATGGTTCTGTGGGATCAGGAAATAGAAATGAGAGTTAAAGGAGGAAAGGAAGTAAAAGTTCTTTCTGTTAAAGGAGTTTCTTCACATTTTTTGCATGATTGATGGGTATTAAATTGCTTTGCTATTTAGAATCCGTTGGATACGTTTATAAGAGATAAGTGTTTATTTTTAAAACATCAGTATTTATCAGTAATTACATTTTTTGCAACTATTCAATTTTGGAAAAATTTCAGATAACTTAAATGCAAGAAGAGCATTTTTTCCCCCAAAAAATTATTTTAGGAAAAATTCGATCAAAAATGTTTGAAGATCACAACTCAAGACTACATTTCCCTTTTCTCTGCTCAATATTTAAAAAAATATTTTTTTAATTGGTGAAATGTGTGCTCCTTAGTACATTTTTGCTGTTTATTTTGTAAGATTGCTGCCATCTGGCAGTACCAAACTCATTCTTCTGTTAATGCCCAGGTGCAGTAACTATACCGAGTGTTCTGCCGGCTATGTCCTGGTATTTCTATCCTTGCCCTCCATGGTCGACAGCAGCAGATGAGAAGAATGGAAGTCTATAATGAATTTGTCCGTAAGAGAGCTGCAGTGCTCTTTGCTACTGATATTGCAGCTAGGGGGCTGGGTAAGAAAACTTCCTACAGTGAAATTTCTGTGATCATGGGAAACATGATTTGCTTGTAAGGTGTATTTTGGGAAATATAATAGATTCACATAAGTGGGCTTTCTTTTCTTTCCTCTTATTTTGTAAGAGGAAAAATAAGTAAATTGATGAGAGTGGATTACCGTTAAGAATTTGTTGGTGAAAATTTCCATAATATTTGCATCTTTTGTGCTCTTACTGTTTTTTTATTGATAATTTTACCATAGAATCCTGAGGAACATATAAAACCAAAGGAAGATTAAACATTTAAAGACATGAAAAAAAACCTGTTTCTTTGAAAATTGGAAACTTGTTGATAGCTATTGTCACTCATTTCACAAGAAAAATCAATGAAGTCCATCTTTTTACCAAACATTCTAATTTTTATTTTAAAATCACTACACGTAATGTATTTAAATTTATTTTCAAAAAGCTGCTGTGTTAGTTTACAACTTGTGGCTTTGTGGCGGTGGCATGGGGTGGAAGTAATTAGAGAGGAAAACTAATTAAGAGGTAGGAAGGAGCAAAGGATGAGAATATATAGGTGGTAATTTGAATTCTTCAATCACTTAATTTTATTATATTTGTTAATTATGGCAAATTTTTAAACATAAGCAAAATAAGTTTAATGTCCTCTTATATACACATTATCCAGCTCTAACAATGATCTTTGTCATGATCCCCCTTTTCCTCCTGTCTGTCTTGGAGTATTCTAAAGCATATCTCAGGCATATCAGTTCATCCACATGTGACAGGAGATAGCAGCCAAATATGCATATTTTTAAAGCTCTCTGGGCTATTTTCTCAGCCCTATAACAACTCATTTCCCCACCCCCTCATCACTATTTGGCTATATAGTTTTGAAACATTTTGATTGTGTTTATATGTATTTATATGTCTCTGATTTTTTGAACCTAAAATGCTTTAGGTCAACAAAAGCAAATTTTGAACTGAAGTTTACTCCTTTTAAGGGCCAGATTCCTTTCTTAATTATAAAATAATTCTAAAAAATCACACGTACTATCTACTTACAATGTCATATTTTCCTTGGATTTTCTTAAATCAGATAGCAATCAATGTAGCCCTTTTTGTACCCTTTCTCTGTTGCATTTTACTCCCCTCTCTCCAAACACACTTACTGTCTTATGTTTGGTGTGTAAACTTTTAGTTGAAGGTTCTTTACCTGTAGTCCAAAGAGTCTGTGATAGAATTCAGTGGATCTGAGAACTCTGAAGAGGAGAAAATTACATATTTTCACTAGCCTTTAACTGAAATATAGCATTATAAAGGTAAGCAACAAACTATTATAGTTTCAATAGTACCTATGACTTTGTCACTTACTGAAATCCTTGATGTTTTCATTTTGCATTAGTTTTTACAGATATCTTGGAATATTGTTTACACTCAGTCCTATTTAGATGTTATGGTGGTTATTAGACCCACGATTAGGTCATGTTAGTTAATGTAGTAAACAAGCCCATACATTAGTATATCAAATTCTATAAAAAATATTGATGTCTATAGTTTTTATTAGAAATGTTTTCTCTTGTAGTCCTATATGTTTTCATTTGTGCATTTAAAACATTATTTTGAGGAGTTCATAGGCTTCAACTATGGCACAAAATGTCAAGAGCCTGTGTTCTAGTTTATTTTTTAAAAAGTATTTTCTGTGGATATATTCATTAGCAATTTCTAGTATTATCTTGGGTCTTCTAGAAGTTCATATAAACAATATCGTTATACATACTAGTCTGTGACTTGCTTTTGAAGTCTTTCCATGTTGATGTATAAAGATCCAGTGTTTTTATGAAGAGTACCCCATAGTATGAATTTATGCAGTTATCTATTCATTCCTGTAAATAATGAACACTTAAAGTTGTTTTTTATTTTCCATTACAAACACTTACAGTGAATATCCTGAAGCTCTCTTTTGTAAATGTCCAAGAACTTCTTTAGAATATACCAGTATCTTTTTAAACTTTATTCTTAATTTTAATTTTTAATAATACACGTACATGGGTGTAAAAATGAGTTAAGGGAACATGCAGGCTCTGCTAGAAGTAACTCCTTAACTTTTATTTCCTCTTGTGTTTAGTTCCATATTCCTAAGTAATCTTATGTTCTGCCATTTTTAAATCTATCAAGTTTAGAAATTATCCAGAAACTTCCTTTTATTACCTCTCTAACAATCAACCGTCTTCTGCTACCCGCCATCTATTATATATTGTTATATCACGACTTCTGGTTAAATAAACCTTTTTTTATTTACATTGTTTTGGTTATAAATTAATTGCTTCTGAGGAAAGTGTAGTGTATTAGGGCTACTTTCTTTCTTATGCTTTCTTTTGCGATTTTCTTTGAGTTAATAATTAAGTTGTTACAAAATTTTGCTTAGTTTTCCATGTTCCCAGTTCTAATTTCTCTAATGTTCAAGCAAATGCCACATTCCTAGTTTACTAACAGTTCAGACACAGTTCTGTTTCTTTTCCCCTTGGGACCTCCCTTTTGCAGCTTCTGCCTCTAGTTCTAATCTGAACTGGTTGCTCCATAAGCCGTATGCACGTTTCTCATCCTAGGACTCTTCTTTCTAGATCTCTGTCTTCTTTCTTGGCTTACCTTTTTTTTCTCCCTTTTTAATCTTATTTTCTAATAGCTTCCTAAGCGTACATGGGAGGTAAATTTTGAGTCTTTGCATATCTGATAATGGCATATCTTTGAATGATAATCAGGTTGGGAATAGAATTTGTTTGAAATTTTCTCTCTAAATTTTACAGATATTTTTCATTGTCTTCTAGTAGTCAGTATTCTGTTGAAGGTGTTTGCTTTTCTGATTCTCTGATTCTTTTTTTTGTAACCTGCTTTTCTTTTTCTAGATATACTTAGGATTTTCTGTTCATCCAGTGTCCTGACATTTTATGATAATGTACCTTAGTGCAAGGTCCTACTTAGTTGTTGTGCAGGCATTCAGTGTACATTTTCACTCTGGACCCGTACTTTAATAGAATTTTCTATGATTAATGAAATATTCTACGTCCAGTACTGTAGCTAGTTGCCACATGTGGCAATCGAACACTTGAAATGTGGCTAGTGGAACTGAGGAAGGGATGAGTGTTTAATTTTATTTAATTTTAATTAAACTTGAATAGCTACGATATTGAGCAGTATAGAGACTCATCTCTTTCAGTTGTAAGATACTTACCTTTGAATTGCTTCTTGGTGTTTTGGTTAAATAACATTCAATATTTATGTTATTTTGACTATGTAATTATTGTTTGCTGCTGAGGGAATTAGTTACTTAGATTGTTTCTTATACTTTTTTTTGCAATTCTCTTTGAGTTAACAACTGCCTTATAAAATTTCTCCCCTTCCTCACCCTTATTTACTTTTTTTTTTTTTTTTTTTTGTCTTTTTCGTGACCGGCACTCAGCCAGTGAGTGCACCGGCCATTCCTATATAGGATCCGAACCCGCGGCGGGAGCATCGCTGCGCTCCCAGCGCCGCACTCTCCCGAGTGCGCCACGGGCTCGGCCCCTTATTTACTCTTTCTAGAGGAGGATTTGACCTCTTTGATCTTCTAATTTCCCTGTTCTCTCCTATTGCCCATCTCTTTGTCCTTTTCCTGTTCTTTCTGGAGTATTTCTTTGACTTTATATTTCAACTTCCCTAATAAAATTAAAATTTTTAAGTGTGTAGACCTCCTTTTTTACAGCCTCTTGTTGTTTGATGGATGCATGTTTTCTCTCTCTGAAGGCATTAAGTTTTTATGTTTTCTTCTCCACGTTGTTTCTGTTTCTGCTCTGTAGCCTTTTCTCTGTCATTCATGTTTGAGGCTTCTCTCAGTTTTCTGCAATTAGATGTCTTTTTATATTTAGCAATGAGGCACCAAAAAAACTATTTGAAGTGATTTGTACATGGATGAGGCTTGTTGACTAATGGCCTTCATTGTGAGGGGATTTAGACAGAGTCGATCATTTTGTGGAAGACACAAATGTTGAAGTATATTGTCTTCCAGCATTTAATCTCTCTAGGGAAGAAAACCTCAACCTCATGAGAATTGAGCTTGCTGCTGGCTCTCTGGAAGCCTAGCAAGAAAGTGGACATGCAGGCTTTCCCTCAATACCCCTGTTTTCACTCTGCCTCTGCCTTCTACTGCATCTGGTGTCCTGGGGTCTGAAGCCTTCCTCCAGATTAAGGCTCTTGGTCTTGAGACCCAACTATACAGGAGAGGGTAGGGGACTTGAGACTCTAAGTACTGCTTTCAGCCCATCTTCCTGTTTGTAGCATTGTGACATGCCCCTGCCTTCTGAGTCACCTGCTTACTTCAAGTCCTGAGAGAATTGTTCTAAATATCTCTGTTCTGTTTTTCTTGGTTCTTTCTCCACATACTGAAATTCTGCCCTTTTGAATAGATCATATGACTTAGTGACAGTTTTTCAAAAGAAAAAATTTAACATTTACATGTATATTTTTGTGGGGTACAGTTGTGTCGTTTCAATATATGCATATACTGCACAATGATTCACTTAGGGTAGACAGCATAGTTTTGTACCCATTAGTCCACCACTTCCCCCACCACCCCATTTCCCTCCTGGCCTCTGGTAACTGTTGTTCTACTTTCTACTTCTATGAGAGCCAGTTTTTTTTTTAGATTCCACGTATGAGTGTATGACTTAGTGACAGTTTGATGCTTCTAAGTATCATTATCTTCCAATATCTTTTTGTGTGCTCAGCCCTTTTCCTTGATAGAAATTGATTTGAAATCCTTGCAGCAAAATCAAGGAGTTGAGAGCAGGATTCTCTGGAAATGAATGGAAACTTCTGTAGCCAGAAATATATATGGAATAATTATTGCTAGGAAATGGGGAGGGACCTAGAAAGACATTACTTCGGATAAAGGTGGGAATAGCAGGAAAAGTAAACCTTCATTTAAATTTAGAAACTGGTTTTGTAGTTCACTAGGTCCCCATGAAAAGTGGTTCTTTTAGGTTATTAAATATCAGGGTATTTCATTATTTGTCTGACCCAAAGCAGCTTGTCTCTTCTATGTCAGATATGAAGAAATCTCATTCATACACTGTCATTAATTTAAGTTCACTTTGTCAAAGAAAAATGTTTATCTCTTGGTTCACACAATTAACTTTATTTCTAATAGGATTCACAGATGATCTGTTAGTTTGATGTGATAGTCATAGAAAGTTTGGGCAAGCAATATTGTAAAATATAAATAGTGCAGCAGGACAGACATTTAAACTGATTTTTTTTTTTTTAAACTTGACATTCTTTCTTTGTAGATTTCCCGGCTGTAAATTGGGTTCTTCAGTTTGATTGTCCAGAGGATGCCAACACGTATGTTCACAGAGCCGGTAGAACTGCCAGGTAGGTGTAGCGGCCCATTTCTTTGCTTTTGATGCTAAGTACAAAGCATGCTTCCCAACTGCAGACAAAGAATGGAAGGATTCAGGTACATTTAGTGCTGGTTTGGCATTTTGTGGTGTGAGTTGATAACAGCTTCACAGCTATTGTAAATCATTATGGCAGGTACTCGATTAGTGCTGAGAAGAATCCATGAAAAACTTACTTTAGTTTTATTTTAATCTTCCCTTACTAAAGTTGTCAGTAGAACTGCTCACTGAGCATCATCTCATCGAATCCTAATGATCTCTCAGGTATAGGACCTACTATTCAAAGCTCTGTTTTCAGGTGAGGAAAAACTGAGTCTTTGAGCAGTTAAACAACTTGTTCAAAGATCTACAGAGCCAGTGCAAAGCAGTATGACTCCTCTAGTCTAGATCTTGTCCTCTTCTAGCGTATAGGCTCTAGTAAGAGGCAAAGTGGTGTGGAGTCATGAATTTTTTTCCTTTCTTCCTAGTGCAAGAATTAGAGGCATTGCTGGAGGCCACTCCCAAATATTTCTTTTTGTGCCCCTCTCCCCCAAACCCACCACTCCATGAAAGCACCCTTTGCTCAAGAGCTGTGGGAGAAATAGAACATAGCAAAGTCAGTCATTTGAAACTAAATGGCATAGAAAGGTATCTGAATTAATGAAAAAGGATTCTACGACATGTCATTGCTATTGAGGTTGCAGTGAAGCCTGGAGATGAATGCTTTTGGTAGAATTATAAATAGTTGACATCTTTCTGGATAGCATTTGGTAATGCTTATCAAAGCCTTAGAGTTCTTCTTTTTGCCTTTGTAATTCCGCATCCAGAAATGGATCTTAAGAAAATAGAGATGAGTAAAGTTTCAATAGAGATGTTTGTCTTACTAATACTTGTAATGTTTAAAAATTGATGGCAACCTAAATATTAATCACAATAAGGTTATGATTAGTTACAATTAGCCACAGATGGACTGTTTCTTTGGTTTTACATTTTCTCTCTCAAACCTGGATTATTGAGTATTTATGATATGGATTTCAATGTTGATCTCACTGGACCAACAGTTGCTTGTGATTTCAAGCCACAGGCTTTTGTTTAAGGGTTTCCCAGGGATGGCAAGATCTTTAGGCCCAAGCAAAGACTGTACTTTTCTGGCAAGCTTCTTTTTTCACCTGCTCTGTGCCTGTTTCATCAAGAGGCTCCAGGTGTGAAAGTTTCCTCTATCCCTTGCTCATCCAGGAAGTCCCTTTGGAGTTTAGTCTAAGATTTCTTTGGATCTGTAGTTTTCAGGTGGCTTTGGAAAAAAATATAATTTTTGTTTGTATATGGTAACTTCTTGTTTGTTTCAGCTGGTGAAGGTTTTCCTGTCCTTCTATGGCTTAACAAGAAGTAGAGCTCTTCTTTCCTATATGTTTTTTAATTTTCATAAGCGATGTTTGAATGTTTGAGTGTTTAAATGTTTTTTGATTGATTCACATTTACCCTGAGGTCATCTTCAAATATGGGTTATAATCAAAATGTACTCACTTAAATGTGTTTCTTTGACCAGCATGAAAGAAGGGAGAGAATAGTATAATAATAAAAGACTATTTAAAAATAGGGTTTATATCCTATAGGGTTCAAAAATATGTCTCTTAATTGCCATTTTTTAAATGTTTTATTTTTATTTTTAATTTTTGGGTGGGTATGGTGCATGGATCAAACCCTGGCCTTGGTGTTATCAGCACCACACTCTAACCAACTGAGCTAACTGGCCAGCCTCTCTTAATTGCAACGAGTGGTATAGTATTTTGAACAACAAGCAATAGAGTTAGAACTGGGTTCTGTGTATGATGTCATTGTGTATTCAGGCAAACTTGTCTTCAGGATTTTATTTCTTCTGGTATCTAAGTCAGGTGGGACATGGGTAGAAAAGCAGTGTGTTCTCTTTTCCATTTTATAAGAAAGTGCATGGTGCCTGAGTGGTTCTTAATCTGTTGGGTACATGTTTGAATTATTATTCATAGTGAGACATTCTGAGAAGTCGTTATTTCTCCAGTGTTTAGTTCTCAGTAAATGTGTGGTATGTATACATGTGTACCTGTACTTATGTACACATCTGCATCCTATGGTCCTCTGGATAGGTAAGGTTGGATATGGTGTCTCACAGCATATTGGATGTCGGGCTTACATGCTCTTAGATGTACCAATGATATGGACCTGGATAGGGCAGACCAGACTGACTCCTTCCTAGAATACATTTAGCAGTATTTCAAAATGACTCTCCCTATATGAAGATTATTGGACATCTCAGTATACCAAGAAAAGGTCCAAGACGGAGAAGTATTTCAGGGTTCTTTGTTCCTGGAGAAGTTGTTGAAAATCTTATGTAGTTGAACATCTTATGGAGTTGAGCATGCTGTGGTGAGCATTAAATTGGGTCTTAATGACCGTGGAGAGGAAGAACATCACAATGATTGTGTCTGAAGAGAGAGAATACTAATTTGAAAAAAAAGTTTTAATGTAATTTTTAATGTAGTCATCAATTTTTAAAGTACAGCCTGTTTGACCTTTTGTAACAATTAAAAATATTTTGAATTGACTATTTAGATGTGTAGTCAGTGGAAAGGTTTAGCATATATAATGCTTATTTTGTTCTCTGGTACTTTAAAAGTTGCCATTAATGGGCTTAGAGATAATTAGAAAGTTTTGTGGCCATAGGACTGAATAATTGAATAGAATAAAGGCTAAATTAAAATTTGAGACTAATTAAAGTCATGTGTTAGGCTGTAATTAAAACCAGGTTGCCAGATAGTATTTGCTTTTGGAATTGAACTGTAATATATGAATATAGGAAAATAAATTCGTTAGCAAATAGCTAAGATTTGGGGAATCTGTTCTTTCCTTTCTATACTTTAAATAAAAATAAGGGGTGATTCAGGTACTTGTTGCTTTGAAGTACTTATTCTGTTTTAATTTATTCACCTGTCTAAAATTCTTTTGATCTAGAGCCATCGAGAAAAACTTCCCTTTATTTTCCTTAACCACACACACACCTTAAAAAAAAAAAAGATCTCCTTTAGGGACAAGTGAAGCAAGGGATATGAATATAATTTTATAAAGCTGTATCCTGTGGTGCATTCTACCACTTGAGAGATTCTCTTTAGGGCTTACAGTTTTTGGTACTCATAAAACCAAGCTCTTCCATTTCTTATAAAAATGCCCAGTTGGAAATAGAAAAGATCTGGGAATGAAAGGTAGGCACACCTCAGATACTCCTAACTTTTATAATGCTTTTATTTGGGGAGGTTTGGGGGGGCCTGTGGGAGTTTATGTATAACTATTTTCTTTTCCAGATCAGTAGAAGGTAAAATAATTTCAGCAATATTCTCGCTTAGCTTTATTTGTCTGGCTGCATTTTGTGACTCTCAGAAATTTCATGAGTAATTTGGGTAGCAGAATGTGATTCCACTAGGGGACAGCAGAGGCCAAGCCTTTGCATTGTACGCACACTGGCAGCAGTTTAGATCTTAACAGCAAATGTGAAGGTGGAAACTAGTTAAAATTTCCAATAACGTGAAGAGTTATGGTTTGTTTGTGGAAAATACTAGCACTTTCTGGAATAGATATGGGATTAAAAAAAGTTTCTTTAATTGGTTTGTGAATTGAAATAATAAAAGTGAAAGGACAATTTCCATGAGCATTAACTTAAAGGACAGGAAAATTTGCTAGTGAAAATTCTTTCTTTTATTCCTTTCACTTAGATTCGTGAAAGTCCTGTCTTCATTCTGCTCCTTCTAGATAGAGGCTGATGCTTCCTTATGTGGTAATTTGCCATTGTGTGTTGGTATCTAGGGTTTAAAGTTTTAATAGAAGTGCAAGGCAAATCCTTCATTTTGCATCTTGAAGGAGTGAGGAGCTGGTGTAGAGTATAGCTGTAGAGTAGATAGAGGACTGACATTTCTTAGCAGTCTACATTTTGTCATGAACTTACTTCCCCATCTTGTCTCCTACTGTCCATTCAATACAGCAGGTGGACCAATCCTTTTAAAACACAAGTTAGATCATGTCACTCCTCTGATGGCTTCCCATTTCATTCAGAGTGAAGGCCAGTGACATCCTGGGCCTATGCTGTTCATTCTCCCTTCTGCCCTTCCTTTTTCTGTTCTGCTCTTGTTCCCTGTGCTCCATACTGGCCTTGCTGTTTCTTGTACATGCCAGGCATGTTCTTGCCTTAGGGCCTTTATATTCACTGTTTGGCTCAAATGCTTCCTCAGGTATCCACACAGGTATCTTTCTTACCCTCCACCAACCACTTCTTTCCCTGCTCTGTATTTTCTTTTTTCCATAGCCCTTTCTGCCTTCAAATATGAATTTCAAAGTGTTCATGGAAAGATTCATATCATCTTTTAAATTTATTTTTCCACCAACTTTTTGAAGTACCCTCGTATACTAGAGCATTTACTTAGTATATTTTTTGTTTCTTTCTCCCTATTAGATTGTAAGTTCCACAAAGGCAGCAGTGTTTGTCTAGTTTATTGATGTATGCTATGTGCTTAGAACAGGTCCTGGCATATAGCAGACATTTGAGATAATAAATCCGACTTATGAATAGATCTTACCTAATATGTTAATTATCTATTGCTGTGTAACAAATTGTCCTATGGCTTAGTGGCTTAAAGCAATAATTTACCTCATAGTTTCTGTGGGTGAGGAATCCAGGGGTGGCTCAGCTGGGTCCTCTGGTTCTCAGTCTATCACAAGGCTCCAATCAAGGTGTCATATGGTACTTTAAGCTCAACTAGGGTTGGATTTGTTTCCAAGCTCACTCACATAGTTGTTGGAGATTCATTTCCTCCCTGGCTGTTGGTCAGAGGCATTTTAGTCCCTTTTTATATGGTTGTCTTCATAGGGCAGCTCACAACTTGTCAACTGACCTTATCAGAGAGAGCATTATGAAAGGGCAAGGAATTGAAAGGTGGAAGCAGCAATATCTTTTATGACCTAGACTTGTACGTCACATTCCATCTTATCTGCAGTATCCTAGTGGTCACACATCTGAGCCTATTCACTGTGTGTGAGGTAACTACACAATGGTGTGAATACCAGGAGGTGTGGATTATTGGGAATTATCTTAGAAGCTACCCATCACACCCAGTATCAAGTTTTATTAATAATTTTAAGGATAAAGGCAATCTCGAGTTATAGGTGAAGCAGGAAGAGGTCTGGGACCTCCATTACAGCCCCAGGTATTTTCTTGCCACATTAGGGTGTACTCTGCCCAGCCTAACACAGAAGACTCTAACTGATGTGTGTGACATATCACTTACACAGATGGGCCATTTGTATACTCAGGTGCAGAGCTCACTAGAGAGAAATATCCACTGAATCCATGGATTGTGAACAACTCTGGTACATTCTATTAAAAGCCTCTCATAGATGAGGACCCTCATGCTAACAGCGTTTGTCTCCCAGGAGGTCTGTCAGTATGTTTACGAGGAGATTTGACTTTGGCCATATCACTTTTTTGTTTGTTTGTCTGGCATCCTCCTCCCTACTTACCCCTATACCACATGGGGAATGAATGGATTGTGGCTTAGCTATTTACTTCCCAAAATTTGATAAATATTTGTGTAAATAATGGGTGAACTCATTTAGCCTGTAGAGCAGCCTTATGAAAGAGGTTTTCTTACTAGGAAACTTTTTCTCAGAGACTTGAGGTAAAATGTGTCTAAGATTACTCAGTTGAGTAAGTACCAGGCCTGGGATTTATACTCAGGTCTTTCTGATTCTATAGCTCATTCTTGCCAATGTGCAGCTGTTTACATTTAATGGATTCTAGTGGGTGCTGCTCCTATGAAGGGCTTCTAGAATGCATGAAAGCCAGGTACTTGGAGAAGGAAGGTTGATGTCTTAAATTTGCTGCCATTTGTGGTCATGAAGATAAACTAAAAATGTAGTCGTTTTCTTTCTTATTTGGACTGTGAGAGCCAGATATCCCATAGTTGTTCAGACATTGTCTTTAAAAGTCAGGAAACTTAGGTCTGAATTTGATTTTGTCACCTAATAGCTGTGCACCCTTGGGTCAGTTTTTAAATTCCTTAAGCCTTAGTTTCTTCTCCTGTAAAATGAGGTAATCATATCTAATTCTCAGTTGTTTCCTGAAAGTACAGTTTTAGGTAGAATCAGTACTGCTTTTATTTGAGTTTTATTTTTATTCTTATCTATTAAAATTTAGCTTTAAAAAAACCTTTTTTGGGGGAACAGAGTTGATAGAATTTAAGATTTCTACCCTTTGTGAACTCTATAAATCCATTTTCTTAATCAGTGTGCTAGAAGCTTTCCATGCAGTATGTATTAACTGGCTTGGTTTCTTTCCAGTTATTTTATGGAGAACTTAATTTGTCACTGTTGAGTCTATCGTGATATACCTTTTTGTTATTTGAGATATTAGGTTGCAGATGACTTACTTTTTCCCAGAATATTTCCAAACCTATTCTTTTTTCTCCTTAGAATCCAGTGTAGAGTGTTTAGACATCCTGTAAGTCAGAGATACCTTCTTTCCTGGAATCAGCTCTCTTTTGTACCATATTGTGTGGGAGGAACAGAACAGTTGGACTCAGATTCCTTATGGCTGTCTTTCTGCATCTGCATGACAGACTGCACTGTTCTTTCATAGTGACATGAAATCTTGGGGATGGTTGCCACAGGTAAGGCTGAGGTATAGGGAGAATGGGAAGATTCAGGGAAGGAAAAAGAGAAGGACTGTGGAATAGAGTGTAGTCAACAAATGTTTCCCTTTCTCCACCTCTTGATTATGCTTGTGTTATGAATAATGACTAGTATATTAATAGTCACAGTTGTAGAATTTCATATCCTAAAGGGACCTAGATCATCTTATTCAAATGTATAATGTGTAAATAAGAAAATGTAATAGATCGCAATAAAATCTTATCAAAAATTGTATAGCTAATGAATAAATAGTACGACAGTACTGGAACCCACTTCTTTTGGCTCCAAATCTAGTGTTTTATCTCCTCGTATAACATCTAGTGGTCACTTGCTTTCCTTTACTCACCAAATATTTATTGAACAACTGTTAGGGACACATGTGTGTGTTAGGGACACGTAGCACATTCGTACATCCTCAGATTTAATGGTCAAGATGTGGAAATACACTAATTTGGTAGTACTAGGATGTGTGTTAAATGAAGTAAGAGTGATATAAGATGTCCAAAAGCTTATAGAGTTAGTTTTTTACTTATTTTTGTTAACTTGTATTTTATTACCAAAGTAATGCTTATTCGCCATGTAGATTCTAGACAATAATGGGAAAACAATTAAAATTATTTAAAATCTACCACCCAGAAAGTTTTTTTTCGTGTATGTTTGTGTGTATATATTTTTTCAGATTACAAAAATGGAATTGTGCTAAATAGACCCTTTTGTAACTTGACCTGTAATCTGGGACACCAGGTGGAGAGAACTTGGGGTGACTAGGCAGTTATTAACAGGGCCAGATCAGGGCAGGGTGGAGTGTCTGCTTATACCTCCCAACTACTGTTAGAGACTTTATTGGAATGGAGTTGATGTGTTAGAGAATTTGAATTGAAGTTAAAGGGTTATTGGCTTTTGGGTAAAAAGCAAATTATTGCCAGAATGGCAGGGCTTTTTTTTTTTTTTTTTTTTTTTTGCTTCTCTGGCCATAGTTTGAAGGTTATTTTAATGGAAGAATTACCATGTGCATCCAAGTCAGTGGTCTGAATCTCCTATTTTAGCCAAAAATACTAGTGAGCTGCAGGATGTGGAGATAAGCTTTTTGGTATTAGTTAGACAGTCATGATCAACCTACTGAGGATCCTTGTTTCTGGACAGCATGCTGGTATAATTGAAAAAGCAGTGGATCTGAAGTTTAAAGTCTGATATGTAGTGACCAGCTGATTTTAGGCCAACTTCCTGGTATTTTGGGAACTTTATTTTATATTTGTGTCCTCTACTGATTGTTTGCTTTTAACATCAGCAAATTAATGTAAAACGAAGTTCTTTGTAAATTTGGATGAGCTGCGTAAACACAACATGGCATTAATACTAATGGTGAAGATGAAATTTTTGTTGTTTCAGATGCAGGGCTTTTTTATATGGTGCCTATATATGTCTTAAAATAATCTATTATGGTGACTACGGTTAATATATTATATTCTTGAAAATTGCTCAAAGTGAATGTTAAATATATTCTCACCACAAAAATAACTCTGTGAAGTAATGCATATTTTGATTAGCAAGATTTAACCATTCTACAGTGTATATATACTTCAGAACATAATGTTGTATATAATAAATCCATACAATTTTATGTCAATTTGAAATAAATTCTAAAACAAAAATCTGTATATGTGGAGTTTTAAAATGTAAGTATTATGAAGAACATTTATTTCTCTTGTATATGTATTTAGCCTTAGGCCATGGATATTGCTTTTGAAGTCTGAAAGCTACCTCATGGGTAAATAGACTTTATTCTTATAAGCATTAAAACAAAGTGAAATGGCTTATGCCTTCTTTATAAAAAGAGCTTTTATTCTTGAAAACTGGAAATTTTTTAGTATTAGTGTGTAGGAGATAATTTGTGCTTTACGTTGTTTCAGGGAAAAGACATGTATAATGTAAAATAGGTAAAATGGCCAGTGATGATCTTTGTAATAGATGCTTGCCTTGTGGGATTTGGCTTTGGATATTATTTTCCATTTTCCTTTGGGGAAACTAAACTGCACTGTTACAGTCTGTCTTAACCTTGTGTGGCCTTTTACATACATATTCTGTTAGCTATAGCTTTAAAAGGTTTGTGCGTGGCCCCTTTGTGACTTTAATCCCAATTCGTTCTCACAAATTCTCTCCGGGTGCATGAATGGGTAAATAAGATAGATATAGATGACTGGCCACATTATTCCTGCTTATGAGTCAGAAGAATCTCAGAGAACATTCAGTGGATGCCTTTTTGATGTCAGAGAGTTCTCTTACCCCTTTGCCCTAGTTCTTGCTCTATGTAGACTTGTGGGCCTATTTATTTTATCATGCTGTCTCTGAATTTTGTATAGAATGTTGAAAGGGTTGACAATCTTTCAAACCACTGTTTTCCCTCTTCCCTGATTTTTCCTGTTTGGGCCACACAGAGTAAACCTTTCTACTTCTGAAGGCCTGAGGGCATTTTGGTAAGTGTACTGCTTAGTGGTCAGTATTAACTGATTTTGTCCTCTTTGATCCTTGACGTGTCCCTAGTGAGGTCTTGGTGCTTCAGAAGTTGTGATGTCCCCAAATATCTCGTCTGCTTAGGGTGTCACCTCTTTATGTTATACACTAATAACTTATGCCTTCATGGATGGCTTAGCCCAATATTGCTGAAGCAAATCCTTTAAATTCATATTTCTTTGTAGTGAATAGATATGAAAAACTTTCAGTCATATTATTCTGTGTTAAAATATTATAAAGAACGTATGTGGTACTACTTTTTCAGTTATGAAATATAGTTAGTAAAAGGATTAAGTAAGTTGTATGTTCAGCTTTACTCTTTCCTGCATTAACTAGAAAAAGCAAATAAGCATGAAGACAAAAGTATACAAGGGATTCTTAAATGCTGCCTTTTCCCCATGGAAACCTTGACTCTCCCATCTGTATCCCTATCCCTAATGTTTGACTAATTCCTAATTATTTCTGTGGGTCTCAGCTTAGATGTCATTTCTTCAAGGAAGTTTTCTTGTCTCCTAGACTACATTAAGTAGAGCTCTCTGTCATACTTACACGTAGCTTCCTGTATGTCTACTAGTTCACTCATAACACTTGATTGTTATTACTAGTTTTAATTACTGGTTTTAATGTCTGTCCCTAATAGCTTTGTAACAGCCAGGACCATGTCTTTTTTGTGTGTGTGACCAGTAAGGGGATCGCAACCCTTGGCTTGGTGTCGCCCGCACCGCGCTCAGCCAGTGAGCACACCGGCCATCCGTATACAGGATCCGAACCCACGGCCTCGGCACTCCCAGCACCGCTGCGCTCCCTGCGCCGCACTCTCCCAAGTGAGCCACGGGGTCGGCCCCAGGACCATGTCTTTTTTATCTCTGTTTCAGTGCCTAGCCTATAGAGGATCTTTAATAAAATGTGTTGAAAATTAATGAATGAACTTGAAGAAAATTTAACATTTCGATAAGTTTTATATTTTCCTGTCTGAATCTGTGTACACATAAGGATATTTACATATTTATCTTATGAAAATGAGATTAGACTAGAGTTTCACCTTATTCATAGGAGTTGAATTTTAGAGCCAACATGTCAGGTAAAAATTGCCCTTCAAATCTTACTTTTTATTTTTGGCAGCTGGCTGGTACAGGGATAGAACCTGGACCTTGGTGTTATCAACACCATGCTCTAACCAACTGAGCTAACTGGCCCGAACTCAAATTTTAAAATGCAGTATAGTACCATCTCTCAGCAAATCATCAAAGTCAGTTTTTCCTTTCAGCATTCAATGATAAAGGTCTTACAGTGGTATTCAGTCTCTCCATGCAGAGGCATCCACGGTCTTCCAAAAACAGGATCTTATGTACCTTTTTAGCAGTCTTTCCTGTTGTCCATTTATGTACTCCAGCTTTGGTGTTCACTCTTTACTAAATTTGCCTTGTACTTTCTGGTTTCTACTCCTTTGTTCATGTAATTCATCTTTGGGATACCTTAGCTTTTTCCTTTCTGTCAAGGCCCACCTGAAATGCCATCTGCCATGACTATTTCTGTTTATCTCTGGCTAGCCCTGAGTGAACTCTTTTTACTTCTGTGTTGGTGGCATTTATTGCTGTGGTTGACCTTCAGCACTTATTTACAATTCTGTGACTGTTCTCTTGACTCTCTTGCTTCTGTGTTTTTGTCTTTCCTACTCAACTGAGCGTTAGATAACAGAAGACAGGGATTTTCATCTTCTGTTTCTTTGTGTTCTTCAGTTTATGCCTGACACAAAGTTTCTCAGGAAATAGTTTATTTGGTTAATTATAAAAATTTCCCTTTGTATTTTATAGCTTGAATCCTGAAGAGAGTGCTTTGAGATTTTTTTCTTTTGTTTAATTAAAAATATTTCCCCAAATACCCAATTTCATTGTCTGTTTTACTAGTTGCATTTCATAGCTGACACTAAGGTATCAGGAAGTCTGTATGCACGTAACACAAGAAGCTTAAGTAACTACAAGATGCCTTGTGGCCCATGTTAGTACAAATTTCTGAAGGTGCAAGTCTGAAATAAGATTTTACTAGGTGAGGGAAGAGAAGTTACATGGATTGGAGGTATGTGTTTTATCTGAGCAGTGATCCATTTCTTATAACTGATGTCTCTGAACAACTTTATACCCAAGGTATAAATAAAATTATCCCAGGAAGATTAATTGATTTCTTTAATATGTTTGCTGCCATGTTCATTAAATGACTGATTTTATTAGATCCTCTAGTGACTTGAGCGAGAAATCGTCTCCATGCTATATAAGTAGACATTTATTTAAGAAATGTCCTTTGGTTGGTTTCTTTCTTTAAGATCTAGCTCTTGTACTGTGGCACAGCCTAAAAGTCACTAGGAATTATAACGAGTGATGAAAATTTGATATGAGGCATTCAGAGCCCTAACTTTCTGCTGCCACAGAAGGTTAAAAACTGGTATTCTTAATATTTACCAGTTAGATGAATTTGCTTCAGCGTTTTTGTTCATCATACTGTTAAAATGTAAAAAGCAGGTTGCATTGATACAGATTTTCTTCTTGTTTAGGTACAAAGAGGATGGTGAAGCTTTATTAATTTTGCTTCCCTCAGAAGAAAAAGGGATGGTACAGCAGCTTCTCCAGAAGCAAGTACCTGTGAAGGAAATCAGGTAAGAGCTACGTGTTGTTTTTATGTTATTATTAGGAAAATAAGGACATGAAATTACTGTGCTTAATTATGTATACCAAATTCCCTTCTAATCCAATCAGCTGTCTGGTTTGTGACTTAAAAAAATAAAGACTATTTTTTTTTTATTAGAACAGTTTTAGGTTCACAGCAAAATTGAATAGAAAGTATGAGATTTCCTTCATACACCATGCCCCATACATGCATAGCCTCCATTTACCAACATCCCCTGCTAGAGTGGTACATCTGTTACAGTTGATGAACCTAAACTGACACTTCATTATCACCCAAAGTAAGTTTATGTGAGGGTCAGTCTTGGTGTTGTATACTCTACAAGTTTGGACAGATATGTAAAGATGTGTATTCACCATTATAGTATCATACGGTATTTTCACTGCACGAAGAAGTTCTGTGTTGTCTATTCCTCTCTCCCCTCATCACCTCAGCCCCTGACAACTACTAATATTGTTACTGTTTCCATGGTTTTTTCTTCTCAGAATGTCATACAGTTGGAATCATACAGTATGAAACCTTTTGATATTGGCTTCTTTTACTTAGTAACATGCATTTAAGTTCCCTCCTTGCTTTTTCATGGCTTGAGAGCTCATTTCTTTTCAGTGCTGAGTAATATTCCATTGTCTGGATGTAACAGTTTATCCGTTCACCTGCTGAAGGACATTTTGATTGCTTCTAGGTTTTGGCAATTATGTATAAAGCTTCTATGAATACCCACCTGGATGTTTTCAACTCCTTTGGGTAAATACCAAGGAGCATGATTACTCGATAATAAAACTGTGTTTGGAAGACAGTTGGGCAGTTTCTCACAAAACCAAAAGGGGCTACCGTTTTGCATTTTCACCAGCAATGAAAGAGTTCCTGTTGCTCCACATCCTTGTCTGAATGACAAGTTTCAGTCTCACTTGTATTTGGGCTGTTGAAATGCTTTGGCTTGATTTCTCTAAAAATAATTTGGAGGGTGGTTAGATGGAGGAAGAGTGGTCGAGGAGGTAGAAGAAACAGAATTGGCCCCAAGTTAATAATTGTTGAGGCCGAGTGAAAGTTTTCTACCTTTGTTTATTTTGAAATTTTCTAAAATTAAAACAAAAAAAGGAAAAACAACCTCATCCACCACCACGCATTATCACCCCAGCTTTTCAGGAACAAAGTGGTTCAGTATAAAATCAGGGAAACAAGTGGGGTGTCTTGTGAAACCTAGAATTTTTCTCTCCTGTAGCCCCAGTGGGCAGAGTTAAGTACCATCCCTGTTGTATTATGCCTACTTTCCAAATAGAGAAGTCAATATTTATATTCTTTTGCTATTTGTTTATTACTTAAGATTGATTTTGTGTTATTTGACTAAAAATGAAAGCAGTTCTAAAAATGATATTAGACTTCACTCTATTTTATTGAGGATCCATCTCCCATGGGAGACTCCTTTCTATTTTTGTAGAATTAAGAAGTAACTAGGGCTAATTGCGGTGTTAATCTAAGTATCTTTCACTCACTCATCAAGGGATGTTTAGAGAAAGTGTCTGTGTCATTTCCTTTCTCTTTTGATATTCGTAAGAGAATCAAATTTATGTCCTGTGTAATTTTGGTCTAATCTGGGTCATAGATGAGAAAAAATGTTACACATTGAAAGATAATACTGAGGAAAATAGGAAAAGATTGTGCACCATTTTTAGTCTCTAAAATTGAAATATTTTTATTTAACCTTTATCTTTTTGTTACAAAGAATCAATCCAGAAAAACTTACCAGATGTCCAGAAAAAACTGGAATCCTTTTTAGCCCAAGATCAAGATTTAAAAGAAAGAGCACAAAGGGTAAGTTGTTTTTGAACTGGATACATTTGTTGGAGTGGAATTTATGATAAAATTAAATTTCATCATCTTCTGTTCCTTCTAGGTTGCATGCTCATGTTTCAGATATTCAAGCAGTGTAATTTTCAGATAGATAAGTCTAACTTATTCCTTAACTTTGAAAAATGGTTTTCTGTTCATTTGCTTGGTAGCTGGCTAGTGTGGGGATTCAGACCCTTGACCTTGGTGTGTTACAAGGCTGTACTCTAACCAACTGAGCTAACCGGCCAGCCTGAAAAATGTTTTTTATATTAACCTGAGAAAATCTCTATTTGTCTATAGTCTTAGAAAAGACATATGGAAAATCCTCTTAAAGATAATTTTTAGATGCGTGATGGCCTGGTTTCTAGTATGTTTATAAAACATACTAGTATGATTTGAAAACTGTGGTCATAAAAAAAATGTAGTAAAAAAAAAATGTAGCCTTTGAATTGTCATCTATAGTTATTCTAGTATAAATTACAGTATAAAATTAAAACTTTGAAATAAAAAGCCTCTTTAAAAAGTATGTTCTCTTGTATAAGAAATGTAGGTTTGAAATGAAAACAAATTTACATGGGTTGCAATTTAAAATGTATTTGCTTTTGTTAAGATATTAACTTTCATGAAAGATTTGAATGGACGTTCAAATTAAATAACATACTGAAGAAGCAAAATTTCTGAAACAGAGGAGGAAGAAACCACAGTAATAATACTCTGCCAGTTCCCCAAGATAGGTTTTTACCCTGACTCTGAGGGGACAGATATAACAGTCTATTATTTGCTTAAAATTGATGGAAGTGTCACAACAGTGGTAGCGGGACTGAATTTAAAAAGTAGGCTGCTTCAGTTTATCCTAAATCCCCATTCTGTCCCTCCGTTGAATTCTTAAACATATATAAAATTAATCATAGTATTTGAATAGGAGTAAGAAAAAATATTAATATTCAAGTTTCATGTACTATAGTTTTAGAAGATTACTTACAGCTCTTTCAGAAAAATTACTTAGGACTAGATGACAAGATGCTATTAGTTTTTCAGTAAATTAGGTGCTCTGTCTTTAAATGTGACCCAGAAAAATATTTGTAGCCTTAGTTTCACTTCAGCTGCTGAAATGAAATGAAATGTTTTGACTGCAGTTTGAGTGATTTGAGAAGCTCATATTAAATCCAAGAGTTATTCTGTATCTAATACATGTCAGTATACTTGTGCATTGCAAAGATACATTGCTAACCATGATGTTTGACATTTGTTCATGCACTTTTTATCATGCGAGCATCACAAAATGATTTTTGATCTGCGTCTAAATAAATGAGATTTTCTATTAAGCCAGTGCTGCAATTCAGCAATCATTTAATTGCTCACTGTGTGCTTTGTACATTACTTTGTGAAGTGAGAAGGTATTAAGCGAAGTGGAAGATTAGGTTAGGTGTACTTGTAAAGAACCTTATATTGTTCATGAATTTGGACATATTTGAAGGAAATTTAAATAGTTTCTCCTTTATTTGTTGAAGCATTGAATTGTAGGTGCCTACAAAATTGGATGACCAGGGTGATCCACAGTTGTACTCCTGCTTCCGCAAAGCCTTATTTAAATTTAGTTGCTGCTATATTACTTTTAAAGATGATTTTGAATTGGATATTTTCCCCATGTAATAATACATAGACTTCTGCATTTACAGCTCTAATTATATTTTCCTTTGTTTCTATTGTTTTTTATACCCTCTTTCTCCTCCACTATGTAAACTTATGAAGGCCGAACTGTTTTGTTTGCCTTTATATCACTCATAGAAGCCAAGGGTTTTCCTCAGGAAAAGCAAATGGATACATGATTATACAATTCTTTCTGTACCATACATCCAATATTACATATTTCTGATTCTTCCTTTGTAATGTCTCTTCTGAAACTGTCATCATGAGAATAAGGTAGTATAGGGTTTTAAAAATTCTTTACTTCGTTCAAGTACATAGTCATTTATTTAGAAGTAGCTCTTTACAGGTGTGACTTAGAGGACTCATGCTTGAATACCATTGTAAGCTAGCTCATCGTTTAGATCTCTTTTATGATAATGGATATTAACATACATTTATGGAGCACCTACTGTGTAAGATGTGTTTGTTTTCTCATCCCAGCTATTTAGATTTGCAGCAAACTTGTATTAACTTGTGAATCTTATTTATGTTCCTCAGAATTTTAAACATAATAGTATGGAAGGAACTGTAGTTTAATGAATGTCATGGTTCTTGAGATTACATTTTAATAAACTGGGGAAGTGCTATGTCATATGAGGCAGGAACATCTGTTTTCATAACAGTATATCCTGCACCAGTGCCTGGTACATAGTTAATGCTCACTGAGTCTTTGGATGGCTGTGTGAATGAATAGATAAATATTGTTACACAGGGTTGGTAACAAGTAATTAACTGGTTAGGCTGTTGTGCAACCATCAGGACTTGAGTTGCTTGAGTTTTTAAAAGCTCCAAGTTGACTTCAAGGGCGTGGAAAATTTAATTACTTTGAGAGCCTTTTCTTAAGTAATAGGTGCTACCTTACTGTCTTTTAAGTGGTTGCTGAGACAAGGGACTCTTCTACTTTTGCGGTGCCAGCCGTTTCAGCTGTCATATTGGAGAGACAAAGTGGAAGCAAGATTGAGCACTAAGCTATATGGACCTCATCATATATATCACCAGTAGTCTTTGGCATCTTCATAGGATTTCGCTGCCAGTAAATAATTCTCTGTGGGATTATTTTACTGCTTATTGGAAGTCAGTGTCACGATTACTTGTTTTATACTGAGATGCACTCTGAGAAAAGGCAGTATAAAAGTGCATTTGTGCTAAGGAAATTCGTTTTCTCCAAGAAAGTGGAAGTCAGATTTCATGTTCCTTTGGGGCCACACAATAAAACCCTGTCTACTTTCCAATTTAGGCAAATATATTCAGGCATCTGAGACTTGATAATATGTAATGAGTGTGGGGCATTGATTACTATGAGAAGAGGAGGGTAGAAAAGATTAGGCTGCTTCACTGAGATCTACTGGCAGCGTTTTTACTGAGAGTGGATATAAGGATGTCACCTCTTAGTTTTGGGGAGTGAATGCCGGAGAGATCTGCTTTATGTCCTAACAGTTCAAAACTGCAAATTTCAAACTTTTAAGTTTTCCTTCACAGATCATGCTGTTTTATCCTTTTAGCCTTTACTCATGCTGTTAATGTCTGTTTGGAATACCCTTCACTTAGCTCCTTCTTGGCCTAATTAACTCATGATTTATTATGTTAAGGGTTGTTTCATCTGGGAAACTGCCTGTACAGTTCTGGTTATGTATGTGTACCTGTGGTTTCCAAAGAGCAGGGTGATCCTTTGGCATACAAGAAAGAAAATACTAGGTTTCGTATTTATATATTTATCTTGAGAGAAAAAACACTAAGCTTTTCTAATATTAGTTGCTTTGACACCGTCACTGTTTTCTCATATGTTGTTATATATAATATAAAAGTATAAAAATGTTATATATAATATAAAAGTGTAAGAGTGGGAGTTAGTGAAACACAAGGGGTTTGTATCAGTATCTGTACTTATTTGTTGGTTTTCTGCATACAGCAGTGTATTTTAATTTGTTGTGTGTGCTTGGTTATCTTAAACATCCAAATTTTGTGGTTATCCTCCGTGGTATAAAAGCATACTGGACATAATTAAGTCAAAAGTTAACTAATATTTCTACCTTGCTCTTGTACAGTGTGAGACCCTTGGAACACTTTCCCAACTCAAATGTTACCATTTTCAGTATTTTAGTTTCACATTTTCTCCTACCTCCAGTTTAGTCACTCCCTCCCCCTCAGAGAGCAGTGCTTATTATTTAAAACTACAGCAACATGTTTACTTATTTGCTCAAGTCTTTCTTGTGACCTACATTTTCCTTTTGGAGTTAGTTTTCTTCTTAAAATACCATTTTTTAGTAGTTCTTTCAGTGAGGGAAGGGTATGTTAGTAGTAAATCTTTTTGTGTCTGAAAATGTTTTTCTTTTACTCACAAGTGTTGGAGTCATTGGGTGTGACAGTTATCTTTGATCTATTATCCCACTGTCTTCCAGCACATGCTACAGCTGGTGTCAGTCTAATTGTCAGTGTTTGTAGTGATTTGTCTTTCTGATTGCATTTAAAATTTTGTCTGACTATTCAGTGATTGTTCTTGTACTTCCTGAACCTGAAGATTCGTCTTTTTCACCAGTGCTAGAAAATTCTCAACATTGTTTTCTGTATCTAAACTCCAATTTGATATATGTTGTCTCTTCATTTTGTTCATATTTTGTAATCTCCTTTTTATATTTTCTGTGCTGCCTTTTTGTTTAATTCCTCAGATTTATCTTCCAGTTTACCTCTGTCATCTTTTTGTGTACCTAATCTGTGTTTTTAACCCAACCATTGATGTTTAAATTTCTGTGCTGATTTTTCATTTCAATGGGTTATATTTAGTGCGTTTTTTAGTCTGCCCTAAGAAAAAGGTACTATCTCATTTTTCTCACAGTTTTGATTTCTTATGTTTTTTAGTAAATGCTAAACTTAATAGAATTATGAGGTAGATACTCAAAAAAATAATTATCTAAATTTCTTGGGAATGTAAACTCCTTTGACACTGAATTTTTTTTTTTACAATATTTGTTAATTTAAAATAATAGCAAATGCTGCTTGCTAACTTAAAATGGTTTTTAATGAAAAATAATTGTCTTCTAAAATAAAAATTAGTGAGAAAATAACACCATTATATATTGTTAACCATACAAATCTCTTTAACATCTGCTGAATAGAGTTGAAAACAGTTGGATTATAATAATATTTTCTGAGTTTAATCTGTTGCAATATATTCCTTTGAAGGATATTAAGAAAGTCTGGCCTTGCACAGATTTATAGTTGGAAAGGGAGGAATGTGTTAATACCCCTCTCAGATGTGTACATTCTTCTTTGATAGCACACCAGAACTCAACCAGTGATAGTTTCATATAAATTCTGAAACCACATCAATGAACCTTTTGTTCTTTGTTACAGTCAAGTCCATTGGTCTGTCTTGTACTCCAGAAAGGCCTTTTAACTGTATTTTTTAACCTCATGTTTTGTTTATTTGGAAAATATTCTCTGAGTTATGCAGATCTTCCAAATACTGACCTATTTCATTTTATAAGTATCAAAACCACATTTATTATCACCAATGGTCTCATTAGGAAAATCTTTTTTGGGAAGCTATCCAGTGCACAGTAGATACAAATTTCCCACAATCAAATTTGCTCTTAAAGCTTGAATTTTATCATTGGCAATAAATACTGTCAGTTTTCTTTGAAGTAATAAGCTCACTTTGTGCATTTTTGAGGAGATGTCTGTAATTGACCAAGGCTCAAAACCATTGTCAGTGCCCTCCTGCCAGAGACTACCAGGAACACACCTGTAGTGGACTGAATTATGTCCTCCCCCAAACTCACTGAAGTTTAAATTGTGTCCTCCGAGTTTTATGTTTTAGAATCTTAGCCCACACTGTGACTGTTAAGAGGGTGGGAAATCCTATTATGGTAATTGAAAGGTGGAGCCTTAAATAGGTGATTGGATTGTAGGACCATGCCATAGTGAATGGATTAAAAATGGAGGTCAAGGGCGTGGTTCTGGGGGCTTTAAAAGAAGAGGAGAGTCTGTCTTGCTCTCTCTGCTTCAACCATCTTGCTGTGTGAGACCCTTGGTCACTGTCACCACCATCAGATGGACTTTGGAATTCCCAGCCTCAGAAACTGTAAGCAAACAAATTTCATTTTCTTCATAAATTTCCCAGTTCCGTGTACTTTGTTATAAGCAACACAAAACAGACTAATACACCTGAGGTTGAACAAGTTGGGTTAATTACTTGTGGTGGCAAGGGAGAATGCACACCATGAAGAACCATGGGGCATCTCAATAAGAATTTATTAGACAGGACTTACTGTAGGACTTGGATTTATGTTAAATGATTCAGTGGAAGGTTAAAAGAAGGGGGCCGTACTCTGGATTAGATGCTGTGGGGTAATTGGGGTGATTCTTTTACTGGTTTTCTTAATAAATCTCATTTAAGGAGGAAGCAA
Organism: Cynocephalus volans; assembly: GCF_027409185.1. NCBI lineage: Eukaryota > Metazoa > Chordata > Mammalia > Dermoptera > Cynocephalidae > Cynocephalus > Cynocephalus volans. The sequence continues at coordinate 85,959,448 of NC_084463.1, forward strand.
TAAATGGAGGCTAAAGCTTTAATTGGTGAAGGAATTGTGGTCACTCTTATTAGCTAGGAAAGGAGGATGTTTAGTCATCTTGTGGTTTGGGGAGTGTTGATGTTTTTATTTTTGTTTTTGTCTTGACCCATCATGGTCAGTGTCCTAGTCTGATGTTGATGTTCTGTTTAACAGGAGAACATGAAGGCTTAGTTGTGAGGGTCAGGTCTTAGCAACATCAAGACTCTGCTGATACCAGACCAGCTTCTAGCTTTCAGGGCTGCTCTTGTTTATTTTGTTACTGTGGTTTGTCAATTGTTCTTGTGAGTAAAAGTGGTGCCCATTTAAAAAGAGTCTAGTTCAGTTTGCAACTCAATCTCACAAGTGCTTTTCCTCAAGATAACTTTTATATTTCACTGTGCAACAGAAGTGCTTTACGAATACTTGCCATTTGGCCACGTGTGGTATTAAAAAGTCTTGTAGCAGGCTGAATAGCAGTCTCACAGAAGATATGTCCATATCCTAAGCCCTGGAACCTGCCAGTGTTACCTTAATTGGACAAAGGTTCTTTGCGGATATAATAAAGATCTTGAGATGAGATCATTTAGGGTTATTCAGGTGGGTTCTAAATCCAGTGACAAGTGTCCTGATGGGAGAGAAAATACACAGAGACAGAAGGAGAGAAGACACAGAGAGTCAGTGTGATCATGGAGGCAGAGATCGGAGTGACATGTCTATAAGCCAAGGAATGCCTGGAGCCACCAAAAACAAAGAGGGAAGGAATGGATTCTCCCCTTGCAGCCATTGGAGGGTGTGTGTGGCCTTGCTAATAGTACCTTGACTTTGGACTACTGGCCTCCAGAAGTCAGAGAATAAATGTCTGTTGACAAGCCATGAAATCTGCATTAATTTGTTATTATGGCAGCCTCAGAAAACTAATACTTATACTCAAGGGTTAAGATTTAATGATCAGTTTTTACTGGTTTATGGAGGGCATTTTAAAGTGAGACTGGCATCTTTTATTACAAGCATGTGATGGTAGAGAATATCTGATGAGTACAGTTTGTTGATGTCTTTGTTTTTGTTTTTAAAAAAGCATTTGTTAGCATTTAATGAACCTCTCTCCATGTGGCTTCAAACCACTGGGACAGAGACCTTCCCTTCCCCCCAAATCTTCTCAGCTTCTCTGCTGAAGAATTTGGCCTTCATGATGACAGGCTGCTTTGGGAGCTTTCCAGAACTTTGCAGTAGCCTGATCGCATCTCATCAGAGATTGGAGCCGCTCCAGTCTTGTTTCTGACAGCATTTCCCTGTGTCTGTTCACTGACCAAGGTCCACAGTTTATCAAGGTTGACAGCTAAGCAGAAGCTTTGCTTCCTCTTCAAGTGGTAATGCCTCATACCACCTTTCCCAAAGTAACCTGGGTGATATTTGTCAAAGTTGATCCTGTGGTGATACATGCCACCAGCATTACTCCTGCCTCCCAGATGCTGCTGGTGCTTGCCAATGCAGCCGTGGCTCACGTGGCCCCTAAGTTTCTAGATCTTCTCAGTCTGGATGGCATGGTGGCGGCTGAGGTGAAAGAGCACCAATGTCTTGATCTGTGCCAAGGTACCAACAGTTTTACCCCAATGCTGTTTTTGTGTCATAACTGATAATGTCAATATGGTGAAACATCAGTATTGTTATGAACAAAGTTTTGACCTTGCAGACTTATTGAAAGGGTATTTGGAGTCTGTGGACCACACTTTGAGAACCAGTGGCTGAGGGAACCTGACCCAGTTGTAGAACCCAGATAGAAGATGAAGAACTTTCTTCTTTGAGACTCTATGTGGAGTACAGGATATTGAAATCACTATGTTCTTTTTCACTGCCATCTCAGATATAAAGTGTAGCAGGGTGCCTTGTGTACATGGTATTTGTTGAATTAGAACTTTTTATTTACTGTTATGAACATTATGGTACTTGAATAAATGAGCAAGTAAGAATGATTTCTCTCATCATTGAAGAGAGATCTATAAGTAAGAGAGTAGATCTTTTACTTATAAGTGACCGAAAGCAAACTCAAGACTAACTTTCTCTTCTGCTCACTCAAGATAATTGGCTGTTGCTTTTAGAGATTTACCTATCAAGGTAGCAGCACTTACTATTGGTGCTTTACTTGTCTTTTGGTGAGGTCTGCTGGTCTACCCGCGTTCTTTAACTATCATGGTTTCTATTTTGGAACCTATAAAATTTATTTTTTTGTTTATGGTTCTATTTTTCCACCAAATTAAGTCTAGGAGGTCCATGAGCCTTTTCTTTCCCCTCCATGCTTCCCACCATGTGTGCATGCACACACACTCAAAGGCACAAATGCACCTTTCACTTAGTTATGTAGTTGTTTGTCAGCCTTTTCCTGGAATCTGGTTCTATCATTCATTGCAGAATTATAAATTTTGATATTGAAGGTTTTGCATTAGTTTATTTATAGCAGAACTGAAGAGGACAAAATATAGTAAGGGCTTTAGTTTATATCTTAGTGTTGCCTATAAAAAGTAGTTTTAAACTTACTAATGTTTAAAAAAAAAAACTTGTATTCTCATTTAATTGTTTTGGAAAGTGCCATAGTGCTGAGAAGGGAGATCCAGCCCTGCAACTGCTAGTGTGAAAATGAGTACTGGGCCTAGAAAAACATAAAAAGAAGCTATCTTGCTTTCCTTAGAAAGGATAGAAAGTACTGGTTCCCAGAGATGCACAAAGATGAGAGGCCGCACACATGAAATCACATAGTGGGTGGACAGAGTGAAGGTGTTCTTAGGAAAAACCACCACAACAAAAACTGGTATTGCAAAACCATTACTGTGTAAGCAATTAAAGTACTTAATAATACTAGTTTTTTTTTTTTTTTTTTTTTTCCCGATTGGCTTGGGGCTACTTGACAATCAGAAGGAGAAATCAGGCTTGTTTTTTATTTTTTTCCAGTAGGAAATGTGAAGTAATTGAATTGATGCTGTGTTCTGTATGTAATGAGAGAATGGATCTTGCCTTGGTTTATTGCACCTTGGTGAGGTGGGAATCATCTGTCCATTGGCCGTGTGGCTAGGCTGGCATCTTGTGGGCATTGCCCTGTGAAGGTACTTAGGTTGTAATTTCTTCACTGCTGAGTTATTTACTATTCATCCGCTTAACACAGTATATGGCTTTGTTAACATCTGTTGTTTTCTGTTGTCTTCTCTTTCTCTTGGACTTTGGGAGTTTATATTTAAATTATTTTTTGTACATTTTTAAATGTATTCCTTGCTGGAGGCAGCAAAGTGGGTACACCCAATTCATTATTTTTAACTGGAAATATCTGCCTTGGTTTAGCCTTTGGCCTTGAATTGTACCTCAGCTGTTTTCTTAAATCCCTGAAACCTGTACCTGTTTACATTAGAAAATATTATTTGCATTCCATTTTCCCCATTCAAATCTATACCCTTGTATTAGTCTGTTTCTATTGCTGATAACAGAATACCTGAGACTGAGCAATGTCTGAAGAAATGAAATTTATTTCTTCCAGTTTAGAGGCTAGGAAGTCCAAAGTCCAGGGAACACAGCTGGTGAGGACCTTCTTGTTGGTAGTGACTATAGCAATGCAGCATACCTCATGATGAAATGGTTGAGCAAGAGAGAGAGCTAAGCTTCTCAGTTGCTCTCCTTTTTAAGCTATCAGAACCATGCCCATTACTCCATGAATGGATCAATCCATTCTCAAGGACACATTCTTCACAGTCTAATCACCTCTTTAAGGCCCCACCTTTCAATAACCATCACAAGATTTCCCATCCTGTAAACACTGTCAGAGTGGGGATTAAGTTTCTAATACATAAAACTTTGGGGACACATTCAGCCAATAGCAGCCCTCTGTAGTATTTCTTACACTGTATTCTGTATGTTTTCCCCAGTGAACATGAGTTTTGAGCTTTACTTTTTATAGTTTGTATTATGGAAAAATATGTGTATAGGCATGTTAAATATGCCATTTCATACCATTTGCTGGTATGCTTTGAGGGTGGATTTGGGCATCCGGTCCCTCTCTGATCTAGTGAAAATCACATACTTCTCACTGTTAGGAGATTACTACATCTACCGGTGATCAGTTTCTAACTTGCTGGAGTCAGAAGACACCTCAATTTATATGACTGGATGGCTGGCAGCATAGTGGTCTTTGGTAATGTGTTACAACTTCTTACCAGTCTGGGCTCTTATTGAAATAACTCAGTACCAGGTAGCTTTAGGAGTGACAGAGAACACAGTGAAACATTTTAAAAACCTATTTAGAGTTAGACATTGGCACATTTAAATGGTTGGTATTGCCAAATGCATCCAATTCCGAAAGAAGTGAAATAAATGTTCATTAGCTCATTAGTGAAATGAAGGAAACATGGTGCATATAAGGGTGAGTTGTCATGGGAAATTACACGGAAATGAAAAATGTTAATCTTAAATTGGTTTTGCTCTGCATGCTGACTTTTAAAATGTGACAGGTTACATTGGCAGATGGATCTATGAAGACTGTGACCTTTGCAAGGAAGCATGCAGTACATTTGACAATTGAGTGAATGTATCAGGAAATAAATGAGTGAGGTACTTTGTTTAATTAAGGGATTGGTGACCAGCTAACTGAAAAAGATTAAAGAGGAATTTATGCTAAGCCTTGGTATCTGTGTCGAGTTATGAAAACTGAAGCATCTATTTAGTTAAGTACAATATCTGAAAGCAGTGCCTGAGTATCTTGGTTTGCTTATGTAGCAGGTGGTAGCAAAGAATGCACTGACTTTCTCACATCCCTCCCTAAGTACTATTTAAAATTTAAATATATAACTGTAACATCAAAAAAAAAAATAATGTGACTTTAGAGCTACTTATATGCTCTACTTTTTTGTCACTTTCTCAACTTGTCTGCATATTTGTAGTTTTAATGCAATATCATAAAAATTGATTTTTTCTTACATTTTGAGGTATAATTTTCATACTGCATAGGTGCAGATTTTAAACAACTTCCTCTGTGCCCTGTCCAGCTCCCTAACATCCTCTCACACAATCACTGTTATTTCATTGACCAAAGCTTAGCTTTTCCTATTTAAGAACATCATATAAATATAATCATATAGCATGTACTCTTTTATGTGTGATTTCTTATGTTCAACATACTGTTTTTAAAATTCATTCATGTTAATGGAAATATCAGTAGTTACTTCATTTTCAGTGCTTCATTATATTTTATTGTGTAAGCATACAATATCTGTTTACTTGTAGGTGGACGTTTGGATTATTTTTAGTCTTTGGATAGTATGGATAAAACTGTGTAGACATTCATGTACAAATATTTTATGGAAATATGTGTTCATGTCTGGGTAAACACCTGGGTATGGAATTGCTGGGTACATGTATGTTTAACTTTAAAGCAGTAGTTCTCAATTGTAGGTGATTTAGCCCGCCCAAGAACATTTGCAATGTCTAGAAACATTTTTGATTATCTCAACTGAGTGTGGAAGGGTGGAGGTCAAAGATACTGCTACCCATCGTACAATGCACAGAATAGTTCTCCACAACAAACAAGTGTCTGGTCCAAAATATTAGTAGTGCTGAGGTTGAGAAATTCTGCTTTAAACAAAACTGTGAAACCTTATTCCAAAGTGGTTGTGTTCTTATATATACATTGGTAATTATCTGATAGTTCCAGATGCTACGTATATTTTTGAAAATTTGGTATTATTAGTCTTTTTAATTTAGACATTCTAGTGGTGTCCTGTTGTGGTTATAATTTGCTTTTCCTGATGACTAGTGATGTTAAGCATCTTTTCATGTTTCATCTTTTCATTCCTATTTTCTGCAAAAGTTTCTGTTCGAGTCTTTTGGCCCTTAAAAAAAAAAAAAAGGATTTTTTTCTTTATAGAATCTGGTTAAATCCTTTGTCAAATATATTATTGCATATATTTTCTGTCTGTGGCTTTTTTTTTTTCTTTGGTGTCTTTTGAGAAATTTTTAACTTTGGAGTCCAGTTTATCATTTTAATTTCTTTTTGGCTAGTGGTTTTTGTGCCTTATGAAGGCTTTGCCCATAGCAAGATGTCACTAACATACTATACTTGATTATTTTGTAGGAATTTTATAGTTGTAGCTTTTATGTTCTATTGTAATTAATTTTTAATATGTTGTGTGAGGTGGGGAGGATTGAGATGTATTTATTTCCATGTGGATTTTCACTTCTTATAGATCATGTTTTTCACAAGATTGTCCTTCCTCCAAGACTGTCCTTCCTCCAATGAATAACTTTTAACTCAAGCCTAAACTCAGTTTATCTGTTTATTTGGGTCCATTTTAACACTTCCTATTATGGTCCATGTGATCTCTATCTATCCTTATTGCCGGTATCATTTACTGCCTTAATTACTGTGGTTCACAGTGAGTCATGGAAACAGGTAATATGAGCCTTTCAACTTTATTCTTCCTCAGTATTGTTGCCTATTGTTTTGCCTGTGCTAAATCTTCTGGATTTTCATATAAATTTTAGAAGATGCTTGTAAGTTTCTATAAAAAACACGTTGGGATTTTAACTGCAATATCATCGATCAGTTTGAGGAGATTTGATGTCTTAACAGTGTTGACTTTTCCAGTTTATGAGCTTGCTGTATCTCTTCATTTGTTTCTTTAGAGTTTCAATTCTGACAGCAGTGTTTTGGAGTTTTGGAGCAAGGTCTTAGAGTTTCATATTTGTTTCTTAAGTGTTTTATGATTTCTGATAACATGTCAGTGTTACTTGGGAAATATTTATTTTCAAATTGTTTGCTGCTGGTACAAGAAACCTTGAATACAGTTAATGTTTGTGTTTTGATTTTTGTATCCTGTAAAATAGGTAGATTTACTTGTTAGTGCTATTAGGATTTATTTTTTGGTGGGCTCCTTAGGATTTTCTGCATAAACAACCATGTTATCTGGGTCTAAAGACCATTTTATTTTCTCCTTTCCAATCTGTATGTGGTTTATTCATTTTTCTTGCCTTATTTCAGTGGTTAGGAGCTTTAATATATAATATTGAATAAAGAGTGGTAAGAGTGAATATTCTTGCTTTTTTCCACATCTTAGGAGAAATGCATTTATTATTTTACTATTAAGTATGATTTAGAATGTATTATTCCATTTTTGCCTACCCAAGGGTCTTCTTAGGTTCACGTAAACATTTGGTGGTGGAAGACTTGATTGCCATACTTGGCTTCAGGGCAGACTCAGGCATGCCTCTTCTGTGGGAGCCATTACTGCATTACATGGGTTTATCTTTGGTTCCCAGGTGAGAGTTTCAGGTACAAGGAGACAAGATCCACATTGAGTGGATGGGAGAACCATCCTGGCATAGAAGCTTCATGCCCTCAGAAGCTGCTATCTCTTGTAACAACGCTACAGCTATCTCTTACAGGGTTTCTGTAGGAGACATGTTCATTACAAGAAAGCCTGAATTTGTACTTCCTATCATATTATTGATAGTTCTTCAAGTCCAGATTCATTCTACCAATGAGACGTCATTTTTACTATAAGCATAAAGCTTGTGGACATGCTACTGTTATCAGGTTGCCAAGGACATAGAGCTAGAAAGTTAACCAAAGTCTTTTTACCTACCTCATAGTTGTCTTTCATCAAATTGAGGAAGTTCCCTTCTATTCCTTCTTTGTTGAGTGCTTTTCTTTTTTAAATTATGAAGGGGCATAATTTAGTCAAGTGCTTTTTGTACATGTACTAAGATGATTTACAGTTTTTCTCCTTTAATTGGTTAATATGCTGAATTACATTTATCAATTTTTGCATTCCTGCGTAAGACCCAAATTGGTCATTCTGTGCTATCCTTTTTATATATTGCTTGGTTCAATTTTCTAGTATTTTGTTAAGAATTTTTGCTTTAATGTTCATGAGTGAAACTGGTCTATAATTTTTTTTTGGACTGGTAAGGGGATTGCAACCCTCAGCATGGTGGTGTCTGCACCACGCTCAGCCAGTGAGCGCACCGGCCATCCCCATATAGGATCCGAACCTGCGGCCTCGGTGTTACCAGCAGCGCACTCACCCAAGTGAGCCATGGGGCCGGCCCTATAATTTTTTTTTATAACGTCCTTTGCAGGTTTTGATGTAAGGGTTATACTTGCCACATAAGAGGAATTGGATGTTTTTTGTAAGATTGTTTTACCCTTAAGAGCTTGGTAGAATTCACCATTGAAGTCAGTGGTACCTGGAGAATTTTTGTCAGAAAGTTTTTAATTATGAATTCTTTAGTATATATAGGGATATTAAAATTTTTTTCTTATGTTAAAGTCAGTTGTGATTTCTAGTTACTTGACTACTTAATCTTAAGTTGTATGGATAGTTTAGATAATTTCAGTTTACCTGTCTTCAGGTTTATTGGTTTTTTTTTTTTTTTCTATTGTGTCCGATTTACAGTCAATTCTTTCTGAATTTTTGATTTCAGAAATTTTGTTTTTTCCATTTTTTTCCTTCACGATTCCAGCCTCTTTTGAAATACCCATCTTTTTAATCTACTAAATCCATTTGTCTTCTCCTTATGTAGTATTGCACTATCTTGATAATGGAGATTTTTCAGAAGTCTTGGTACCTGGTAAAGAAAATTATCTCACCTAATTCTTCAAGAATGCTGTGTTTATTCTTAGACCTTTGTAATTCCATACAAATTTTATTTTTTAATTTTATTTTTAATTGCAACATAATTGATTATCATATTTGTGGGGTACAGAATTGACTATCAGTATTTACGTACAATACGTGATGATCAAATCAGTGTAGTTGACATATTCATTGTTATAAACTTACTCATTCTTTGTGTCCATTAACCAATTTCTCCCTAACCCTCCTCCCACTCCCCTTCCCCTTCTAACAACTATAGCTCTGATCTCTCCTTCTGAAAGTTCCATGTCTTATTGTGTTTGCTGTTTCTTTTTTAGCCCCATTTATGAGTGAGGACATGCAGTATTTCTTTTTCTGTGCCTGGCTTATTCACTTAACATAATTTTCTCCAAGTTCATCCATGTTGTTCCAAATGGCAGAATTTCATTCTTTTTTATGGCTGAGTAGTATTCCACTGTGTATATATGCTATATTTTCTTTATCCAGTCATCTGTCGATGCACATTTAGGTGGGTTCCATATCTTGGCTTTTATAAATAGAGCTGCAGTAAACATGGGAATGCAAGTATCTCTTTGACATGATGGTTCCCATTCTTTTGGGCATATACCCAGTAGTGGGATTGCTGGATCATCCATAGAAATTTTAGAATCAGCTTTTCAATTCTTACCTAAAAATCTATTTGGATTTTTATTGGCATTACACTATTATTTCTTTAGTTTTACTCCCCTTAGGTTTAATTTGCTGTTTTTTTCCTAGCTTTTAGACAAGGAATTTTTTAGTTATTTAGGTTTCTAGTTACTGAATTGATAACTTTAATTATTTAATCTTTGTTTGCTTAGTAGTTACATGCTCTTATGATTTTTTTAGTAATTACTCTAAATATTAAGATATATCACTTTATCAAAGCTTAATATTTATTGTTAATTGCATTTTTACCCTCTTCCTGGGCAATGCAAGGACCTCGGAAATATTTTCACATCTTCCTGACTTATACACTACAGTTTTTGAGTATTTTAATTCTGTTTATTTTAAACTAAGAAGATACTATTATTGTTGTTTTAAACAGTTATTTTACCTCACTCTCACCCTTTTGTTCTCTCAATTCTTCGTACATATCTTCAATTTAAAATTCTAAAGAATTCTTTTGTTATTTTCTTTAATGACATACTGGAAGTGATCAATTCTCTTAGCTTTGCTTTGCCTGGAAATTTTTTTACCTGCATTCTTGAGGGATATTTTTGCTGAGTTAAATATCTTTTTTTTTTTTTTAATATAGATACCTTGTTTGGCAGTAATTATTTTTCAGAGCTTTGAAAATGTATTTTAATCGTCTTCTGGTTTCTTTTTTCTTTTCTGTTGAAATGCCAGCTCTCAATCTATTTGTTGTTTCTTTGAAGGAAATAGTCCACTTTTCTCTGAATGCTCTTAAATTTTTGTCTTTATCTTTCATATTCACTAAACTTCCCATGTTTTGTTAGATGTAGATTTCTTAAAATTTTTTTTCTTTTAATTTTCATAGAAATTCATGAATCTGCAAGTTGATGCTTTTCAGCAGTTTTGAAAAATTCTAGGCCATTATCTTTTAAAATATTTCTTCTGGTCCATTCTACTTTCTGTCTTTCTGAGATTCCAATTATAAAGTGTTAGACTTTATGGCTGTGTCCTCTGTTGCTTGCCTTCTCTTCTGTGTTTTCCACCTCTTTTTTTCTCAATGGTTCATTCTGGATATTTACACTGACCTATCTTATAATTTATTGATTTTTTTTTTTTTTTTTTTTTAGCTGTGTCCAATAGGCTGTTAAACCCATCCATAGAGCACAGAGGCCTGTGGACGGCGGAGGGGGCGGACCCGAGGCGGGGCGGGCCGGCACTGACAGGCCGTCGCCACCGAAATCGCCTTCAGCTGGAGGTGCCGAGCGCAGGCGGCGATACATGGCCTCGACACCGGAGGCGCGCTGCCCACACCCGGAGCTTGGCGCCCCGCCTGAGCGCGGGCGCCTCAGCCTGCACGTCCTCTCCCCTCTGGCCGCCAGCCCGCAGACATGACCGTGAAGCCTCCTCCTGGAATGGGATTTGCTTGAACATTTTCTTCATGGAAGCGATGTCCCCCCAGCAGGAGACTCTAGTGGGGGCAGCCGGGGCACTCCTCTTCCCTGACAGGAGTGTCTCTCATCGCCGGATGCCCTGGCACCAAGAAGGTGAGGATGCTGAGCGGGGTCTCGTGCCCTTGGCTGCCGCTGCCGCTGCCGCAGCTCCCTCTCCCCGCGCACGCCCTCCGAGCCCGCCACCGTGTCACGTGAGCTGGATGCCGTCACGGGGCTTTAATGCTGGAGGCTTGTGGCCCTCGGTGTTCCATTCAGGGCCTTCACGTGTTCTGTTGCCCCTGACGACGACCGCACTGCTGTCTCTCGGTTCACTCCGGTACCAGCTGCCTTATTGATCTCTGAAGTCTTAACCCGTCTCCAAAGTATTGACCCGTCTCTGAAGTCTTAACCCGTCTCCGAAGTCTTAACCCGTCTCTGAGCGACCCGCAGCCTCCCTCCCCGTCTCCACCCGCCGCAGGATCGGCAGCCCGGCTCCTCCCTCAGTCCGGGCCTGGGGCCTGGACTGGGGGGGTCACCTTCCCCTGGCCCCTCTGCGTGCTTGGACCCTGAGACCCCGAGGTTGTCTGGGCGCGCATCGCCCCTTGGCGGGGTCATCTCCGAAGTCATCAGGACCGCCGGCATCTGCGTGGGCGCAGCAGCCAGCCACTTAGAAGGTAGGTGGACGGGCTCAGCCCCCTCATCTAGCTGCGGAGGTGCGGCTGCTCCACGGTAATTTGGGGAGGGGAGGTGTTCCCGTGCCCTGCTGGACGGTCCTGGATCGGCCGCAGGTCTCCGAAGTGGTGGTCAGAGTTTGGAGGTGCGACTATGGATGCTAACAGTCGAAACTCGGGTACATGGAGGTTTGGCTTGGCTTAGAGCCGGGCCGTGTGGGAGCCGGGGGCTGTGTCAGGGGGTCGCGAGGGCCGAGGTGGGGAGCCTTCGCCCTGCACTCGTCCCCTGGCCCTCGGGACTTGGGCAGAGCTGGAGAGGGATCTCGGTGTCTGTGTGGGCGTGGGGGTGGCACGTGTTCCCTGTCAAAGCTGGGAGGAGGGATGTGGGCAACTACTTGTAGCGTTGCCATTCCGATCAACATGGCCGCGGTGTGGCGGGAGCATTCCGATCGGGGTCGGGTTTCCTTGGAACAGTTCCCTGAGCAAGTGCACGTGGGCCGCTCTTAGACACTGATTTAGATGCTTCTATCCGTATCTGCCACCATCCCCGCCCCCTTACTCCAAGCACAAAACCTTACAATATTGGATATTTGGCCATTTTTGTTCCTCATCGTGGCGGTGCTCTTCCAGCTTCTCTGGAAAGAAGATGCGATTGGAGGGATCATGTAGCTCTTACTTAGGAAATATCTTAAGGCATTGCACCTATACCTCTAGCTCCCTGCTTGTACTGATCTTACTGTCTTTCATAAATCTTCCCAACAGGATCGTGGGTCGGCTGGAGGTCAGTTGAAGAGAGGTGAGATCTGTACGCCATCTAGGAGTGTATGTAAGTTCCCAAGGACCTTAACCGTGTCGCAGAGCCATCTATGGGTGTCGTGAGCTTGATGATGTATGGGCTGTAGTGCCGGCTCAGCCTTTGATGTATTCAAGCTGCGGTTTGTCCTTGTCGCTTTTCCCCTTCAGAGATGGAAGGGGAGAGAGAGAGAGAGAGTGTGTGTGTGTGTGTGTGTGTGTGTGTTCAAGTCTTCCTAAATAACACGTATGAATTTACCAGTTTAGTGCTACATTTGGGAAAATAAATGAATGTTAAGTAATTGACAGAGGTTTTAAAGCATTTTTTATTTTTGTAAACTTACAGAATTGGGAAAAAATAAGACATTTTCCTGAACAGTTCTGAGTGTTATTAAGCATACTGGTAAAGGGGGAATAATTAAGGAATAGCATCATTTATCAAGTAGTACTTGCCCAATAAATGAAAGGTTGCTTTGCCCTTTTCCCACTTTTTTACTCAGTGTAAATGTAAATTGATAATGTTGCTCACCTGCTTAAAATTTTGTGGTGGCTTTCGGTCACATTTATAACAACATTTAGACCTCTTTTCATCCTCATTTGTGTGTTCTCTAGCCACGTGGGCCTTCTTTCTCATACATCAAATCATCAAATGCATTCCTGTTTTGAGGACATGGTGTCTTTGCAATGTTGACTGTTTCATGTTGTTCAGACCTTAGGTTCTCCCACAGGGCTGTCCCGACTACCTAAATGGAAGTTGCCCCACAGTCATGCTCTGTACCTTCTGCTTTATTGTCATCTCAGCATTCATCCTTGTTTGATATTTTATTTACTTGCTTTTCATCTGTTACCTGTATCTCTCCCCAGATTGTGAAAATATTGAGATAGGGACCTTCTCTGTATTGTTCAAGGCTACCTCCCTGTGCCTAGAGTAGTGCTTGCTACATATTAGGTGTTTCATCAATGCTAGTCAGGTTATGTACAGTGGTGAACAAGGCAGATATGATTCCTGTCCTCAGAATTTATGGTTTAGAGCAGGGTCAGCAAACCTTTTCTTAAAGGACCAGGTAATATTTTAGGATTGCAGGACATACCTACTCTGTTGCAGTTCCTCAGCTCTGCCATTGTAGCACTGTGAACAATATGCATATGAATGGGCTTGTGTGTTCCAGTAAAACTTTATTTAGAAAAACATGCTGTTATTCCCTGTTGTGTAGTTTCCTGACCCCTGGTCTAGAGCAGTCCTGTTGAGTGGAACTTTGTGCATTGATGGAACTGTTCTTTATTTATAATGTCCCGTTTAGTAGCCACTGTGCTACATATGGCTCTTGAAATGTGGCTGGTTCAACTGAGGAGCTAAAATTTTTCAACAGCTTCATTGAGGTATAATTGACATACAGCTAACTGTACATATTTAAAGTATTGTAAATTTATGAGTTTTGACATAAGTTTGATGCATGTGAAACCATCTCCACAGTCAAGGTAAGGGATATATTCATCATCCCTCGAAGTTCCGTCCTGTCCCTTTCTAATCCCTTTAGTCTCTCCCCATTCCCAGGCACCCACGGGCCTGCTTTCTGTTGCTGTAGGTTAATTTGCATTTTCAGGACTTTTATATAAACGGAATCAGACTTTACATTTGCCTGGCTTCTTTTGGTTTGAGATTCATCTGTGGATTTGCATGTACTGATAGTTCATTTCATTGCTGGGTAGTATTCTACTGTAGAGATAGACCACAGTTTGTTTATCTATTCACCTATTAGTGGACATCTGGATTATTTCCAGGCTTTGGCTATTACAAATAAAGCTACTGCTGCTGGAGGCCATTGCTGCAAGCTGTTGCTGCCGGTGTCCCCAGGATGTCCTGGGAAGCCACCACCACTGCTGCTTCTGCTGCTACTGCTGAGGACTGCCAATGGCTCCCGGGATCTTTCCCAATTACCTAGTGTGGACCTGTGTGTGAGGGGTCTATGACCCAGTCTGTACAATGGCTTTGAAGTGTCTGAGCCCTAGCCCTGACAGTACAAGTGGAAACTTAGTATAACTAAAATAATGAAATGTTTTGGCTTTAGTTATGAATTGCCTAGCCACACAATTGGTGTTGTCACGTAGCTTTACCATTGCCTGTGTCGGCAGGAATCCAACAATAACCCCAACCAGACAATTGGTGTAACTACTGCTGTAACAATACAGTACAGGTAGTAGGAATCAAGCCAAGGTCTGAAGGCGAAACAGAATCCTGCAAAAAATTTAGACTATAGCTTGATGCATATGAACAAACTGCCACTTTTTTTGTCGTAAAATCAATGCAGTATTCCATTACTGAGACTCTTCACATCGGGAGGTGCTGCTATATCCTGCTATACAAATACTTGTCTTCCAAATTTCCTTTCTCCCTGCAACCTGTGCAGTTACATTAGCCTCAGGATGTTAGATTCCTGAGGTTCCGAAGAGGTGTGACTAATAGAAATAGTGAGATGAGACTAGCAAGATAGAATATATAAACTAGGTGATTGAAATCACTAGGGTTGGGAGAGATTAGACTCTTCTGGAAATCTGACAGCTGTGGGCTGTTTCTCTAGAAGAAAAGCACCAAATAAATATACATCATGCAAAAAAAGTTATACAAGTAACCTGGCCTGAAACTGATTCATGGTTAATAACTCCTGATCAATATGTTTGATATTCTCTGTTTCTTAACCCATTTGTTTCTTGTCTTTGATCAGTGTTTTAAATAATTGTTTCAGCTGCTGTCTCAGCTGTGGTAAGAAGATTTGGGTGTACAGACTCCGTATGTGAGCCAAAAGATTAATGAGGGGAACAGAAACACTAAGGCCAGAGCAGTGATGACAACAGTAAGTTGGGAGAGATCCCTGGGGCCATTGTGAATTTGTGGGATAAGAATTGTGCCAAAGAATTTCAGTATCCCCTTCCCACTGGATGATTCCTCCTCTATTCCTATGCTAGGATGTAGGTTTTATTTTACTAGCCAAGAAACAGTTCCTTTATGAGTCATGTAATGAGATACTGACACTGAGCCAGCTGGTTAGTTTTATATGGTTCCTATTAGAGCAACATCCAGTTCCCAAGCATGACTGCCCTAGGCCCACCCACAGACATGGGTGAGACTTCTGGTTAGGATAGGGCGAAAGGGTATAGCAGGAAGAATGGCTTTAGTGTGACACAGCCTGAACTTCCCTCATGGCTATTTGTGGTTATATTGTTAATTTTACTCATCTGTCTCTAGTGGGAGGCTCTCTGGCTGTATCTAGAGATATTAAGATTGAATTTAGAGAGTAATTATCTGGACAATCCAAGCCTCATTCACCACAAATTTTAGGTCATTGGAAACAGAGTACCTGACTTATCCAGTTTATCTTCTATTAATATACCACCTAGAGGAGAAAAAATGATTTTTTTCTTTTTTTAAAAAAAGTTACACTAAAAAAGCCTATTTGGAGGAAGAGATTCCCAAATGTGCAAATATTTCAATGTAGAACAAAATTTAAAAGTTGATTAAATGTTTATGTAAAAATTTAGTCTCTATGCCTTCACTTTAACAGTTTTTTTCTTCTCTTTTACTGGATCTTTCCAAGTACTGTCTTTCCTTGAAGCTCAGTTTGGGGCCTGTCCTGCCTATGAGATAGGAATAGTAGTTCCTACCCTGATGACATTTTGGGGTATAAATGAGATAATCTATGTCCAGCCTTTAACATAGGGCCTGACACATGATAAGCAATAGTAATGGTTATGATCTTACTTTTCCCAAATACTCAGATCAACATTTAACCTGTTTATTCTCATAAGAAACACTGCCTATACCATGTTTGACACTTACTATCCCATTTTTGATGTTATAGTTTATCTCCATAATGAAATTTAGGTTACTTACTAGGTAAAGATAGGCAATAGAAAATTTGTTGATTTGAGTTGAAAATCAACATTTACTTCCCTTATAAGCCACATGGTCTTCATTTCAATATTTTTTCCTCACAGAAAATGGAAGCAGAAAGGAGGAGGAGTGCTCCATCTCATATCCTGGGTAAAGCCTTACAAAAGCGGCCTGGTACCAGGTGAGTGCTAAGTTTTATTTGAGGGTGCTTCAGAAAGTTCACGGAAAGATCCATATTGTTTTTTAATTCTATTCTTCCACGAAATTTTTGAAGTACTCTGATATTATACATTGGTATGTGCTTGGAACATTATATTAGACGAAGAGTGTTTCGCATCACATTTTTTTACGTGTGGGGTTGTTTGTTTTATTAGTACCAGAATTCTCTAATTAATAATAGGAAATTTGACATTTGTTCTGAGATTATTTAATAAGATCTATTCTTCATGGGAATTATAAAGCCTTTTAGAGCTGGTATGTATGCTTGGTTGCTTCTTTGTCTTTATTATCTCCCACTTATGAATGAGGACATGCAGTATTTCTCTTTCTGTGCCTGGCTTATTTCACTTAACATAATTTTCTCCAAGCTCATCCATGTTGCTGTGAATGGCAAAATTTCATTCTCTTTTATGGCTTAGTAGTATTCCATTGTGTATATATACCACATTTTCCTTATCCAGTTATTGTTGATGGACATTTAGGTTGGTTCAGTATCTCGACTATTGTAGAAAGAGCTTTGATGAACTTGGGAGTGCAGATATCCCTTCAACATTATGATTTCCATTCCTTTGGGTTATATACACAGTAGTTGGATTGCTGGATTGTGTGGTAGTTCCATCTGTAGTTGTTTGAGGAGGCTCCATACTGTTTTCCATAATGGCTGTAAAATTTACAGTCCCACCAACAATGTAAAAGGATTCCCCTTTCTCTACATCCTTGCCAGCATTTGTTATTCTTTGTCTTTTTGAAAATAGCCAGTCTAACTGGGGTGAGATGATATCTCAGTATGGTTTTGATTTGCATTTCCCTGATGCTTAATGATGTTGAGCATTTTTTCAGGTACTGGTTGGCCATTTGTATATCTTCTTTGAGAAATGTCTATTCAGCCCCCTTACCCATTTTCTAATCAGATTTTTTTATTTTTTTACTGTTAAGCTGTTTGAGTTCCTTCTATATTCTGTTGCTGCTTTTGTTTGTTTTTTGTGGCTGACCTGTATAGGGATACAAACCCTTGACCTTGGTGTTACAACACCAAGCTCTAACCGTTGCACATTCTAGATATTAATCCCTTGTCAGATGTATAATTTGCAAATATTTTCTCCCATTCTGTATACTCTGAATTCTAATGCTTACAATTTCCTAAACCCACCATACTCTCTAATCATGGCTCAAGTGTCACTTGCTTCAGAAACTCCTCTAATGCCTCATAAATAATATTCATGCTCCTATAGAACCCTGCGTATCTTTTAGTCATAGCACTCAATCACACTTCATTGGAATCACCTTATATATCATGTTCTCTTCAGTGTCCTAGCATACATCTGTTAATAAAATAATGCCTTGTACATACTTGAAGTTCAATTACTATTTGTTCGATGAGTGAGTGAATGAAGGAGTGGCTCCATTTCCAAACCGAGAGAGGAATTTAGTAGGTTACCATAATAGTTTCTGACTTTCCTGACCTCCTTCAGGTAGCCAATACATAAGAGACTTTCTTGTTGATTGGTATTATTTGTGAAATTTATGCTAGTGGCAAAATTGGCAAATTTTTACCAAAATGGACTTCATTGCTTTGTTAGTCAAAAGTTTTCTCAGGCCCACATATCACTTTATTCTTTTTAAACTGCTTTCTATATTCATTAAAAACAATCAAATACATTTGTTCCTGGTACAATGTGCTAATTTTTTATGGTATGATGCTGGGAGGAAATCTTTGGGAGATTATATTGTCTCCCCACGTTCTAGTGGGCTTTGACAGGGTAAAAATTTATTTTTGTACTTGCAGGACAGCACATCCATTTAATTTCTTCATTCCAACTTTAGCATAATTTTCTAATCACAGTTCTGATTCAATTTTATCTTTCATTTTGGCACCAGCAAAGCACTCTCTCATTAATGCATGTTTATTCATCCTTCCTCACCATTGTTCATGGGATAGCAGGCTATCCTAAGACATCCTCACTGTAGTACATCTTCACTGCAAGATAAATCCCTTCTCCTGTACAGCTTGAAAGTTAGGGTTTCTCAAAGGAGTTTTGGCATTTCTTGATTGACTTTCCGTCAGAACCTTGAGAAAAAGACATGAAGGAAGCAGAAGAATAATTGTTACTTTTAGCAAGAAGCTTAATATTACTGTGGTTAAGAAAGTTTGGACTCTGGAGCCATATTCTTCCTGGGTTTGAACCCTGGATCTTCTTACCAGCTGTGAGAATTTTTGCAGTTACTTAACCTCCTCAGGCCTCACTTTCCTCGTAAAATGGGGTGACCTCAAAGGGGATTAAAAGTGTTAATATTATAATGTATTTGGCATATTGTGATTGCTATATAAGTTTTTGTTAAATAAAATCATTAAAATATATCAATCTGTCTGGTACCCTGTCACATAATGTCTAGTTTTCTGGGTGTTCCAGGTTTAGGCTTATCTTCTCAACTTGACTGTCTGCTCTTTGAGTGAAGAGACCGTATTTTCTGCTTTTCCAAATCTAAATGTTCAGTGCTGGCTATAGAACAGATATTTTGTAAATATTAGCTGAACTGAATGATTGATTTCTTTATTCCCCTAGCTAAGTAGGTCAGCTCTCAGTTGGAATGGAAAAAGGGATGAGTCTGCAGCTGCCTGACATAGTATAACACTGCCAGTGTTGAAAAGCCACACAAAGAAATGTCAATTCTGGAGTAAGCAGCTATTTAATGTATGTTGACTTTATGCTCACACATTTACTATATCATGTATATTATCACTGCCATTAGTTTTCTGACACCTAGTTCCTAGTGTAATGGGAAGACACAGAGAGTGGATTCTGGGTCCCTGCTCTAGTGCTATATGACCCTGGTAGAGTCACCTATCCTTTCTGTGACTGGGACTTTTCCTTCATCTGTCAGTGATGGGGGAGGGGTGGATTGAAGTTGACTGAATATTTCATGTAGCCCTCAACTCTACAATTTTGTGTTCCTTTATTCTGATAGCAACTCAGCAACAAGTAGAATGGAAAACAATATGAATGGTCCTTGCAAACCCTTTTATTGCAACTCTTAATACATCTCCGAGAGTGCATCTGTCACACTGCTGAGGAATAAGTAGTATCCTCTTTCAGTGCAAAGCTCAAACATTTGCTTATGTGGGATCTTTTGTCTGTTTATTATCATAATGTTATTTTAATAGCCAGCCTACACAGTGGCCCCCAGTGGTTCTCACCTCCTGGTAGTCACACCCTGGCCTAATCCCCTTCTACGTTTTTTTTTTTGTTTGTTTTTGTTTTTGTCATTTTTTTGACCGGCCGCACCGCGCTCAGCCAGTGAGCGCACCGGCCATCCTTATATAGGATCCGAACCCGCGGCGGGAGCACTGCTTGGGCTCCCAGCGCCGCACTCTCCCGAGTGCGCCAGGGGGTTGGCCCCTAATCCCCTTCTACGTTGCATCACAATTGATCTGTGTAACCAATAGGATTTGGCAAAAGTGATGTTGTGTGGCTTCTGAGTTTAGGTTATAAAAGAAGCTTCCCTCTTGATTGCTCTCACACTCTCTTTCTCTGATCACTTGATCTGGGGGATGCCATTTCATGAGCAGTCCTGTGGAGAGACCCACAGCAGAGGAACTGAAGCCTCCGAGTAACAGCCACATGATGAGCTTGGAAGCAGACTTTCCAATGCCAGTCAAGTCTTCAGAGATGGCAGCCCCAGATGAAAGCTTGACTGCAGCCTCATAAGAGATATGAGCCATACCCACCCAGCTAAGGAACTCCCTGATTACTGACCCTTAGAAACTGTATAAGATAATAAATATTTGTTGTTTTAAGTTGCTATGTTTTGGGGTAATTTGTTAGGCAGCAATAGACAACTAACACAGTCATCTTCAAACTATGAAGAAACTAGCTTTCTAAAATGTTTCTGTCGCATACCTTTTATGTATTCTTATAGCTGGAGGTGGAAAGATAGAAACAGATACTATTCTCATTTTTAAATAAAAAATGTGATTTCTCAGATCATGTAATTTGTTGGAAAAGGGACCAGACAACATTCTTTCTTTTTAAAAACAGCTTTATTGAGATACAGTTCATACTGTTTAACTTAGCCATTAAAAGCATACACTTCTGTGGTTTTTATTATATTGACAGGGATGTGCAACCATCACCACCATCTTAGAGCATTTTCATACTCCAAAAACAAACCTGTAGCCATTAACCGTAACTCCTCATTCTCTCCCACCCACCCCCACTCCATTGCTAGCTCTAAGCAACCACTCATCTATTTTCTGTTTCTTATATTTTCTGTTTCTTCCTTTCTTTGCCTCTTCTGGACATTCCATATAACTGGAATCATATGCCATGTGGTTTTTTGTGACTGGCTTCTTTCAGTTAGTGTAGTGTTTTCAAGGTTCATCCATGTTGTAGCATTTATCAGTACTTCATTAATTTTTTATTGCCAAATAACCTTCCATTATATGGATAGATACCACGTTTTGTTTCTTTATTCATCAGTTGATGGAAAATTAGGTTGTTTCCACCTTTTGGCTATTTATGAATAACACTGCTGTAAACATTCTTTTACAAGTTTTGTGTGAACATCTGTTTCATTTTTCTTGGGTATATACTAGGAATAGAATTGTTGGGTCTTAGGGTAACACTATGTTTAACTTTTTAAGGAACTGCCAAACTATTTTTCAAGGCAGCTTCACCATTCTACCTTCCCACCTGCAATATATGAAGGTTCCAATTTCTCCACATACTTACCAAAACATTATTTTCTGTCTTTTTGATTATAGCCGTCTTTGTGTGTGTGAAGAGGTTACTTATTATGGTTTTGATTTGTGTTTCCCTAATGATATTGAGCATATTTTCAAGTGTTTATTTGCTATTTGTGTATCTTTTGGGAGGGAATTTATATTTAAAACTTAAACCATCTTTAATTGGTTATTTGAATTTTTATTAATGAGTTATAAGAGTTATTTGTATATTATCAAATTCTTAAAATTATTTGCATATTGCAAAGTACAAGATTTAATTTTTATTTTTAATTATTAGCATTTCATTATTACAAATTATCATTTTTCTTTATGCCCTTTACCCAACCTTTCACTTCCCAAACCCTTTCCCTCCCTCCCCTCTCCCTCTAGTGTCCTAGCATTTGTTCTCTCCTTCTGAAAGTTCAGTGTATTTTTGTGGTCTTTTCTTCCTTCCTTCCTTCCCTCCTACCCTCCCTCCTTCCTTTCCTTCTTCCTCCCTCCCCTCCTTTCCTTTCTCCTTTCCTTTTTCCTTTCCTTTCCTTTCCTCCCAGTTAATGAATGAAAATGTGGCATTTCTCTTTCCTTGTCTGGCTTATTTCACTTAACATAATTTTCTCCAGACTCATCCGTGTTGCTACAAAAGGCAGAACCATATGCCAGGTTTTACGCTAATATTTTGTGTATACATTGTTTGGCAGCTTTTCTATTTTCCAAATAAAGATATTTAATCTTAGAGGTTTAAAATAAATTATCTTATGTTTGCAACTATTAAGTAGCAGAGTTGAAATTTAAATCTACTTCTCTCTGACTCTAAAGTTTGTTATCTTAGCCAGCATACTAGATTGCCTCAATAAGATCAATTCAATTTTGAGAATTTTCTGTATCTTAAGATAAAGACCATTCCTAGGAGCTGGGTAAAGAAATGTCATTGTTACTATTATAATCTTATGTGGCCATTAGGTTCTATGTGTTGTGGCTTCATGTAGACAGGTCATCAGCTTAAATGAAAATGACAGAATGATTCTGAAATGATTCAGACACCAAATCATTGACTTTTATCTCTAAGTCATGGAGGCTAAATCTTCCTATAAATTATATTGCTTAATGTAATTATTTTATTACTTCATATATTTTTTAGTATAAAGTGGAAATTTTATTTATTTTATTTTATATTATTTTCTTTTGTTTTCACTTTTGGCCATAATTTTTAATGCTAATTTCTAAGTTTATGGCCTGTACCAGAGAATATGGTAGTATGGTATCTGATTTTAAGAAATTTTTTATGACTTGATATATAGTTAGGTTTTTATGAGTATTACATGTATGTATGTGAAGTATTACCAGTTATATAAATAATCAATATTCTTCCTAATATTTTATCCTCTTACTCTGTCACTTGCCAAAAGAGCTATGAAATGTTTCCCACTTCAATTGTGGACTCACAAACTTGTTATTCTATTAATTTCTTGCTGTATATGTTTCGAACCTATATTGTTAGGTCCATAAAGTGTAGGATCTTTTTGGTGTATTGTACTTTTTATCAAATGGAAATATCCCTCTCTGTCCCGTATATTCTTTTGTGTCCGTCTCTTTGGGCTCAGCAGAATGTTTTTGAGATTCATCTATGTTGTATGTATGAGAAGTTTGTTCCTTTTTATTGCCAAGTAGTATCCATTGCACCTTGTATACTGCAATTAGTTTACTCATTAATGTGTCAGTAGACATTTGAGTTGCTTGCAGTTTGGGGTTATTATTAAGAAAGCTGTTAAGAATATTTGTATGCGAGTCTTTATGTGGACATTTTCTTCACTCTGGGTAAATACCTAAGAGTTGAATTCCTGAATCATATAGTATTTGTTTAACTTTAAAGGAGACTACCATACTGTTTTCTAAAATGGTTGTACAATTTTACATACCCATCAGCAATGTATGAGATTTCCAGGTGTTCTACATCCTCACCAAAACTTAGCAATGATAGTTTAAAAAATTTTAGCCATTCTAGTGGGCATATGGTGGTTTTAATGTTCATGTTCCTGGAGATAAATGATATCATGCATCATTTTATAGAATTATTGCCTGTTCATATGTTTTTCTTTGTGATCTGTTTAAATTTCTTGCCCATTTTTTAATTTATAAACTTAGGGAATTGTAAGAGTTCTTTATATATTCTGGATATAGCTCCTTTGTCCAGTATAAATATTGAGAATTTTTTCTCTAAACCTGTCTTTGTCTTTTTATTTTCTTAACAGTATTTTTTTTTTTTGAGGAGCAAAAGTTTTTAATTATGTTTAATTAAGTTTTTATTATTCCCCAATTGGATTGGGAAAAGAGGACATGTGTTTTCACTCTGGAACCTTTATGAAAAATCAATTGGCCTGTATGTATAGGTCTACTTCTGGAGTCAATTCTATTCCATCAATCTGTATGTATATATTTTCATTACTTTGCTTTCCAAAGTATCTTGTTTTGTTGGTATTGTGACTATTTTAAAAATTTTATGTTCCATTTGCTCATTGCTAATATGTAGAAATACAATTGATTTTATTAACTTTTTATCCTTTAACCTTGCTAAGTTCACTTATTAATTCTATTAGCTCTTTTTAAATAAAATTCTATTAGCTTTAATGTAGATTTCTCAGTATAGTCTTTGTTCACATTCATTTTCTTTATGAATAAAAAGTTTTATTTCTTCCATTCTAATTTTTGATATTTATTTTCTTTTCTGGCCATAATGTACTGGCTAGAACTTCTAGTATATTATTGAACAGAAATGGTAAGGAAGATATACTTTCTTTATTCCTGACCTTAGGTAGGAATATATCAGTCTTTCAACTTTAAGTATGCTACCTTTAGAATTTTTTTGGAAGATGCCCTTTGTGAAGTACGAAGTGCCCTTTAATTCCAGTAATTGAGTATTTTATCATGAATGAGTAGAATTTTGTCAAATGCTTTTTCTGCAACTTTGATATGATCATGTTGGGGTTTTGTGAGGGTTTTCAGACTTAATTTGGTGAATTATGTTATTTCATTTTTTAAATAATCTTTTTATTTTGGAATAATTTAGATTTAGAGAAAAGCTTTAGAAAAGCAGTTTCTGCACAGCCCCCAACCAGGGAACGCTATTGTTTATATTTTACAATATTACAGTATATTTGTCATAACTAATGAACCAACATTTTTAACTAAAGGCCATACCTTATTCAGATTTTCTTAGTTTTTATCTATTTTTTTTTTTTTTTTTGTATCTCAAGATCCTATCTAGGATACCACATTAGATTTAGTCAGCGTATTTCTTTAATCTCCTCTAGATTGTGACAGTTTCTTAGACTTACCTTGTTTTTGATGATGATTTTGAATAGCACTGGCTAGATAATTTAGTAGAATGTCCTTCAGTTTGGATTTATCTGATGTATTTTTGTGTTTAGAAGGGGGTTATGATTTATGAATTATTTTTCTGTCTGTGTTCACGTGAGATAGGGGTCTGTAATTTTCTGGTAACATCTTTGTCTGGTTTTGGTATTAGGATAATGGTGGCCTCATAAAATGGGTTGGAAAGTGTTACCTCCTCCTTTTGAAAGTGTGTGAGGGAAGGTCATTATTTCTTCTTAAAATGTTTGGTAGAATTTATCAGTGAAATTATCTAGTGTTTGAGTTTTTTTCTGGGAAGATTTTAGATTATGATATTATCGTTAATATATATAGAACTATTTTGGTATTCAGTTCTTTCATGAGTCAATTTTGTTCATTTGTGTCTTTCAAGAAATGTGTACATTTCATCCCAATTATCAACTTAATCAACACAAAGTTAAGCATAATATTCTTTTTTTATGTTTTTGATGTATGTGGGAACTATAATAATCATCATTCTTTTATTCTTGGTATTGGTGATTTCCAAATTATCTTTTATTCCCTACGTCAGTCTAGCTAGAGGTGTATCAATTTTGTTTATCTTTTCAACAAACCAGCATTTGGTTTTGTTGTTTTGCTCGATTGTATTTACTTTCTATTTTATTGACTTATTTTTTGTGTTTAAAGATTTATTGAAGTGTAATTATGTACAATAAAGTGCACATGTTTAAAGTGTACTATTTGATGGATTTTGGACGTTAGGCACCTGTGCAACGAATACAGCAATTAAGATAATGAACATTTATATAACCTCCAAAGTATCCTTGTATGCCTTTGTAATCAATCCTCCTTTGATACCTCCAGCCCACCCTCTGGCAATCAGTGATCTACTTGATGTTACTATAAATTAGTTTGCATTTCTGAGAATTTTATATAAATACTGGGCCACTTTCTATTGCTGAATGGTATTGCACTGTGTGAGCAGACCACAATTTGCTACCCCTTTTAAATGCTGGTGGACGATATGGTTTTCTTCGAGTTTTGTGATTAAAAATAAAGTTGCTGTGTATGTTCACATACAAGTATGAGTATTTGTGTGTATCTTGATTACATATACTTTCATTTCTTGATAAATACCAAGAAGTGGTAGCTGGATTGTAAGGTAGATATATTAAGAAAATGACAAATTGTTTTCAAAATGGTTGTACCATTTTATATTCCCACTAGCAATGTATGAACGTTACAGTTGTTCAGCATCCTTGCTAACACTTGCTATGGTCATTCTTTTTAATTTTAGGCATTCTGTGTGTGTGTCATTATATTTCTTTGTGGTTTTAACTGGTATTTCCCTGATGACTGATGATGTTGAGCATGTTTTCATGGGCTTATTTAGCATCTGTGTATCATTTTTGGTAAAGTGTCAGGTTGAAATCTCTTCAGTTTTTGTTGGGCCATTTTTCTATTGTTGAATTTTAAGTGTTCTTTATAAATTCCAAATCTGTGCTGTCTAGTGTGGTAGC
Organism: Cynocephalus volans; assembly: GCF_027409185.1. NCBI lineage: Eukaryota > Metazoa > Chordata > Mammalia > Dermoptera > Cynocephalidae > Cynocephalus > Cynocephalus volans. The sequence continues at coordinate 85,985,324 of NC_084463.1, forward strand.
CACTAATCACTGGCAATGTATATTCAAATGAACTAAAATTATATATTATAAATTTAATTCCCCAGCCACACTAACCTCATTTCAAAAGCTCCTTATTACAGTCATTTATTAGTTCTAGTAGCATTTTAAAAATAGATTTATTAGAATTTTCTACATAAACAATCGTATCATCTTTTACTCAATGCCCCTTATATTCATGAAGTTTCTCCATTTTGGCTGTTTGGAACAAGAAATATTTCCAGCCTTGTAAGTTCAGGGTATCACTCTACCTGCTTTTTCTTGATGGTGATTTCTACAACCTGAGTTAGTTTCCTCACTCGCATGCATTGATCAGTTCTCAGATGAAAACTTATGAGGAACCCTTTGCAGATCTCTGAGCTCTGTAGACAGCTCTTTCCGCACTGGCACTCTGCTTTTTGAATTCTAGCCATATTGGCCTGCTTGAATTCTTGACTCTGTCTCCTCAAGTTGGGCTCTGTTTTGCTTCCTCCTTGTACTGTGGGGTGGAATATCTCTCTGGGCAGCAATCTGGGACAATCTCAGAACTCACCTTGTTTATTTGCTTTCTCTTAGGTATTACTGTTCTGTACTTCTGTTGTCCAATGTCTGAAAATGATTGTTTCATATATTATTTCCCATTATTTTGTAGTTTAAGTTATTCTAGCATGGTTAAAAAAAGAAATCTCTATTTTAATGACTTTTGCTCTTATCTTTATTATTTCCTTCCTTTCACTTATTTTGGATTATATTTGCTCTTCTTTTCCTAGCTTCTTAATATAGAAACTCAGATTACTGATTTTAGATCTTTATCTTTTCTAAGGAGACATTTTTTTCCTAAGCATTGTTTTAGGTGCATTCCACAAACTTGGATATATTGTGTTTTCATTTTTCTTCAGTTCAAAATGTTTTCTAATTTCCCTGTGATTTCATCTTATACCTATGGCTTATTTTTTTGTGTTGTTTAATTTCCAAATATTTCAGCACTTTCTGAGTGTCTTGCTGTTATTGTCCTTAATCTAATTATATTGTAATTGGAAAACATGCTCTGTATGATTTCTGCAAATTACCTGCTGGGATTTTGATTGGGATTGCACTGAATCTGTAGATCATTATGGTAGTATCGATATCATAACAGTATCGATTCTTCCAATATATGAACAAAATATATTTCTCTGTTATTTAGGTCTTCTTTAAAATCTCTCAACAGTGCTTTGTAGTTTGCAGTGTACTGGATACAGTACATATTTTTAGCATATTTACCCCCATTTCATATTTTAATGCTTTTAGGAATAGGGTTTTTTATTTCATTTTTTGCCTGTTCCTGGGGTACAAAGCTGTCACCACCTGTGTCCAAGATGTGATGATCAGATCAGTATTATCAGTATGCCCATTACCACAAATTGCCATTATTCCTCATGTCCCCCACCCAACCTCTCTCTAGCCTCTCACCCCCTCCATCCGTCCACCCTCTGGCAACCCTACCTATGTTCTCTCCATCTGCAAGTCCAAAGCACCACTGTGGTGTTTCTGTCTTTCCTTGTTTTTCTTTTAGCTCCCACTTATGAGTGAGGACATGTGGTATTTTTCCCACTGTGCATGATTTATTTGCTTAACATAATTTTCCCAATGCTCATCCATGCTGCTGTGAATGGCAGAATTTCATTCTTTTTTATGACTGAGGTATATTCAATAGTGTATATATATCACATTTTCCTTATCCAGTCATCTGTCAATGGACTTTTAGGTTGGTTCTATATCTTGGCTATTGTAAATAGAGCTGTGATAAACATGGGAGTACATGCATCCCTTCAGCAAATCTCCCACCAACAGTGTAGGAGAGTTCCCCTCTTTCCACATCCTTGCAAGCATTTATTATTCTCAGTCTTTTTTATTATAGCTAGTATAACTGGGGTGAGATGATATCTCAGTTTGATTTTAATTTGCATTTCCATGATGATAAGTGATGTTGAACATTTCTTTATGTACCTGTTGACCATTTGAATGTCTTCCTTCAACAAAATGGCTATTTGTCTCCTTTGCCCATTTTTTAATTGGGTTCTTCAGGTTTTTTTTTTTTTTTTTTTACTGTATAGTTGTTTCAGTTCCTTGTATATTCTGGATGTTAATCCCTTGTTGGATGAATAGTTTGCAAATATTTTCTCTCATTCTGTAGGTTGTCATTGCACCGTATTGATTATTTCCTTTGCTGTGCAGAAGCTTTTTAGTTTGATATAGTCCCATTTATTTATTTTTTCTTTTGCTGCCTGTGCTTTGGGTGTCATATTCCTAAAGACTTTTCTTAGTCCTACTTCCTGAAGTTCAGTTTCCCCTATGTTTTCTTGAGTAGTTTTATAGTTTTGGGTCTTAATAATAATGCTTTAATCCATTTCGAGTTGATTTTGGTATATGGTGAGAGATACAGGTCTAGTTTCATTCTTCTACATATGGGTGTCCAGTTTTCCCAGCACCGTTTATTGAAGAGGCTGATGTACATTCTCGGTGCCTTTGTCCAAAATCAGTTGGCTGTAAGCATGTGTGTGGATTTCTGGGTTCTCTATTCTAGTCCATTGGTCTGAGAGTCTGTTTCTATTCAACTACCGTGCTGTTTTGATTAATAAAATTTTGTAGTATTATTTGAAGTCAGGTAGTATGATGCCTCTGCCTTTTTTATTTTTTGCTTAGGATTCCTGTGTCTATTTTGGGGTCTTTTGTTGTTCTATATGAATGTTAGGATTGTTTTTTCTATTTTTGTGAAGAATGTCATTGGTATTTTGATGGAGATTGCATTGAATCTGTAGATCACTCTGGGAAGTATGGACATTTTCACAATGTTGATTCTTCCAATCCAAGAGCATGGAATGTCTTTCCATCTTTTTGTGTCTTCTTTAATTCCTTTCAGTTCAGTAGTGATTTTTAGTTCTCATTGTAGAGATCTTTGACCTCCTTTGTTGGGTTGATTCCTAGGTGTTTTATTTTTTTGGTTACTATTGTAAATGGGCTTGCTTTCTTGATTTCCCTTGCTGTTAGTTTGTTATTGGAGAATATATACGCAACTGATTTGGGGTCGTTGATTTTATATTCTGCAACATTACTGAAATTTTTAATCAGCTCTAAGAGTTTTTTGGTAGAATCTTTAGGTTTTTTTATATATAGGATCTGCAAAGAGGGACAGTTTGATTTCATCTTTTCCAATCTGGATGCCCTTAATTTCTTTCTCTTGCATGATTGCTTTGTCTAGTACTCCACTACTGTGTTAAATAGGAGTGGTGATAGTGGGCATCCTTGTCTTGTTTCTATTTTTAGGGGAAAAGCCTTTAGATATTCCCCATTCAGGATGATGTTGGTGGTGGGCTTGTCGTAAGTGGCTTTTATTGTGTTGAGATAGATTCCTTCTATACCTAATTTGCTGAGAGTTTATCATGAAGCAATGTTGAATTTTCTCAAATGCTTTTTCTGCATCTATTGAGATAATCATATGTTTGTTATCCTTGACTTTGTTGATGCTGTATATCACATTTATTGACTTGCATATATTCAACCATCCTTGCATACTTGGGATGAATCCCACTTGATTGTGCTATATAACTTTTCTGATGTGTTGCTGTATATTCTGATTGCTAGTATTTTGTTGAGGATTTTTGTGTCTATGTTTGTCAATGACATTGGCCTGTAGTTTTCTTTTTTTGTTGTATCTTTGTCTGGTTTTGGTATCAAAGTCATGCTGTCCTCATAGAATGAGTTTGAGAGAGTGGCCTCTCTTAATTTTTTGGAATAGTTTGAGGAGAATTGGTGTTAATTCTTCTTCAAATATTTGATAGAATTCAGCAGTAAAGCCATCCAGTCCTGGGCTTTTCTTTGTTGGGAGACTGCTGATTATTGCTTCAATCTTGTTGCCTTTTACTGGTCTTTTCAGATTTTCTGTTTCTTGGTTCAGTCTCGGTTAGTTTGTTATGTGTCCAGAAATTTATCCATTTCCTCCAGGTGTTCAAATTTCTTGCATAGTTGTTTGTAATAGTGTTTCATGGTTTCTTGTATTTCTGTGGTATTAGTTGTATGTCTCCTTTTTTCATTTCTGATTTTTATCATTTGGGTCTTCTCTCTTCTTTTGTTTTGTTACCCTAGCTAGTGATTTGTTTATTTTGTTTATTTTCTAAAAAAAAAAAAAAATCTACTTTTTGTTTCATCGATCTTTTGTATCATTTTTTGAGTCTCTATATCATTTAGCTTTGCTCTGATCTTAATTATTTCTTTCTGTCTACTAACTTTGGGTTTGTATTGTTCTTGTTTTTCCAGTTCTTTGAGGTATAGCATTAGGTTGTTCACTTGACATCTGTTTTTTTTGATGTAATCATTAATTGCTATAAACTTCCCTCTTAATACTGCTTTTGCAGTATCACACAGGTTTTGATATAATGTGTCTTTATTTTTGTGGGTTCCTAGAAATTTTTTGATTCCCTTTTTAATTTCATCTTGGACCTATAGGCCATTCGGGAACCTGTTTTTTAATTTCCACGTATTTGTATAGAGTCCTCAGTTTTGATTGTTATTAATTTCTAGTTTTAATCTGTTGTGGTCTGAAAAGATATTTGAGATGATTTCAAATTTTTTAAAGTTATTGAGACTTGATTTGTGACCTGAATGTGGTCTCTCAGAGAATGCTCCATGTGCTAATGAGAAGAATGTATATTTTGTAGTTGTTCAATGAACTGTTCTGTAGATATCTACCAGGTGCAGTTGGTCTAAAGTGTAGTTTCACTCCTATGTTTCTTTGTTGATTTGTTGCCTGGATGATCTGTGCAATGATGAGAGAGGGGTATTCAGTTCCCCCCTCTATTATCATATTGGGGTCTATGTCTTTCTTTAGATCTAATAGTATTGCTTTGTATGTCTGGGCACTCCAGTGTTGGGTGCATACATATTTTATGATTGTTGTGTCTTCTTGCTTGATAGATACCTTTATCATTATGTAGTGGCCTTCTTTGTCACTTTTTATTGTTTTTGGTTTAAAGTCTATTTTATCTGATCTAAGAATAGCTACTCTTGCTCATTTTTGGTTTCCACTTGTGTGGTATATATCTCTTTCTATTCCTTCACTATCAGTCTGTGTGCATCTTTACAGGCGATGTGAGTCTTTTGAAGATAGCATATAGTTGGGTCTAGCTTTTTGATCCAATTTGTCAATCTGTGTCTTCTGAGTGGAGAGTGTAATCCATTTACGTAGGGTTGTTATTGAGAGAAATTGTCTTACTCCTGGTATTTTATTGCTTTTTGTTTAGATGTTTTAAATATCTTTTGTTCCTTTCTTCCCATTTTATTGTTTGTCTTAAAAGTTTGTATTGGGGGGGTGTGTGGTAAGATTTAGTTTCCTTTTTCTTTCTCATTTGCATTTTTGTTTTATCAGTGGATTTTGTTCTTTCTTATGAATTTGTGGTAGTGGTTATTGTTTTTCATATTCCAGATGCAGGAGTCCCTTGAGAATTCCTTGCAGGGCTGATTGTGGTGATGAACTCCCACAGTGTTTGTTTGGCAAATATACTATTTCTCCCTTGTTTCTGAAGGATAACCTTGCTGGGTATAGTATTCTTGGCTGGCTGATTTTTCTTTTAGTGTTTAGAATATGTCATCCGCTTTTCTTTCCAGGAAAATTCTGGGAAGTTTCCTGTCATTATTTCATTGAATAGATAGACGTTCAATGCTTTTACCTCCTTCCTCTTCTGGAAAACCCATGATTTGGTTGTTTGTGTGCTTAAGGTTGTCTGCTAGCTCTCTTAAACTTTCTTCATTTTTTAGATTGTTTTTTCTTTTTCTCTGCCTGGATTATTTCATAAAGACCACCTTTGAGTTGAAAAATTCTTTCTTCTGCTTGCTCTATTCTGCTGCTTAAGTGCTCCATTGTGTTTTTTATTTCATTGAATGAGTCTTTCAGTTCCAGGAGTTCTGCTACATTCTTTTTTAAGGTATTACTCTCTTTGTAAATTTCCTCCTTCATATCTTGGTTATTTTTTCTTGTCATTGTGTTGTCTGAGTCCTCTCTTACCTAATTGAGTTTCTTTAAGATAGTTACTCAGAATTCATTTTCAGCCTTTTTAAGTCTTTCTTGTTCTGTAGGGTCTGGTCCTTGAGAGTTACTAAATTTCTTTGGTGGTGTTGTATTTTCTGGGTTTTTTTTTTGCGGGGAGGTTGTTTTGTTTTTCTATTTCTAATATCTCTATGTTGATTTCTGGTCATTTGATAGATCAGTTGCTTCTTCTGTTACCCTGGAGTGGACTTTGATGGGGAAGATCTTTTCCTTTTTTCCATGTTCCTCAAGTGACTCTCCTTGTGTCAATGAAGTTAGATATGCCATGGACCACCTGCATGGTAATCGCGGATGTCACTGTGGCAGGAAGCCATCCATGCGCTAGAAGAAGCTGTGATGGTGGCTGTTGTGGACCAACTCCACGGAGGCTGTGTGAGGGTCTCCCCCAGTAGTGGCAGGATTAGGTTTCTGCCTTCTATGCAGGCAGGGCAGGGCAGCAGCAGCCAGTGCCCAGGTTTTCTGCCTGCCTGGGGCCTCTCCAGTGTCTGTGGCCTATAGTCAATTTTTGTATATTGGTCTTATATCCTTCAACCTTGCTAAACTCACTTTTTAGTTTTAGTAAAAAATTTTGTAGGTTCCATTAAACTTTCTACATAGACTGCCATGTGAAAAACGATAGTTTTACTTCTTTCTTCCAATCTGATGCCCTTTATTCCCTTTTCTTCCCTGATATCTCTGACCAAAATCTGTAGTACAGTGGTACAGTGTTGAGGAGTAGTGGTGATAGTGGACATCTTTGTTTTATTTCTGATATTAGGAGTAAAGAGTAAGTTCTCTTCTATACCACGATTGGCAACTTTTCGTCATGAATGAGTATTGAATTTGTCAAATGCTTTTTCACCATCACTCTTAAGATGATGATACCTTCTTTTTAAATTTGTACTGTCAGTTATATTGTTTAATTTTTTTTTAAATGTCAAAGAAACTGAATTCTTGTGATAAACCTCACTTGGTCATGATGTAATGTCCTTTTTATATACTGTTGGATTCAGTTTGCTTAAGGGTATTTTTTAGAATTTTTGCCTCTGTATTCCTGAGGGGTGTTGGTTTTCAGTTTTCCTATAATGTCTTTGGTTCTAGTATTAGGGTAATGCTAGCCTTTTTGAACAAGTTGAGAAGTATTTTCTCCCCTTCAATTTTACAGAAGAGTTTATGTAGGATTAATATTATTTCTTTCTTAAATGTTTGGTAGAATTTATCTGTGAAGCTATTTGGGCCTGAAGTTTTAGCTGGTTGGTTGATTTTGTGGGAAGGCCTTAACTCCATATTCAGTTCCTTTAATAGGACTATTCAGGTTATTTATTTATTTTCGAGAAAGCTGTGGTAGATTATGTAGTTCAAGGATTTTTTTTTTCATCTAAGTTTTCAAATTTATAGACATGTAGTTCTTTATAATATTTCCTTATTATCCTTTAAAAATCTGTAGAATCTTTAGTAACATTACCTCTTGAATTTCTGATGTTCGTAATTCTAGTATTAGTGCATCTTAGAATATATTATATATTAGTGTATTATATAATATATAGTATATTATATAGTGTAATATCAGTGTCTTTCCTGTTTTATTCCTGATCAGTCTGGCAAATGTTTAACAAGTTTATCAATATTCTTAAAGAGCCAGCTTTTAGTTTCAGTGATTTTTTTTCCTGTGGCTTTTTGTCTTCTATTTCATTCATTCTACTTTGATCTTTATTATGAGCTTCTATTTATTTCTGGTTTAATTTTTTATTGTTTGTTTTTAAGTTTCTTAAGTTGGAAATTTATGTATTTGCTTTAAGATCTTTTTTTAGTATGTAGGAATTAAATAACATAATTTCTCCCAAGAACTACTTTAGTGACATCCCACAAATTGGGAATCAGTTGAACAATTTGTCTCTGTGAGTTAAATTCACCAATTCTTCAGTTGAGCAGTTTGTCCCTTTGGGTCATATTTATCAGTTGCGAATAACCCCTGTTGACCAAATTTAAATTTCATTTTTTGAGTGGTTTTATTTTTGAGAAAATGTTCATTTCATTGGATATTTATTTCAAGATGCACTGAAACCTGTGATTTTCAGTGCTTCTAACCTGCCAGCCATTGATGTCTTAAAGCAAAAATGGCTATTCTTGGAAATATGTTTACAGCAATTGCCATTTGTCATGGGTCTCTCTTTGAATCTCTTTCTGTAAAACCCAACATTTCCCTGGAAAATGTGGCTTCATCTTCTATTCTTATGGTCTACAGCAGTCACAGGGAAAGCAGCTACTACTACTACTGGAATTTCAACTTATTCTATGGTCAATATCTACAATTTCTGTCACAAAGTATGCAAGCATTACTTTGAACTGCATCTGATACAGCTTGGTGGTCCAGGTGATTACTTGCAAATCAGTGATTTCTGTTTTAGTCACAGAATCAGGTATCATTGCAGAAGTGCTCCAGAGAGGGGAAATATGGGGTTTTGGTACTGTAAATACTACCCATCAACGAACTATTGGTTATTTGGAAATTGTTGGTGACCGTTCGGCCCAAACATTGCTACTTATTTTGCAGTGTGTAATTCAGCCTGGTTCTACTATTCATTCCCATTCACGGGCTGCATTTAATAACATTTAGCCTCTCCTTGGTTTTCAGCATGCTGAGGTTAACCATAATGATCCTACTTCTGTTTTTTGTCACCTCTAGGCATGCATACCCAAAATATCAAGTCATATTGGAGCAAATGTAAAACAAAGGACAAGACAGTGAGAGGAGTTCATTGCAATTTGTTGGACTTATATTTTACCAAATTTATGTGATGTGATGAATTTGGAAATGATACTTTCAGTTCCCTTTCACTGCATATATCAGAACAATTTCCTGTGAACTGTAATGTTTCCTTTTACTGCATGTATCAGAACAATTTTCTGTTAACTAATATGATGTTTTGGCTTGTGATTTTAATATGTTTTATTACAAATATCCAGGGACAAATTCTTCAGTCGAATACATTTGGGAGACAAATTGTTTAATTGATCTCAAATTCTAATGTAGTGTTTTCCCTCTTCTTCAGTTGAAAGTCCTTTCTAATTTCCCTTTGATTCCTTCTTTGATACATGAGTTGTTTAAAAGTGTATTTTTTAGTTTGACAGCATGTTCTTGGTTTATCTTGTATACCTCCTACCTCAGACCTGAAATCAGGTATTTATCCATGACTACAGTCTGGGGACAAGGGATATTCATTGCTACTAGACTGGTCATCATTTTTAGGTCTTTTCAGTGGATATAACAAGGAAAATATATTGTCATGACTGAATTTATATTGAGTTCCAGTTCAGACTCAAGAGTACATGTGTTTAACGTAAAGTAATCTATGTTAACATTCATGTTTCTTTTCTTTGTATGCTGAGAGTCCTATTCTCAATGGCACTGGGAATGTAGGGATTAGACTATCACATAATTACATTATCTTAGAATGCACACATGAAAGTTTCAGAATAACAGTATCAATACTACCACCACAAATATGATTACTGGATAAGATTTTTTTTGGCAACTATATTTATGTTTATGACATATACCAGTAGTGATGTATTATATTACTGTTTTTAAAAAGTCACTTGGAATAGTTTTTCTCTGTGTGGTTATTACACTAACTGGATATAAATTTTGGTTAATTTATTTTCATTTTATTTTCGTTTTATAAATATGTAAATAGTTCAAGTTGAGTCTATTAAAAGAAGCTATATTCAGAGAAGTTTAATTTTTATTTCTGTCTCTTCTCTTCAACCCTGTCTTTTTCCCTTTGCCATTGTTTACTTTAAAAAATTCAATTTTTTTATATAAGCGGATATGGATATATATCCATATATATATGTCCAATATATATCCATATATATGTCCATATATATATCCATACATATACAAGTATATACACAAGTATATATCTTTCTTTTTCTTAGATAAACCATAATATACTATATAATTTTCCACCTTACTCTTTTTATGTAACGTTATATCTGTGTGATCACTCCATACCAGAATATAAAAATATTTCTATTCTCTTTCTACAGGTTCCCAGTAATCCATTGCTTATATATGCAGCATAGTTCATTCATACTGTTCCTTACTGATGAATGATTGATTACATCGTTGCCACTCTTTTGTTATAAATGACCCTGCAGTGGAAAACCTTGCGCTTATCTCTTTTTATTTTTTCTGCATTGTTTTCAGAAGTGGGATTGCTGTGTATAATTTTGCTAAATAATACCACATTTTTCCTTGATAAGGGTGGTAGCATTTTTATTCTTACCAGTAATGTAGAATACCTGTTTTTGCTACAGCCTCACTAACAGAGTATCTTCATATGATGAATCAGATTACTTTTAATTTAAATTTCTAGTGGTGTGAAGTAAAACTTATATTTTAAATTATATGTTATGTTCAATAAATTTGAATTATGTTTATTCTGATATGAAAACTTTATAGGAAATTCATGATATAAAAACGTAAGTGCAGGATAGAAAGAGAAATGTTCTTTATATTGTAAAAAAGTATAGTTTGGATGTGTTAATGACGAGAATGTCACTCAATTTTTTTTAAACAGGCACTTATCTCCAGATAATATTTTTATTATGGAGGTACAGAAGGAAGTAAAATTTTACTAAACTTGCAAATTTAACTCATTTTTTTTTTTTTTTTTTTTCGTGACCGGCGCTCAGCCAGTGAGTGCACCGGTCATCCTTATATAGGATCCGAACCCGCGGCGGCGGGAGCGACGCTGCGCTGCTAGCACAGCACGCTACCGAGTGCGCCACGGGCTCAGCCCTTAACTCATTGGTTTTTAAAGGACCTTTTCCAGTTAACTTCTGAGTATTAATTCCTTGTCCTCCTGCTGGCTTTTTTTTTTTTTTTTTCTTCTTTCCACTGTGTTTTTTCCCCCTGTGTTTTGGATAAACACGTAAGTTCTTAATTTATTATATAAAAATGAGTTTATGGTTATGTTTGTGCACCTGGATACTTAAATGGACTAATTCCTTTTGGACTTAGTAATTGTCTGCCTTTTATTAAAAGGAAAATAAAATAAAAACAGGAAAAGATGAAGGACTCAGTAACAACTTTTTATTTTTTAACCTTCAGCAAACATTGGACAGATGGGGTAACTTTTAAGTGAAACAACTGGTTCAACAATGGTCCTTTGATATATTTCTTTTGCAGTTGTGCAAACTTCTGAACTGAGTAGCGAGAATCTGTAGTGTAGAAATTTGGACTCAAATTCCACCGGGCTGGAATTTTTTAATTCTAATGACAATTACAGGTAGCTCTAATATGGGTGGGTGGGGCATTCGATAGTTTTCTAACATTTTAATTAGGAAAAATTTTGAGCATAAAATTTATATAATAGTACAATGAACACTCATATACCCACTACCTATATTTTACCTACAGTTATTGGCATTTGGTTTATTTGTTTCATCTGTATTCATTTAGGTATTTATATATATATTGTTCTTTTTTCTAAATCATTTGAAATTAAATTGTAAACTATTAATTAATAGTTCTTACTTCAAAATAGTTCAGCATAAACTCCTAAAATTATTAGCATTCTTCTACACAAAGATACCATTACCACACCTAAGAAAATTAACATCACTTCCTTAATGTCATTTAAAATATGTTTATATCCAAACTATTCTAATAGTTCCTATTTTTATAGCTATCATTTTTTAAACCAGGAATTAAATCAAAGTTCACAGTTGCATTTGGTCATTATGTCTCTTTATTCTCTTGTAATATAGAACAGGTCCTGTAACTTTTTTTAAAGCCCCTAAAGAGACTAGTTCTAAAATCTGGATCCGTCTATAGAATAGTCAATATTAGTTATCTATTTCTGTATAACAAATTATCCCAAACTTAGCAACTTAAAATAACAAACACTTATTATTTCACAGTTTCTAAGGATGAGAATCTAGAAGCAAGGTGGATGGGTCTGGCTCAGAATATGTCATGTGGTTGCAGTCAAGATGTCAACTGATGCTGCAGTCATTTGAAGGCTTGACTGAGGCTGGAGGAGTCACTACCAAGAATAGTCACTTACATGGCTGTTAACATGAGGACTCAGTTTTTTGCCATATGGGTCTCTCCATAGGGTTGGTAACAACATAGCAGCTAATCTCCCCCACAGCAAGCAATTCAAGAGAAAGACAAACCCATACACACACACGATGACTCAAGATGAAAGCTAGAGTGTCTTTTATAACCTAATCTTGGAAGTGTGACATACTGTCACTTCTGCCGTAGGCTCTTGGTCAAAAGGACCAACATTGTACATACTCTGAATTGAATACACAGGAGTATGGATACCAGCAGGCAGATATCATGGCCTGCTGACTTAGAGGCTGGCCACCACAGCCCACATTCTGGATTTGTCTGATATTTCTTTGTATTGTCATTTACCTTGTTCCTTTATTTCTCCCATATTTCTTATAAACTGGAAATTATATCTAAGTGCTTGATTACTTAATTTTATTCAAGAATCATTATGTGCAAAAATGCTTTATATATGATAGAGTATATGAAGGTACTTCAAAAGGTTCATGGAAAGATCTGTTATGTTTTAAATTCTATTTTTCCGTGAACTTTTTGAAGTACTCATATTTCATATTGCATCATTTCAGGAGGTACATAATGTCAGGTTGTCCCACTTAGCTAAGATGACCTGATATCCTCTGTATAGGGGTTTTCCCCCTTTTGCAATTAGAAAGTAATCTGTGAGTTAATGCTCACATTAATTTTGTTGTGAAGTGATTAAGACATAGTTAAATGGTATAGCCCAGGGAATAAGATTCAGGCAATATAGTTTACTCCTTAGCGACACTAGGAGGGCAATTCTCAGGCCTCTTCAGGATTGCTAAGTGTCTGGAGAGCTACTGCAGGCTCTGGTAGCTCAAGACAAAAAACAAACCAACAACCACCACCTGAGTCTTGGATGTTATACACATGGACCAAACATTAGTTCCTGGTACAGAAATGAAGTCTTTGCTGAACTGTGTTTCACTGTACTTGCATTATGTAACATGGGTTTAACTCTGCCCTGTAAGTAAGAATGGATTTTCAGTGTATCCCTTTTTTATCTGCTTTCCTTCCCACATAGAGGCAGTGAAACAGATGAAATTAGTAGTTCTTCGTATTTGCCAGGCATAAATTATTACTTACTGTTTCCCAGTACAAGGGGCTCTCTGGAACTACTTTTAAACATATATTCTGGTTTTTGTGCTGAGGAGATAGGAACTGTAATATGTTAAGGAAGAAGAGAATTATTCTTGGGCAACAGGGAGACAATTGTTTTCCTAAAGCAAGTGACCCTGTAGCCTCCTTCAAGTTTCTAGAGAAGTTCCAAGTGATTAATACTGCAGAGGATGTGTGGTGCTGCTACTCTGTGATAGAGAACCATTGCTACCAGTAGTAACAGCCATTATGTGTTGAGCACAGACGTGATCCAGATGTGCTTAGCTAAGTGCCTTACTTGGATTATCTCATTCAGTCCACACAGCTACCCTGAGAACTAGGCATTAATGCTTCCATTTGACAGACTGGTAAAATGCAATTTAAAGGTCTTACCTGACTGTCCAAAGTCACACAGTCTTGAAGCATCAGACCAAGTTTCAAACTCAGGTCTGTCTAACTCCTAAATTTATGCCATTAATCCTCATTTCCTGGCACTCCCTCCCCACCCTTCAGCCCTAGACACTTCTAAGGTCTATGTATCTCTCTTCGCCTTGAATAGACTCCCCTTTTGCTTCTGTACTGAGATAATTACTTCATGGCTCAGTTCAACTTATGCCTTGTGATACCTTTCCTAGCCAGATCTTTCTATCTTCCCTCTTCAACTCCCCACACTCCTCACACTAAATTCCCATCATGGTTTTTCACCACACACATAACATAATCATTTCTTTAGGTTTCTGTTGTGTCTCTGAATGGCCAGTGACTACCCGATAGCCAGGTTTAGTTTCTTATTCTCTTTAACTGATAACTGCAGCCTAAATTTATATTTCTCTTCCGTGATTTCCTCAAAACCTTAGAAATTGAGAACTGAAATGAGCTTAGCAAAAACAAACAAAAAAACCCCTCACATCTTAAAGGATGAAGGATTGAAAAAATATTAAACAGCTGTTTCCTTAATAAAATAAATTCTCAAGGGACCATCATTTCCATTCTAATAATGAGTAAATCAAAAATATAGGTTCTCTTGAACCCATTAGTGAACTGAGTTTGTAAAACAACCAGGTGAACTAAGTTCCAAAGAGTGACAAGCCCCTCCGAAGAGAGATAGGACACATAAACTGTTTTACTTTTGGAAGATCATGGCAGGAAGAGGTGGACATCACCAAAGCAGGTAAAAAGAAATCAACTAAAGTTCAGTATTTTGTAAAGGTCCCAAATGTGGGCTAAAGTATCAGTTTAAAGTAACTGGAATCCCCAGAACACAAAGGGAAATAATATTCACATGTTTGTTCTTTTCCATGGGCCTACACTGGTTTTCTCACAAAAAAGGTTAGAGATAGTTCAGGAGATGAAAGAGAGCCCACCTCAGTGGCCAGGCATGCAAAAGTCAATTGGTTGCCTCTGGGAGACAGACATGAAGCACTCATTGCCTTCTTCCTCCTAATCTTCTCTCATACTAAGCAAAAGCCTTAAGCCACCAAGGGAGGGCAGCAAACCCTCTCATCCTGAGTCCAGGTGAAGCTCTTTTTCTTCCTGGGGAGAGGTAAAAGCAAAACCCATCTGCCTCTTGGAGAGGGAACAATCTCCCTCACCCAAAGGACTCATGCAAACACCCAGTGCTTCTGGGGAAGGAGTTGAAGTACAGGTCATCTGTCCATATGGGAAGGAAAAAAAAAAAAACTTCTTGTTCCCAGGGTTCTGCACCAATACAAAGCAGAGTTCTGCTGCCACTGAAGGAGAGGCTGGAAACTTTCTTCTGCCCAAGAGCTACCACAGATTCATGGCAGAATTTGGAAGCCATGGGGTTAAGGAGGGGCAGGAATATGAGAAGACCCTACCTCAGAGGCCCAGGTACATAGGCTGTGCCTAGAAATCAGACATACCAGAAGTTCTGAGAATTCCACATGCTCCGACCAAGAGCCCAGTGCTGACTAACAAGCAATAGGAGTCTGCTGTTGGGGAAGGGGCTAGCTGCCAAGAGAACTTTCCCTTCTGTAGTGCAAGCATTTAGGGATTGCAGAAAGCTGAAAGTAGAGCAGAAACATGGGGAAAAGCCTCCAATATCCCACCCCTTGCATTGAGCACAAGGTAACAGCAGCCCATTGCTGGAAGAATTTGAAGTGTGTGGTATACTGAGGTTAAAGATAGCAACAACAAAATCCAAACCCAACTATTGACTGAATTGACTCAACCTCTCATGCTAGTAGCCTAACAGAAGAAGAGACATGCCCATTTCCATGACGCTTTACCTCAGTCTCTATTATTCTTCCATCACAAGGTCCGGCATTCAATCAAAAAGTTCACAACACACTAAAAAATAATGAAACACTACTGTTGAAAGAGAAGACAATCAGCCAGACTGAGAGATGAACCAAATGTTAGAACTATCAGACAGGGACATTTTAACAACTATGATTAATATGTAAAGGATCTAGTGGAAAAGGTAGACCACATTTGCCAAGAGATGAAAAATTTCAACAAAGAGATGGGAATTTTACAAAGCCAAGTGGAAATGTTATAGATAAATATATGATATCAAAGATGAAGAGTTTTTTTTTTTTTTTTTTTTTTTTTTTTTTTTTTTTCTCATTGCTCTTAATTGAACCCTGAAGGCTTTTCTTTTTTTTTTTTTTTTTTTTTTTTTTTTTTTTAATTTTATTTTGTCGATATACATTGTAGCTGATTAATGCTCCCCATCACCAAAACCTCCCTCCCTCCCCCCTCCCCCCCTCCCCCCCAACAATGTCCTTTCTGTTTGTTTGTTGTATCAACTTCAAATAATTGTGGTTGTTATATCTTCTTCCTCCCCGCCCCCCGGTTTGTGTGTGTATGTGTGTATGTGTGTGTGTGAATTTATATATTAATTTTTAGCTCCCTCCAATAAGTGAGAACATGTGGTATTTCTCTTTCTGTGCCTGACTTGTTTCAGTTAATATAATTCTCTCAAGGTCCATCCATGTTGTTGCAAATGGCAGTATTTCATTCGTTTTTATAGCTGAGTAGTATTCCATTGTGTAGATGTACCACATTTTCCGTATCCACTCATCTGATGATGGGCATTTGGGCTGGTTCCAACTCTTGGCTATTGTAAAGAGTGCTGCGATGAACATTGGGGAACAGGTATACCTTCGACTTGATGATTTCCATTCCTCTGGGTATATTCCCAACAGTGGGATGGCTGGGTCGTATGGTAGATCTATTTGCAATTGTTTAAGGAGCCTCCATACCATTTTCCATAGAGGCTGCACCATTTTGCAGTCCCACCAACAATGTATGAGAGTTCCTTTTTCTCCGCAGCCTCGCCAGCATTTATCGTTCATAGTCTTTTGGATTTTAGCCATCCTAACTGGGGTTAGATGGTATCTCAATGTGGTTTTGATTTGCATTTCCCGGATGCTGAGTGATGTTGAGCATTTTTTCATATGTCTGTTGGCCATTTGGATATCTTCCTTAGAGAAATGCCTACTTAGCTCTTTTGCCCATTTTTTAATTGGGTTGCTTGTTTTCTTCTTGTAAAGTTGTTTGAGTTCCTTATATAGATGAAGAGTTTTTTTAAAGGCTCATCAGTAGACTTGATATAGCTGAACGAAGAAGCAGTAATCCTGAAAGATGGCTGAATAAAAATTTTCCAAAGTGAAACACAAAGAAACACAAAGGAAAAAACAAAAGCATTCAGGAGCCGTGAAACAATATCAAACAGTCTAACATACATGTTACTGCGATTCCAGAAGAAAGAGAGAAAGGAAAAAGGGACAGAGAAAATATTTGAAGATATAATGGCTAAGAATTTTACAAAATTAGTAAGGACCCAGAGTATCTCAAGCTGGATAAATAAAACCCAGATCCTCCTACACTAGTAGTCGAGGGAGAACATCCAGGTGAAGAGTGATGGCTGGAACTGTCAATTTAGCCTTTTGTCCCTTGGCTCCTTACTGCGTTGGAGATCTCTCCCTAGTTATCACTGTTATCATTGCTATCACCACACTGGCTATGTAATACTGTAGCCCAGGTATAGATATAGGAATCTTCCCTAGTGCCAGCATCACAGCCAAAGCAGGCTGGATGGGACTACCTAAGCAAGACACTGGACTGCATTTCTCAGTGTGTTCAATGTCAGTAGGAAGCATTTCTCCTGCCAGGTGTGCAGTTGTGGGAAAGAAAGGTTCTTCATCAATTTTTATTCTACATACTGGCATAGTAAAAGCTCTGGAAAATAGGTAAAGAAACCTCTTCAATCTGGTGTATCCCTCAGTTTCTTTTTCCCAATACCATATCTATGCCTTCATAGAATGTGCACTCTGGAAGGAATAGGCATTTTATCTGTCTCGTTCATCCCCTATAACAGTACCTGATAATTGCTAATTTATTCAACAGATATTTTAGCAATAACTATGTATCAAGCACTTTTCTAGGCATTTGGTCATAAGGACCCCGCTTTCATGGATTTTGCAATCTAGTGGGGAGATGGATAGCAAAACACACAAATTATAATATTAGAAAGTGATGTCTAGTATAAGAAAATAAAATGGGGCAATTAGAGAGTGACTAGGTTAGAATAGACAGAGAAGGCCTCCCTGATCTGAGACACCTATTAACATTTCATGGAAGATACTCAGGGAAATGCTCCCTAAAGGAAATAAAGACAACCGTGTACCTTTAGGAAATCTCATTTATAAATTTGGATTTGTTCTTTCCTGTCTTTCTATTGGTCATCTCAGTTCCAACCCCAAGGATCTCCACTCTTTAATAAGGCACCAGATAGAAGAATGAGAGGTCAGAGATAGGCACTCTCACCTACTTCAAAGACAACTCTTCCTTGGACACTAACCAAGTATCTGCCACCTTCAGAGGAAACCCATGACTGTGCAAAAGGGGATTTACAAGACTAGAGCAAAAGAATTTCCTATGACCAGGTGCTTCTGAGAACACAGCAGTGAAATCGACAGTCAAACCTTTGGCCTTGTGGTGATTGCCTTCATGTTCCAATCCAAAACATATTAGTGCTAACTGTAATTTACATGTAGGTCTCCCATTTCTCCCCACTCTGGATTTCACTCTAGGAATTAATTGATAAGCTCGACCTAAATCTCATTTCTACCAGATTTTAGTATAGGATTTTTTGTTTGTTTAAGACAGTGACTCTTTCTACTATATTTGTAGTTGGTACCACCTATTGTAAAACTTTCTGTTCTCTGTTTCATATGTGCTCACCTTGTCTCATTAGATTGTAAGTACCATGAAGGCAGGGACCCTGATTTGTTGTGCTAATGTTTTGAACACATTTGGCTGTGGTTCCAGAAGCAAATAAGGCTTGCTCCGATCCTTTTTGTTGTTGTTGTTTTCTTCTTTTTCAGAAAGTTGTCTACCTAGCTTCCTGGTTAAAAAAAGAGAGAATAGACAGCTCAAATGTGGTTAGTGTTACTCTGTTTTTGTGGAATACTAACTCTCCATGTAAATATCCAGAGTAAAAGTCAGTGGAGAAACTTTTCTGAAGAATGAGAATGAAACTTCTACTGGAATTTAATTGTGTTCTGCTTAAAGATTTATTCTCAGTTCTTCTCCCAACTCCAAGATTCAGAAACCTCCAGAATTTATTTACAATTAGTTTTATTGGGAATGATAGAATTGGTAGAGCACTTTCCCATTAACCTCTCTTTCCAGAGAGGCCTTTATGCCAGGGAATTTTGCTTTAGTGCTTAAATGGTCAGGGAAAGCACCTATAGCATTGCACTAAAATTTTCACAGTCTGGAAATAAATCAGGCCACACGTGTGTTTGCTCAGCTCCACCAACACAGATGCAGTGTGTGCTTTCTGCTTTGTTAAAGGAATGATGTCATTTCAGCTATGTGAAAAATGACTTAAAATGTGGTTTGGTTTTAGTTGAGCTGTCGATTTTTATTTTGTCTAGCTTTTAACATGTGACATGCATCACATGTTATTTATAAGTATTCCATTATTACTAACGTTTTTTAAAGACTGAATAAATAGAAGTTAAAATATTTCTTTAGCATTAATTTATGATCATTATGATTAAATCTCCTGATAATTTGAACTTGAGGAAAAATTTTTTGAGAATGATGAAAGGACTTTTAATAGAATGATTTTCATATGATGGCTCCTATGACTGATATCCAATGGATAAGTACATTAATGTTTCTTGGTTTTCTTCGATTTGGATTTCAGTTCAGCAAGCATTTGTTGAGTATATGCTAGACTTTGTATTTTGTAAGGAGCAAAATTGAAAGATTTGTCCTCACATTAGGGTTTTGAATTCCAAAACCATGCTGGGCATCTTAGCACATGGTGTTGTACATGTGCACACAGCCTAAGTCTTTGAGAGGGTTGAGTCTGAATTAGAGTCTGTTAGCTTAGGCAAGAGAGACAGTTGCCTTACGTAATATCTAATAGCATTTAGCTTTTTCTCACTTTTTGGAATGATTTGATCACTTGAGAAAATAAAATGGGGCAATTAGAGAACTAAATTGCGTGAAGTCAGGTACTCATCTTTCTGGAATTCTCATCCCCTCCTTTTTGATTTCTATTTAGAAGCACTAATGGAAAAGAATTCCAGAAATAGAGTGGCATGGATGTAGAGGTGCTACTACAATCATAAAGGTAGAGAAGGGGAGCAGATGATCAGATGGGTCTACCTCTGCCCCAGAGAGGTGGTTACTTTCTTTACCTGTGTTCCACTGGGATACTGTAACTGTGGTGATTATCAGACAAAAGAGAGAAAAACCTCTCTTTCCCACCTCACCCCACCTCTGCTCCAGCTAAAAAATATGAGTGTCACCACACATTCAGACCAAAATGGCTTTGGGATTTGTTTTTGGTTTCTGAATGATACAAATAAACTGAATGATTTCTCCACTTTTATATGTAGAGAAGAAACTAAGGACACTGTGTTGTGTTTGTTTAGCTGTTCATTCTACAGATATTTGAGTCTTCTATGCTAGGCACAGTTCTAAGAACAGGGGAGCAGAAATAAGATTTGGTTCCTGTTGGGAAAACAGAATAGTTTGGTCAGGGCCCTCGCCTTGGGACCCATTGGGTGTGTTTTTAGCACATCCATTGTAAGCAAATTGTGTGTGGGGGTGGGTGGAGTTAGTGCACATGTGCGCCAATGTATCTTTTTAGTTTTGTTGCTATTCTTGTGTTCTTCTTCACAGAGAGAGAGAGAGTAGAGAGGGTTTTAGTGAAGCAAGGAGGCGGGAGGGCGTCAGCCTCAGGCGATAGCCTCAGGTGTCTGCCCTGCGCAGCCATGCTTTCCAACTTATGGCTCCAAGGATCTTTTGGCCAGTTACCTACCTCATAGACTTGCGTGAAGGGGTCTGGCGACCTAGCCTGGCGTGTGTGGGGTCTGGGGACCCAGCCTGGCATGTGAAGGGTTTTTGACCCAGTCTGTGAATGGGCTTGAGGGGTCTGGGAGCTCCAGACCCAGCCCTAGCTCATGAATTGGCCCAGTTAGTGCAGGATTACGGGCAGGTAAAAGAGCCCGACAACTGGCATGGTCACGTAGCTCTACAATTGGCGTCGCGAACAGGATTAAGAGCTAGACAATTGGTACTGTGTGAGGATTCCAGACATTAGCCCTGCGTTAGCCGTAGTTGTGGAGCCAAACAGTTCCTGCCTTGCTACATAGTGTAGTTAAAATGTAAAGTGCCAACTAGGAGCTTACCCTCTAATTGGGGAAATATGATGTACAAATACAAAATAAGTAGAGAACGAGGGGTGGGGTGTGTGGGGAGAGGTTGGTAGACTAATACAAAGTTGCAAAGTTACAGTTACACAGGTAGAGTAAGTTCTGGTGCTGTGGGGTGACAATAGCTAATAATGTTGTATTGTGTATTTCAAGATAGCCAGAAAAGAGGATCTTGAATGTTGTAACAAAGAAATGATAAATGTTTAGATGATATACTAAACATTCGGATTAGATTATTATACAACATATGCTTGCATTGAAGTAACAAACTGTACCCCATAAACATGTACAATGAAGAAAATAAAATTTAAAATATTAGTAAAGAATGTGAGCTAATGTGTAATTAAGTGCTAAGTAGAATATTTGTAGGCTATAAATACACTAAGTCAGCAACTAATTATAACACCTACTACGAGTCAGATAGTGCTAATATACCAGGGATAAGGGGATTTTTTTTTAAGGTTTCATATAGTTTCTGTGTTTAGAGAAGAGAAAGATCAAGAAACAGAGCTAATTTAAACATGAGCTATGGAATTTTTCTTGTTCTCAGTGTCCTTTTAGCAATTTTTTTTCACTGTGACCTATTTCAACCAGAGAAATGGAAAAATAAACAAAGATTGTTTCCTACAAGTAAAACTAGATGAAAAATACTGCCCAAACTGCCACTTATGTCCAGAATTTCATGCCTAATCCAAAGTCTACTTGCTTTAGGCATCAGGAAACCATTGTCCCAGGTCTGACTTTGCAATAAGTAGCTTTGTGACCTTTAGCAAATCACCTGATCAATTTATGCTTCAGTTTTTCTCTTTTGTCCAAGACATAACTCTCCGAAAGACATAGAAGAAATGCTGACTCCTCTGTGAAGCTTTTTCTGATCTCGTCTTCCTCCCTGTCCACTCCTCTGCAACTTCACCACCTAGTTGTCAGGGAGGACACTTTCTGACTCCTAAACTCCCTTAATATTTACCTCTTTTCTATGATACTTACCACCTTTAACCTTCTTTTGTATCATTTTTACATCTAATTACACTGTTTTTAATACATATTAATGGCAATGAACATGTGCCTGTTCAATTTAGAGAATTTTTATTTGTTTTGGTGACGGTGAAATGAAATGAAAGATGTTAAGATTGTACAGGGTAAAAAGTTGTTTTAAATGCCATACCTTTGAAGTACTGTTATATCACAT
Organism: Cynocephalus volans; assembly: GCF_027409185.1. NCBI lineage: Eukaryota > Metazoa > Chordata > Mammalia > Dermoptera > Cynocephalidae > Cynocephalus > Cynocephalus volans. Next base: position 86,007,481 of record NC_084463.1, read on the forward strand.
TTCATTTAGGTGTTTTCACCATTGGTGACAGCACCAGGTGGAAAGGATTAATAATTGTAAAATAGACAATTTCTTATACAGTAGTAAATGTAAAATTGTTTTTCTGTACAATTTGAGCCTTTTAGCACAAAGTTTTTTGACAATGTATGTTGCATTTGTTCTATATAATTTTAAGACTTGAGTTTACTTTTGTTTGAAAATGGAAAGTATGTTAGATTTTAATGCTTCAAAGTGTAAATGTCAAGATTAGATTTTCCAATGTAGGCTTGCGTGAAGTACTTGAGATATAGTAAGGCAGCCCTATCTAAGACTTCAGCATGTTTTTAGTATGTTATTGCTTTTATTCTACCTAGAGTAAGTAAGTTTTAGTACAGTAAAATAAGCAACCAAGTTATCTGGAAACCTCAGTTATCTGAATTTTGGTGTACTTTTATCCAAAAGAGACATGTGAATATTTTATTGCAAGTTAACATCAAAGATTTACTGATTTAAAAAGCATTTCGTGTTATGATGTGGGACTTATGAGTCTGTTCCTTTGTCTGGAATCATAATTCATTGTGTCTCTAACATCTACATAATCCTCAGTTATCAAGGATTCAGATACACACAGTTCCTGACTTAAGATGGTTTGACTTATGATTTTTCAGCTCTGTGATGGTGTGAAAGTGATACACATTCAAGTAGAAACCATAATCGAGTACCCATACAACCATTCTGTTTTTCACTTTCAATACAGTACAGTATTCAATAAATTACATGAGATATTCAACAACTTGTTCTAAAAGTAAGTGTGGTGTTAGATGATTTTGCCCAATTGTAGGCTATGTAAGTATTCTGAGCATATTTAAGCTATGATATTCCATAAGTTTAGGTATATTAAACCCACAATATTTTCAACTTAGAATGGGTTTTTATCAGAATGTAACACCATTGTAAGTTAAAAACATCTGTACACACACATATTCATATGTACATATACATATATACATATATATTGTGACATACATATGTTAGATTTGGTAGACAGGAAGGCTGTTCAGTCCTAAATGTTAAAACAAAAAATCCCAGGTTTTTTGGTAATTATTCAAGGCTTTAATATGTAAGATAGTTTTAAAACATTCTTTTGGAAAACTGAAATGGACTGGCTGTCAAAGAGTATTCTGACTTCTTTTCTTTATCTCAACTGATACTTAACTTCCAATAACAATTTGCAAAAAGTTGGTAGTGTTTCTTAAATGTTATTGCTACTGAGCACAAGAAAGCATGCTTAGCATTCTCACAAGGGAGATACTTTCTTGGAACTGTGGGGAAGAATTTTCTGGAATATGTGAAAATATCTACTCTAATTATGATGTAGCTTTTAGGTTCTATTAACTTTAGTTGTTTTAGCTGTTGTAGGGAGAGAATACTGTTAGAGCTTTGTAAATAGCTCTACCAAATAATGGACAATATCATTTTATTAGGGCTTCCCTGGATTAGAGACATCTTTTGTATGTATCCAGTTTTATTTGTTATCTTCTTAAACACATTTTTTCCAGAAATCGAACATGGTTTTGAACAAGTTAGATAGTGACTTTGCAGAATCATCAATTCCCAAAACTTTGACATTAACATAAAACCAAGCTGGAGTCATTTCTTCATGAATGCCCATCAAGTTGTTCTTCTCAGGGTCACTAGAGAACTTCATAATCTTTGGTCATATTATCTTCCTTGACCTTTCTTCAGCATTGGACACCCCAGTCTCTCCCTTCTTCTTTTGGCTTCTTGGTTCTGTTTACTGACAACCAGCTTGTTCTGCTTTACTAGTTTCTCCTTTTCCCAAACTGTAAATGTCGATATGCCACAGGGCTCAGTACTTGAACCTGCTCTCCTTCTGTACTAACTTTCTAGATGATCTGATCTCTCCCGCAGCTTTAAAATCCCCATTTTGATGTCTAATAGCTGTTTCAAGCCTAACTTGTACAAAACCAAATTTCTTATCTTCATCTCTACCCCAGTTGCTCATGCCAGAAATCACTCTATCATCAAATCCTTTTAGGTTCTACCTTTGAAATATATCCAGAATTCCCCCCCCCCGGTGTGTGTGTGTGTGTGTGTGTGTGTGTGTGTGTGTGTGTGTGTGTGTGTGAATTTATATATTAATTTTTAGCTCCCACCAATAAGTGAGAACATGTGGTATTTCTCTTTCTGTACCTGACTTAATCAGCCACAATGTATATCGACGAAATAAAATTTTTTTAAAAAAGCAAGATATCTCATTAATCTTTACATTAATTAGATGTTGAAATGCTATTTTTGAAATATTGGACTAAATAAAATGTATTGTAAAAGTTAAAAAAAAAAAAGAAAAGAAAAGAAATATATCCAGAATTTCTTAGAAACTTCACAGCTACCATCTTTTGCAAACCATCATTATCTCTCTCCTAAGTTACTATATTGCAAAAAGGCTCCAAAAAGTTTTTATTTAAATAATTTTAGCCAACTCTTTACTGTAGTTTTCTTTTAAATTTTCTTTCTTTTTTGGGGAGGCAGGGGTTTTGCAGCTGGCTGATAAAGGGATCTAAACCCTTGACCTTGTTGTTATAACACCACCTTTTAAAATTTTGTTGAAGCAAGTATTTAATGCATGCTTCCACTCTTGCCTCCCTCCAGTCTTTTTGCCATCTGCTCGCCATATGGATTCTGCTGCTTCTCTGTTCAAACCATCCCCTCTTCTATCTCACTTCGACTAAAATGTGAAATTCTTTGTGTGGCCCCTAGCTACTTCATTGGCTGCTATATTCCCAGTACTTTGAATAGTATTTAATGTACTGTGGGCAATCACTCGTGTGTGAGTGATGGAATAAATTATTTTTAGATGTGGAATATGATTTGGGATTTAAAAAATAAAAGTTAAACCTTCATCAAATAGTTTAGCCACCTCAATATAGAAAAACAACACTCTAAATTAAAATATTCCATTATATTCATGTTTTTATTTAGCATCCACTAAAAAAATTATTTGCTTTAATTCTTCAAATGATTTAATTTGAAATAAATTTATCAAAAACAAGAATGTGCTCAAAAATTTATTTCAAAGACTAATGATTTTTTTTAAAAGAAACTTTAATGCATTGAACCTCTTATTTTCTTTTAAAAATGTCTTAAAGCAAGTATTCATTATGTGGTTCTTACTTATGTTAAAACATATTATGTAGGTATTTTTTCAGGATAATCGTTAAAGTTTCCTGTCCAAGCTATCTCTTCTATTAATTATGAATCAACTAATTGAATCAACTCATTTATGTATTAACCTGAATATTGACATTTTGGCATTAATGAGCTGGAGGTGATAGGTAACTTAAGTCAGTGCCTTGAGTATACTGCCTTTAAGACTTTGTAATTCATAGGTATAATATGGTAGTTCTTAATGTCCTAGTTACAAGTTTTTAGCTGATATTTTTTAACTTTAACAGACCTAAAAATTGTAGATAAAACTACCTTTAATCAGGTATTATTCTTTTTTCTCTTTTTAGTGTACCATTATTTAATTATAACCTGAACTAAACTAGTCAAACTACTAGAATGCCTAATCTGCATACTAGTGACTTGGTTCATTGTTGAATCAGTAAATAAACATATAGCCACATCACATTGTAATTACTACATATATAAATTTCCTTGAGTAGCCTGAGTGTTTTCTCCACTCTTCTTTGATTCAAGTTGACCGAAACCAACTTTACTTAGTTGATAATGAAGATAAGTAGTATTTTTAACTCAGCAGGCCATATGAAAGTGACTGGTTTGGTGTTTTCTCCAGTCCTTAATTGGTATCTCTCTGTTTGTACTCATTCTTTCATAATCCAGTAGAGCTATTCTTCTCGAAAAGTTGCCATTTTTACTAGGCTATTCGAAGCTCTCAAGCTCAAATTTTTCTCTGATTAATGGGCTTGCATCATGGTATGTAATTTGTATATAAATTATCACTTTATGAAGTCCTCAGAGACAATGCTTATAGGGTCTTGTTCTCTCCTTTGTTTTTGTAATGTCAAATGCTTTGCACTAAGTGAATTCCTAATAGATGTTGTTGAGCAGTTTCTGTGTCAAGGCTGTGAGGAAGTGATATAATTAACTCCCTTCTTTGGAAATGATGTTTCTTTGTGTGTGGATCTTGCTCTATTAGTGTAACTATTTATTAGTGTCCTTTTCTGTCCTTCACTCCCTCTTTCCATTCTTGTTATTCTGTCTTTACTAATTTAATGTTTTCCTTGATCTTTAAATATTAGCATTATTGTTGATGTAAGATTGTTGGTCTCATTATATCATAGAAGCTGTCTGTTCCAATCAGCATTTTGATGATAATTTTTAAATGCTGCTTTGAATACTTCTTGCTTTTCAGCCCTTGCTCACTCTGTTTATCCAACCACTCATCCATCTATCCTGCTAAGCCCTTATCCTATCTTAGTTCATTTTGATCTTGGGATTATCACTAGGCTTTGTTCTCATAATCCAAGTCAGAATTCAGACTGTATGTGAGCTACATGATTCATCATTTTATCACTGAGAGTACTTGGAAGTGGAAGTATAGTACATATTGCAATCACATCATATTATTATCACTATATGTAGTTTCCTTTGGTGATTTGAATGTGATTTTATCAAGATAATGACAATTGAAATGTCATAGTACTTTCTTATGCTTTGTCTCATCAATAAGACAAATGGTTGTTTTAGACTATATTTCCAGATAATATGCTTTCAATGCTGAGATGTTCAAAATAGTCATTAATATTTAATGGATAAATTTTTATTGCTGAGTAAGATACAGTTTTGATGTTGATAATGGTTTTTATAGCTTTATTTCAATAGTTATGTCTTTTTGTTCCAAATTACTTCTGGACTAATTTATTGTCTAAGACTCAACAGGATTACCCCTTATACAGGCAATATAGGGAGTTCTAACCTGATATATTACCACCAGGTAAGGTAAAACATGCTAGAACTCGATAGTTTATTAAGTTGGTTTTACTCTTTAGAGTACATGTTATAATGATTGGTACTTGCATCAGGAAGATTAATTTGACAGAAGTGAGAAGTGAGTAATATAGATTAGAGAAAAGAGCATGAAAGTAGAGAGTTCAGTTAGGAGTTCATTATGAATGAAATGACTGTAGGTTATGTGAGGGCTTGGAGTCAAGAAATTTTATTCTTTAGTTAGAATGTCCTTAAAACAAAAGAAATTATTATATGTGGGGAGCAAAAGAGGGAAGAATCAAAAGTAACACTAGGACCTTCATACGTTGCTGGTGGGAATGTCAGCTGATGCAGCCAATGTGGAAAACAGTTTGGCAGTTCTTCAATAAGTTAAACATAGAATTACCATATGATCCATTAATTTTACTCCTGGATATGTATTCAAAATTATTGAAAACAGTTATTCAAATAAAAATGTGCACACAAACTTTTATAACAGCACTATGCAGAATGGCCAAAAGGTGGAAAATGACTCAAATGTTCATCAGCTAATGACTGGATAAATACATTTGGTATATTCATACAATGGAATATGTTATTCAGCAATCAAAAGGAATGAAGTATTGATACATGCAACCACATCTATCAAACTTGAAAACATTATGCTAAGTGAAATAAACTGGACATAAAAGGACATATGTATTATATGATATGACATATCCAGAATAGGCAAATCCATAGAGACAGAAAGTTTTTAGTAGTTGCCAGCCAGGAGCTAAGGGAAGTGACTGCTTAATAGGTATAGAATTTCCTTTAGGGGTGCTGAAAATATTTGGGAACTAGATGGTGTTAATGGTTGCACAACATTGTTACTGTACTAAATACCACTGAATTATACATTTTTAAATGGTCAAAATGGAAAATTTTATTTGATGTGCATTTTACCATAATTTTTAAAAAGAACTCAAAATTAAGCTAGTTAAAAAGAAGCAACACTAGGACAAGAATCACAAACTGAAAGGATTTCAGGGCCCTAGGAAGTGCAGTAGACAGTAAAGAAGTAGCAGAGAGGGAACGTGGTGAACTAGACATTGAAACCCAAATGTTTTTGAAAATCCTCTGTGGGCCAAATAAAATAAGACTGTGGAGTGCGGTTTCCAACCTCTACTTGAAATGGAGCTGAATAACTAGACTCAAGTTCCAAAAGAATACAGAGTAATCTAAACTGTTTGCTTTGTATCTCCACCATTTTAGCACAATGCCTAGCCAACACATATAGACGCTCAGCAGGTATTTAATGCATGAAAAATAAATAAAAAATAAAGAATGTGCAGTAAGGCTGTATTTTTTCTTAGTCAGTTTTATCTTCATCTCACCCCTCACAACTTATCAATTTACATATTTTAACAATCTGTGTTTATTTTATTGTGGTAAAATACATATCATAAGGATTGTCATTTTAAGCAGTTTTAAACATACAATTGCATGGAATGAATTAACAATCTGTTAAAAAAATATCTCTTAAATATGTTTTCTTCTATCTTTCCTATCCTTTTCTCACTGCCAACTCAGGTGTGCAACATTTCTTGCCTAAGATTACTGCAGTAACTCCCTAATGTCTCCTTTCCTCTAAGATGCCCTTCTCTGTGTTCTTCAATATGTTACAAAACACAGTATACTGCTTAAAATCCTTTAATGCTTTCAGATAAAATCTAAGCCCCATAGCATGGTAGGGAAAACATTGATGATCTGGCCCCTTCCTCATTTGCTGCAACTCTTCCTCAGGTGCTTGTAACTCCAGACTTCCTGAACTTTCCACAGTTCCTGAAGCACATGGTGCAGGTACATGTTTGACATGTTCTTCTTAGAGTTCTCTTCAGACTTCATTGGTCTGTCTGTCTTAAAACTTTGGTTCTTCCAAGAAACTTTTCTAACCAGTCCAATCTCAGGTAGGGATTCCTGTTTTTGCTCTTCTTTGTGCCTTGGCACTTTGCATTTCTTTTATTGCACTTACCTTACCTCACTGGTTTATCATTGTGTTTACTAGTAAGTCTGAATCCCCTGTCAGACTGCTAACCCCTTAAGGCCAGGGATCTAACCTATCTTCAGTGCCTGGCACATGGCAGGTAGCCAGCAAAGGCAACCCTTATCACTATTACAAATAACTTATTATATGGTAATTGTGTGTTCAGTTAATGTCAAATGAGAATATGAATGTTAGATGTCATATAGAGATGCCAAGCAAGGATTCAGTTGAGAGAAAGTTTTCATGGAATAGACGGCATTTGGAATGGGCTTTGAGATATGAGTAAATTTCTGGAAGGTAAATTCTATTCAGTTATTCAATAATTATTGAGCAGTGACTATGTGCTCGTTACTGTAACAGGCTTTGAGGTTGTCCAGGTCCTATATAGCACTGGTCATCATAATCTCTTATTGATTACCACTTATAAACATAGACATTTCCAAGAAGTATTCTGAATTTTAGTTTATTTTGTGATTTACAACAAAGCACCACCTCTAAAACTGTACCAAAAAGTGGATTGACTTTTAGAATGAGCCTTAGCAATAAATTAAGAGATATTACTGTGGCCATCTTTCATGAAAGTTATTATCTAGTTTTAGCAAAAGAACGATTACGTTCCTAAAACTCCTTTTTGCCTTCAGAAATAGCTTCACAATCCCATTTAAAAATGAAATGTTAATATATAAGAAGCAAGCAACAGGTTAATTCTTAGACTCTGCTTGTATTTGTTAGATCATTTTAGAGCTCTGTTAATTATAACTTGTAAATCCTAATCAGGTTATATTAAGAGGCTAAATAGAAGGTTATAATCTTACCCCTCCCCATTTCCATAGTCTAAGAGACTAAAATAAACACATCTACTTTGCACTCAGATTAAAAATAAAGACTTCAGAAACACGTAATTGAGGAATACATTTTTAAGTAGGAGACACTGATTAAGATTTGTAGTTTTAAAAAACATAAAGGTTGTGTTTTTGTTTCCTTCTATGAAATATTTTTTCTTTTTAAATTATGTGGGTGCTGAGATGTTTATTTTTCTCTGAAGTACTGCGTGAATGTTTTTTAACCAATGCTGAGCTTGCTAAAGTATTAAAACATCTCTTGCCATACTTATATGTTGATCTTTAACATGACAGAGTATAGACGTATATGTTGATAAACCCACACAGAAAAATAAAAGTAATTTCATTGTGGATTCTCCTCAAAGCCACCACCAAATGTACTTATTTGACAGTATTACCGTGAAGTAGAAATGAGTTGCTATGTATGAACATCCTTTGGAATTGCTTTAAAATAAATACCGTTTTTAAAAATAGCCTAATTAATCCTTGGCCTAGGCTAACCCCAAGCAAAAAATAATAATTTCCTAATTGCTTCTGATTAACCTTAATTTATAAACATTTAAACATTTAGAAGTATTGTTTAAACCAGAGGTCAGCAAACTGTGGCCCAGACAGACCTCCTGTTTTCGTGCATGAAGTTTTATTGGAACACAGCCATACCTGTTCACTTATGTATTGTCTATGAGTGATGTAGCAATACAAAAGCAGAGTTGAATAGTTTCAACACAGACTGTATGGCCCTCAAAGCTTAAACTATTTATTATCTGACCCTTTAAGTAATAGTTTCAGGATCCCTAGTTTAAACCATACTGCTCTCTGCTGGTTTATTACTATAACCAAAAAGCAGTTGTTTATTGGATATCTAAACCGAAATGCAAAAGATGATTTTCTCTCTCAGTATTTTCTTGTCATTCCATAAAGAGATTAAGGCTATGTAAAATGCTATTTTAGCCATTCTTTCTTCCATTTATTGCTTGCTAGCCTTGTCCTTGCTCAGTTTTGGCAAGAGTAAATGAAGCTTTCTTCCTATCTTCTATAAATTTGAAGATCACTACATAGTAAAAGATGTCATTATACCTTTTTTTGATCCCTCACCCTAAGAGAATTTGAGAGAGAAAAGATTCTTCTCTATGATGGAGAATGTGGGCATTTTCTTTTGTCCCTGCTTAATTCCAATCTATAATAGCAAGCATAAAACCCCCTTTTCCCTTTTCTTCCAAAGGATTCTAATTGATTTACTTGCCTTGTTCTTCACCTATACATCTTTTTGTTATACATAGTCCCCCATTACCCACAGTTTCAGTTACCAGCAGTCAACCACTGTGGTTCTCAAACATCAATGTGTAGTAGTTACTTGAATGGCTTGTTAAAATACAGAATGTTGAACCAACCCTTCAGCATTTCTGATTCAGTAAGTCTGAGGTGGGCCTTAAAATTTGCATGTTTAAGAAGTTCCCAGTTATTGCTGATACTGCTGGTCAGGGGACAACACACAGAGAATGACTATAATAGAGGAAGGGATGGCTGATCACTCAGGCATTATCTCAAAGTTGTCAGGATAGTGTATGGTCCTTAGACTTTTAGTATTCCTGGGAGAGATCAGACATTATGACCCATACTATTCAAACCCAAGGAACATAGATAAGCTAGAATCCCCATTTATTATAGCTGCCAGGTGAATCGGATAGTTGGGGTGATAAGTCATGGCCTCTTACGACCTGTACTTTAATGGAGACTCTGCCAAGTTCTTGTTCTTTAAGCTCCTTTTTAATTAGACTAATAGAGAACTATCTCTTAGTTCTTGTTATTATTATTGTTATTACTGTTGCTTGGGGTTTATTTTATTTTATTTTATTTTATTTTTTAATTGCAAAAAGAACCCTTAAAAATGTGTTAGAAAAACCTAAGCAGAAATCTGGTCAAGTAAATGAGCAGATAGGTCACACACCCCAAAGAAACACACATATCTAATAAATACATTTTAGGATCTGGTTGTGGTTGGGGGTGTGGCTGGCCCTTGGCTCCCATCTCAGGACCTCTGAACATCTTGGCTGGCTGTGTTGCTTGCCTGGATGTGGGCAAGGGATGGCCTAGGCCCTTGGCCCCTGCATGTAGACCCCCAGGCATCTCGTCTGGCTTTGTTGCTTGCATGGATGTGTCACTGTTGCTTGGGTTTTTTTTATTATTATTATTATTATTTCAACTCTAAATTGTTTCCCTGAGATGACTCTCAATATACTTAATTATGCATTTATAAACCATACTTTAGGATTGGGTTGCTTTCACGCAACCCAATAGCTAATCATATCTGTTATCTTTTTGTCTTTCATCAGTAATCTTAATTCTACTTTTTGGGTACTTATTAGTATAGTTAGTACCATATACAAATTATAAGGGAAATTTAAAGATCTTATAATCCGAGTCTAACTTCCCTACTTTACAGCTGCAGAAACAGGCAACCAAATAACTTGCACGCTACTTTGCAAAAAAGTTAGAATCAGCCCCTACCTCCCAAGCCATTAAGTCCTAACCTACTCAACTAAACTACTGAGCTCAGTCACCATGGTGGAGGAGGGAGTTGAATCAATGTGAAATGTTTGTCTCAGAGGCTACATAGAATTTTTAAATGCACATATTTTGAAACCATGCTTACTTGTAAATCGCCTTCACTTAATTATGGTATATTTTGACTACTGTAAATAGCTTCAAATCTGTAAAATGAGGGATAACTTGTACCTTTAGTGCTGATTGTTTCTTTCTTCTTTAAAACATCATTAGGAAAGTATACAGGCAAGCAGTAGGTAGGGAGAAAATATTTCCCAAAACACGTACCTGACAAATGACTGCTATCTAGGAAACATAAAGAAATTGCTACAACTCAGTAATAAAAAGATACATACATGATTTTTGGATAAATAGGCTAAAGATTTAAGGACAGTTCCCAGTGAAGATACACAAATGGCCAGTAAGAACATGAAATAAATTAATTAGTTATCAGAGAAATGAAAATTAAAATCTTAATGAGATGCTACTATACATCCACTAGAGTAGCTAAAATTCAAAAGACGGACACCACCAAACCTTGGTAAGGTTGTGGAGAAACTGGAACTCTTCTACAGTGTTGCTGGGAATGTAGAATGGTACAACCACTTTGGAAAACTAGTGTTTTTTGTAAAATTAAACATACACTTGCTCTGTGACCCAAAAGTTCCACTCTGAGGTAGTTACCCAAGAGAAATGAAAACATAGGTCACAAAAAGAACAATAGAACATTTAATAGCAGTTTTATTCATAAAACTGGAAACGGCCCAGATGTCCATCCGTAGGAGAAGAGATAAACTTTGGTATGTTCATACATTGAATACTATTCAGTAATATAAAGGAAGGGATTACTCACAAATGTGACAATATGAATGAATTCCAAAAACATGCTGAGTAAAAGATATCTTACACAAAAGAGAATATACTGCGGTGTCATTTACATAAAATTCTAGAATAGGCAAAACTAATCTTCATTGGGAAATAGTGGTTGCTTATGAGGAGATGGAATAGAGACTGACTGGTATAAGGAGTTTGGGGGTTGATCATGGAAAAAGATATGACCATTGGACAGGATTGCCTGAGGAGATAAGTCGCTCATAGCATGAAACTGTCCAGAGGCTTATGGCAAGGGGCCACCATCCAGAAGGGGAGGAGGACAAGGGAACCTCCTACAGGAGAGGAAGATCAGAGAGGATATCTCTGGCGGTTACATGTCCAGGTAATGTTGCACAGTAGCATGGCGGTGGCGTGGGGGACTAAAAATCTGCTCATTTGGGCTGTTTTTCAAATAATTGGGTGTGTAAACTTGAATTTGGTACCAGCGAGCTTTTGAGCTAATAGGTCTCAGCATACAATGAAAAAATAAACAAACTAGGGGCCAATGCATAGAGATAATTTATATAGAATTACTGAGAAGGGACAAGAGGAAATATTCTGGAATGATAATAATTTTCTGTATCTTGATAGGGATTTAAATTACACAGATGAATACATTTGTCAAAACTCAGTGAATATACACCTAAGATTTGTGCATTTGTGTATTTCATTTTTTAAGTTAATTTTATATCAAAAGAAAAATTCTAAATAAATATTGAACTCTAATGATATGCATACCAAAATATTTTGGAAGATATGCACTGCTGTATGCAGTTTGCACTGAATGTCAGAAATAAAATGAATAAAGAGATAGAAGGATAGATAGTTGAGTAGGTATATGATAAAGCAAGTACATAGAATATTAATGGTAGAATCTACATTGGAGTATACATGTGTTTACTATAAAACTATTTCAGCTTTGCTTTATGTTTCAAAATTTTTATAATGAAACTTTAAAGACTGTTGTGTGGAGAATAGACTGGAGACCAATAAGGACACTATGCCATTGCATTAAAAACATTATAGAATTTTATATTTCTTGTCCAACGATCAGCTGTACTCTTATAAAAACTTGGTTCTATACTTGATCATTTGAATAGCTGATCTGTGGCATTTGATCTGTTACAGGAAAAGTCCTTCTGCTAGTGTTGACACATCTGCATTTCTGTCATCATTTATGTGCTCCAGTAGGACTCTGCTGATTGATGCCCCAGTAGAGCTGAAAAGAGGCCTGCAGAGGCAGGAGCGACACCTTTTCCTATTCAACGATCTGTTTGTTGTGACTAAAATCAAGTAAGTATACTGCATACTCTCTCCCAGTAATCATTATAAGATTGCATTTCCACTAACAAAGATACCTTTTCTACACAATGTTTACCGTAAGAATGTCTGGCCTCTATTACTAAAGCTAATATCTGTAGTGAGCTTTTTGTTTTGTTTTTGCCAAAAAAAGTCAATTGTTATTCATGCAACAAATGTCTATTTAATCTCTGTTCTGTGCTATGCTCTGAATAAATTTATTCTAAGATGCAATGAAGAATGTGATGGGTATGGTCCCTGCACTTTGGGAGCTCAAATTCTTATGTGTCGGGGAGGGAATTATAGATTGTGATTAGTGCTATGAAGAAAATAGGGTGCTGGGTGAAGTAAAATGGGGGGAGATATATATTATGTAGGTGAATTAGGACCAAAAAATAATTGAAGTTCAATGAAAAGCAACCAGCTATTCAGGTATTGTGAGAATAAGCATTCTAGGTAGAAGGAATAGCAGGTCTAAAGCTGGTGAGAAAGGTTGGTCCTTGGAGGAGTTAAAAGGCCTGTGTTACTGGAACATAATGAACAAAAGAAGAATGATAGGAGTTAAGATTAAAGTAGACAAGGGTTAGGTTATCAGGGTCTTTGTAGGTTATATTAGTTATCTATTGCTAAATTAACCCAAAACATAAGAGTTTAAACTATAAACATTTTATAGTTTCTCTGAAGACAGGAAGCTGGAAGTGTTTATCTGGGTGGTTCTGGCTCAGTGGGCCTCATGAAGTTGCAGTCATTTGTTGGCCAGGGTTGCAGTCATCTCAGGCTTGACTGAAGTTGGAGAATCCACTTCCGGGTTCACTCGTGGATTCTGGCAGCCTCGGTTCCTCACTGGCTGTTGACCAGAGGCCTTAGTTCGCGCGTGCATGCGTGTGTGCGTGTGTGTGTGTGTCAGCAATGGAGAGAGCACCAAAATAGAAGCCATATTCTTTTATTTTGGAAGTGGTGTGCCATCATTTCTGACATACTCTATTGGCCACACAGATCAGTCTTGGTACAGTATGGAAGAGAACTTCGCAAAGGTGTGAATATCAGGAAGTAGGGTTCATTGGGTGCCATCTTGGAGGCTTGGTTCCACAAAGGTTGTGATAAGGAGTTTGGATATTATTCCAAAGGGTTTTAATTGGGGGAGTGGCATAATGTGATTCATGTTTTTAAAATATCATTCTGGCTCATGTTAGATAATGGATTGAATAATGGTAGGCAAGAGTGCAAGCAAGGAGACCAGACAGGAGGTTATTGTAGCAATCCTGATGAGAGATACGGAGGCTTCATCTGAGGAAATGACAGTTAAAAGAAGGATACAGACATATTTGGAATATACTTTAGAAGTACCTAAGAGAATTCACTTTCTGTTCAACACTAAATGTTCATGTTCAGTGTTAATGCATTAATACCCAGACTAGAACATGGTAGCTACTACTTGCTCCATCCCTCATTCTCATTATTTATGAAACATCATGAACAATAAGGGTATTTTAACAAATTCAATCTCATCAAAGGGATTATTAGTCACTAGAGAATAGTAAACACTTTTTCCTAATACCTACACTCTCACACCTAAGTTGTTCAGTGTCATAAATGAGACATGGGCAGGGCTAAGTACTAATTTTGCAACATGCTATATTTAATCTGAGTGGTATTAATAGCAATAAAAACCAAACATTTATTGGGATCTTATTGTATGTTAGGTATTATTCTAAGTACTTTAACCCTTATAACAGTTCTACATGGTGGGTATTTTTTGCCTCATTTTACAAGAGAAATTGATACTGAGAGAAGTTAAGTGACTTCCCTAAGATCACAAAGTAATTAGTTGAGCCCACATGTGAACCTAGGTCCATCTTATTTCAAATTTCATTCTTTTAACCCATATGTGGTCTGCTGCCTCTATTACTCTTTGTTTTCTTCTGGATTTCATAGATTTCTCAACCATATAGTTTTTATTAACATTAAATCAGTCTTTCCCTTTGTGATGAGTAAAAGTGTCCAACTACTCATCTAGTAAGAAATGGAATGAAATGTTTAGTGAACTGTTCATATATTTTTTTAAATGCAAAGATAAAGAAAACAGTTTCAGAATGTGTTTTGAATAGAAATAATACAATGTAATTATATTTGGATGTTGATGTTATGAGGAATACAGAGAAAGAAAAGTCTCCTATGCTTTTGCACTAGGTCCACTTAAAGCTCTAAGTAGGGAGGCTATTAACACAGGAACAAATCATTATTTTTTAAAAATGTAGTTTAGTTATGATTTTTTTGTTTAAAAGTTATTAGATGGGTTCTATATTCTAGGTATTATAATAGGAGAATCACAAATGTCTCATTTAATTTTCCTAACAAATTAGAGGTGGGAAAGGGAGAGGGGAGGAGGGGTTAGCAAGAAATTAGTTAAGGGGCACAAACATTGATTACATTTTGCAAACATGAGTATACTAATGATCCTGACTTGATCACCACATACTGGTGATCAATAAAAAAACTGTCAAAAAAATAGTAGGAAAAAATCATAACAATTTTCCTAACAAGTCCCCAAAACAAGAGTTGTTTTACATATTGAACACAGAGGCTCAGTGAGGTTTGTTGGGTACTAGAAAATGGCAGACCTGGGGTTTGAATGAAGGCCTTAATTCCAATGGCTGGCTCTTTCCACTTTACTGCATTGTGCTCATTAGGTACAAAGCTTTTTGCTCAGCCTGGAGGTAGATACACAGACAACAAAAATTTATTATAATAACCCATTTCCTAAACTTTAGAACCTTAAAGACTATTTACTTGTAACATGCATCTAGTTCATAGGGAGGAATGTATTTTCCTTTATCTTTAGATTTTTTTCCTTTAGCAGTTGTAGTAATATTTATCATAGAGGGCCTTTGTTTTCTTACCTGAAGTTATTTATGTTCTGTTTACTGGTAGCATCTAAGTGGTTTTTATGTAACCTAGGTTTTGGTAAAAACTTTTTATATAAGGACAATTTCTTTTCCACTAGAAAATTGCTGTTTTAGATATATTGGAAAAATGTGTGCCAATCTTCTACTTCTATAGCTCACTTTTTATTTTGATTGTACCTAAAGTCACACAATTTGTTTCCAGACTGCTTTTGAGAGAACTCTTTGTGTCCACTTCAATGCTTTTATGAAGTGACAAAACTTATATGAATTGTTTGAAGGGTTGTTTTTTGAGAGATTCAATTCATTTTAGTACTTTCTATATCTGCTGGGGATATTTAAAAGTGTGAGTGATCTAAGTTGTTTTTACTTATTTTTTTGCCATAAACCCAAGACCCTTGGGATAAAACATGGATATTTGAGGAGATAATTATATTATTATTGAATCCTGCCACATTGCAAAAATTTTGACCACCACTTTTCAGGAAATCGCTTACATGATCATTCTTGTAGCAAACATTTAAATATATTCACAGATCCTTCTTAATATGAAAGAACTTATTATTTTTATGAAATGAACAGCAACCAAGAAAAAATAGCCCCCTGCAATACCAAACCTGTTTATTTCCTATCACTTCTCACTTTTAGATGAAGGATTGGGTAGTACTGTGAATCAATATATTTGCTGAAATTATCCAAGACTAGCAGTTAGTCTTTATACTTAGCCATAAGGAAGTAGGGGATAACTTAATTTCCATATTATATCACCTCATCTTCATGCTTCATTTGGAAACTGCTTTCAATCTTTAGTTGAACCTACAGAAATAAACTCAAGCGGGATAAATCATTGACTAGCTACTTACATATTTATTTAGTCAAACTAAATAAATTGTAGTAAGTGCAATAATATAGAGGATGTTAAATGCTTCCTTTTATTGGCTAAAGTGTTACATTTGCTCCATTTTGTGCTGAATGTTGAAAGCGTTTGCTGAAAATTGTTTTCAGTTTATTGTCATTGTTTTCCTTACTAAGTTAGAAAAGTGTTAAAGCTAGATGAGTTATTAGAGACCACTTTTGATATTCATTAGAAAAATAAATAAGAATTGTTTTTCCAATAAAATTATGGTTTTTCATTTTTTAAAACAGCATCTGTTGTATAGACATTAAAATATTTAGAAAAGTTAATATTTTTTAATAGTCATAGAGCACCTGTATTAGTCTGTTTCTGTTGCTTATAACAGAAATATCTGAAACTGGGTAATTTGTAAAGAAATAATATTTATTGCTTATAACTGGTTTTGGTAACTGGTAAGTCCAAAGTCCAGGGAACACATCTGGTGAGAGCCTCATTCTTAGTGATGACTCAAAGTGCCACAGGGTATCATATGGCGAGAATGGCAGAAGCGAGAGAGAGAGAGAGAGAGAGAGAGAGAGAGAGAGAGAGCAAGCTTCTCATGAGCTCTCCATTTGAAGCCATCAGAACCACACCCATAACCACCATTAAACCATCAATGGATTAATCCATTCACTAGGGCATAGTCCTCACTATCTAATCACCTCTTAAAGGCCCTACCTTTCAATTACCATCATAGGATTTCTCACCCTCTTAATACTGTCACAGTGGGAATTAAGTTTCCAACATGAGCTTTCAGGGGACAAACATATCTAAACTACAGCAGTACTCGTATGGAATTTACAGAGAGAAAATGACTGTACTTACCTCACACCCTCTTAAGCCATCACTATTCTCATATTTTATTTCCTAAGCAAATAGTAAACAATAATGAGTTCTGTTTAAGTGAAAAAGATGAAGTTAAACAAAGTCTGAGTATTAATTCATTATCAATAGAATTGCCATGATATACTTGTGGAATACATCTTGATCTATGCCCTAAAATATATTTGATAAGATATCTTCATCTTAGAATATGGAGAAAGCTCCCTAGAATCTTGTGTATTTCAACATTACACTTTAATTCCTTACAGTTTAAAGATTGGAGGACAGGAAAGCGAAGTATATCTGTTATCTTAATAAATTTACAGTAAGGAACTACATTGTAGAAATAAAGATTTGTTTTTAGGGGTTGTTTTGTTTTGTTTTCAGCCAGTTCATGTTAGATTTATATTTTTTAAAATTTTTGTAGCATAATGCTATTGGACATTGAGAGTGACAAATCTGAAAAAGTACACTGTGACCTCAGGACTGTTCATTTTAATAAAAAGCTTTATTGGAATACTTCTTTTAAATATTTTTAAGCTCGCCCATCTAGCTTTATGTACAAAAACGTTTGTATTAGTCCATTTTGTGTTGCTATAACAGAACACCTGAGACTGGGTAATTTATAAAGAACAGAGGTTTATTTGGCTTACAATTCTGGGACAGCTGCATCTGGCATGGGCCTCAGGCTGCTTCTGCTCATGGCGGAAAGCGGAAGGCAACTGGTGGGTACTAGCAGATCACATGGCAAGAGGAAGAGATCACATGGAGAGAGACAGAGAGAGAGAAGTAGTTAAGTCTTTTAAACAACCAGCTCTCGAAGGAACTAACAGAGCAAGGTCTCACTCAGGACCCCCATCCCCCAGGGAGAGAAATCAATCCATTCATGAGGGATCTACCCCCATGACACAGCTTCCAACACTGCCACATTGAGGATCAGATTTCCACATTTGTTTTGGTAGGGATAACACATCCAAACTCTATCAGTGTTCATGAGATTTCTCCCCCAAACTCTGAAGTTAAACTAACAGCCTCATCAGAAAAACCTTATAGCTCTGGAGAAACAAAAAAGTAGGCTAAAGATACAAATGCAAAAGGGAACTTTGTGGAAAGATACTTCATCCAGGTGCTTTATAGGAATGGCAATATCCAGAGCTTTTTATAGATACATAGTAGTTAAGGGCATGAATAAGATCATGAATCAACACTGCCTAATTTCATATTCTAGCTTACTACTTAAGCTGTTTTGACTTTATAGATTTTGTTTGATATTACCTAAATAGTTGCCACCAAGAAGTAAGATTTTGTCTGTAATCGAGTCTATTTCATAAACAAAATCTAAAGGTTTATAGCAGTAGGGTGAGATATAGAAAGAAGCTATCATACCACACAGACACTTTTCAATTACACTTAAAATCAGTGTACCCTATGGAAAGTATAAATGAGACTTTGAATGTAGATTATCCTTCATTTATACTTCCTGAAAACCCCTTTTTCATTTTATAATCCCACTGAATAGTTTTAGCTTTAAATATTCTATAAATCAGAGGAGTTTTAGGGATACTTCGAAATGTATCTTTTTAAAAAATTTTAACGTCTCAATATACATTGTAGTTGATTTTCATGACCCTTTACCCGTTCCTCTTCTCCTGTTCCTATCTCCCCTCTCCCCCCACATCATATCTATTCACTTGTCTTAAAAAGTTCAAGGAGTTGTTGTGATTGATGTGTATTTAAGTCTCAGGTCTATCGTGAGCATTAAATCTGTCAATTAGGTGAAGATGGATGGTGGTTTCCATAACAGGGGACTAAACGGTATTAGGTAGAAATTGTCAGAAAGCAATTTCACCGCTATCTTAAAGTAGATGACCTTCAGAGTCCCCAGAGATGAATGCTAATTTTGTCAACTCTGCTTTTTTGTTTGTTTAAGTTTAGGTTCTGTTTTTAGGCTACAGTTTTTCAGTTTTAGCTGGAATATAAGGGAAAATAGTTGAACAAAATCTTAAGAAAGGAAGTTTAAAATAATCTGTGCTTCTAAAGGCTAGAAAATATTGTAACCATTTACTTAGAAATGTACTATAAATTCCTCTAATTTCAGGTTTTTTTAGTGCATCTCTCTTAAGATAAAAATTTTATAAACATCTTAATTAAATCATGTGTAGTTTTTGTGTTCAGCCACTGCAATCTTTTTGGAAGTAAGCAAAGTATAAATAATAAATTAATTTTTGTAAGAGCAGTAAATTTAAAATTAGATTTTTGATCCAAATGCAGTGCTTAACATATAGAAAATTAAAACAAGCCAGTTTATGGCTATTTGCTGCCGTAAATGCAAGTGTGACGACTAAATAAATGTTTCACCAAAGTTTCAGAGGGTTTCTTGGGCCAAGCTAGCCATTCATGTTACGATTTACTGGCTGGATACTGAAGATTAATACAATGAATAAGATATTCTTTAATCATGATTAGTGAAAACTGCCCTCTTATCACAAATACTGAAGCTCCTTTAAAATTTAAGACACAAAACAAGAGATCCTGTTTGGTTTTTATCTTTCTAGATATAACAACAACTTTAAGATAAAACATAAAATTAAATTAACTGATATGTGGACAGCAACCTGTGTGGATGAAGTGGGAGAAGGCAACACCAATGCCATGAAATCCTTTGTCTTGGGCTGGCCCACAGTGAACTTTGTGGCCACTTTCAGGTAAGAACCTCAGCTTGTCCTGTATTTACCTGGGTTAGCTACTGTGATAATTTCTTGTCTGGAGAGAAAAATTTAATAAAATCTTGTTCCTTTAATTTTTTAAAAGAAAATGTTTTATTCTGCTTGAGTACTCACTCGATCACTCATGTTTTGACACACCCCCCCAATGAAAATACTTGTGTGCTTTATGTTTCTCCCAAAGAGCTTTTAATTAAAATATGTGAAAATTAATGGTAAATATTGGGAACTCCTGGGATCATTTTCCATCATTATTAAATGATTATTAAATGTCCAATTAAGTTTGACTAACTAGTTTATACTGACAAAAACTTTCTAAAGAAAGTTTTTCATTATATAAATAAAATTAATGTCATGAAATACTGGGTTGCCTGAATTGTATATTAAGTCTGATTTAGTATCTATAGAAATATAATAATCAGAAGCAAATTTATGAGTTTAAGGAGTAAAAGTTATCCCAAGACTCACTTTTTGGCTGAGATGGGGTTGGAGAATATATGAATACAAAATATTTGTCGTCTTATCCTGAACATACTTAATTGTACTTTTCAGTTAGGGTGAACAACCAAAATTCACACCTGTGAATTTTAAACAGTGTGCCCCAACTCCAGTATTTATTTTACACTTAAGAGTTAGTACTTATCACATGCAAATGATGCTCTTCATTCTGCTTCTCTTCACACTACCACCAAACTCCTTAGGCACCATTCTAAAGCCACATAACTAAAATTTTCCAAGCTGTTAATTTTCCATTAAAGTACAGGCATGTCATTATATTCTGTTTTGCAGTATTGGCCTACGCCAAGATTTTAACAGCTTATTTGGAAGAAACATGTATTTGTATCATTCTCTGCATGATGTATTTCTGTAAAGGACACTTCAAAAAGTTTGTGGAAAAGTAGAATTGAAAGATAATATGAATCTTTCCATGAACCTTTTGAAGTATTCTCCATATTATCATTACCTATTGCTTAATCTTCTTGGAGTTGCAAGTGAAAGGAAGCAATTTCAACTGAGGGATGTGACTACATAATATTTTTAATCAAGGATTTTCCATGAAACTTCTTTCTAAGAAGAGGGGAAAATGTGGAAACAAGTTTTACATACATTGTATTGCTCAAACTATGGTTCTTTACCCAAGTGATCAAAGTTAACATTACCAGTGATGTCATGTAGATATCATATACCCCTTGATATAATGTGACGAGAAAAGCAATTCATCTCTGTGATATTCCTACCCCCAAAACAATAATCTCAGTCTAATCATGAGAAAAACATACAGGAAACACAAATTAAGAACATTCAATAGGTTATCTGACCAGTACTCTTTAAAACTGTGAAGGTTAAAAAAAAAAAAAAGGCAGACAAACAAAACAGGGAAAGATGGAGAAACTGTCACAGACCAATCACTAAGGAGACAAATGTAATGTGCTATCCTCAGTTGGCTCCTAGAACAGAAAAAGATCATTAATTAAATAAAAAACAAAAGTGGTGAAATCTGAATAAGATCAAGAGTTTGTTAATAGTAATGTACCAATATTGGTTTCTTAGTTTTAACAAATAGGCCATGATAATGTAAGAGGATAACATTAGAGGAAACTGGCACTGGATGAGTAGTATACAGGGAATCTCTGTGTTATCTTTGTAACTTTTCTGGAAATCAAAAATTATTTCAAAATTAAGTTTATTTTTTTAAAAAAGTAAAGTGTTGAGTTCTGCCTCTGGAATGCAGAGTGAGGTCTTAACAGACTGACCACCCTACAGATAACAACTGTAAACTCTGCATAATATACAAACAGCAACTACTGAGGGTTTTGGAGAGTGAACAAAAGTTGAAAGATTTGGGAGAGGCGTTGAAACTTGGAAGAAGGCACCACACTGGGTGCGTTTACTATTTTTAAGGCTTTAGCTTGAGGTCAGGCTGTAGTCACATCATGGTATGGTGCTACCAAAACTGACAAAAGCCCACAATCTTTCTGGGCTGAAGAACTAGAATACAAAGTCCAGATCAACCACAGTTATTGGAAAGCAAAAGTAGAAATCTCAGAAAGGAGTACATTAGAGAAGGGAATCTCCAAATTCTGTGTATAGATACTGCCCAAGTCTGTGGCTGATTGCTGAACCTCACATGCATGGGATAGACTCAAAGCACTTTAAACCTAAGACTAAAAGAATTGAACTGAGCTGCTGCCCACCACAGGTAAGATAGAATTTGTAGCTTCATCTAATCAGGTTAGTTGTCTGTTAAAACAAAAACATCAACACTGTTTTGCAGTTATAACAGAATATGGTCTCCAAAACAAAACATTCATAATGTCCAGAATACAATCTAAAATTTCTTGACATATGAATAACAAGGAAAGAGAAAAGATAATAAAAGCCAATCCTGAGATGACCTATGTGTTGAATTCCCAGAAAAGAACTTTAAAGCAGCTTTTTTAGGTATGCATGATAGATAAAAGGAAAATTCAATTGAAATTAATAAAAAGATAGGAAATCTCAGCAGAGAAAAAGAAAATATAAAAAGGACCAGATAAAAATTCTAAAACTGAAAACTGCAGTATCTCAAATAAAAAATCTCCCATATGGCCTTCCTTGCAGAATGGAAATGAAAGAGGAGTCAGTGAATTTGAAGATATATCAGTTCAAATTGTCCAATCTGAAGAACGGAGAAAACAAAGATTTTTTTAATGAAAAAATGTATCAGAGACTTGTGAAAAAATATTAAAAGATATAATATACGTATTAATGAAGTCTGAAAAAGAGGAGAGAGAGGGTTTGGAGCAGTAAAGAAATAATGGTTAAAAACCTCCCAAATTTGGTGGAAGACAAAAATGTACATATTCAGGAAGCACAGTATTCCAAAAGGAAGAGTATGAAGAAAACGACACCTGGCCATGTTATAGACAAATTTCTGTAAATCAAAAGAGAAAATTCTTGAAAGCAGCCAGAGAGAAAACAACATGTTACATATAGCAGAACTGCAATTTGAAATTTTGTGAGATTTTCATTAGAAACTATGAAGGGCAGAAGACAGTGGAACAACATCTTTAAAGTGTTCAGATAGCCCAGCAACCACCACTGAGCACCGCAGGAAGCGCCATGGGCTCTGGGCCATGGGTTTCTGGGCCAAGATATTTCCATCCATATGCCAAATTTCTCTTCAATCTCTTTAATCTCAATATTAAGCATACTTTCTTAAGCATGGCCCTTTTCACCTGCAAAATCTTTCTAAGATAATTTATTTGTATGGCCCTTTAAGCTGCAAAAATACTCTGGAAGATAATTAACCCAGTTTTTCTGGTGTGGAAACTGAGGCCTAGAGAGGTTAAGTGACTTACGATCACCTAGCCTGCATATAATTTGGAAACCAGGTGTTTGAATTCCAAATCAAGTTGTTCTTTCCACTGTTAAGAAATACCTCCCACTGGTATAATACCATTTGTAAAAGAGCAGTAAAGGAGGACACTGGGTCTGTCTTGTATCTATCCAAGAGGATTTAATGAAACCACACTTGACTATGTAGTTTTTCCTAAAGGGCATTTTCACAGCAGGATTCTCCAAAACACAGTTGTGCCGAGGTTGCAGCTTACATGTGTAACTACATCTGTTACATGTGTAACTACATCTGTTACAGGCTGTTGATATTTTCACCTGGATTGACAATCTTAAACATGCTAGCATAGTTTTTTACATGGTTTAATTTTTTCTCTCTCATTTTCTTTGATTGCAGTTCTCCAGAACAAAAGGAAAAATGGTTCTCTCTCCTTCAGAGGTACTTTTTCAGTATATGTGTTTTTAGTCTTTAACCTGTAATAAATGAATTAAAGCCTTTTCTGCAGAGATGTTCCCCAAACTATTTTCCTTCTCTTTGGTAGAAATTGTTCATTTGTCCTCAGAATAAGCTGTTGTTTAGATTGTACATTAGCTACTACTTACTGTAAATAATGTTCTCTCATTACATGTATTTCGTACTTTCTCAGAAGGAGAACATTGAGGTCTAGTTAGATCATTTTAGACAGAATTTAGGTAATATTCTCTCCCATCTCTTTCTGTTGTCTCCAACCTACCAATTGGAACTATCAGTTTCCTCAAAGTGTATACTGTTTCCACAAATTCAGGGCTTTCTGCTGAGCACCTCAAAAATGAATTTTATTCCTGCTATTGAACATACAGACTAAAATGGTCAACTTAGGCACGTCTGTTAGACCCACAATTTTTTCCCTTTTCTCCCCTCTCCTGCTTCCTAAGCAATGGGATAACCAAGATTTACCCTCTGCTGGAGAGCTAAATGAGAAGTCAAAAGCCATTGCTTTGGTTCATCCTAGTTAAAAGTATCATATATGTTCCTGTACTTTTTAGTAAGGTGCCAGACCTGTCCAGAGAAGACAGGGAAGCTTTGAAGATTAAATATCTCCTAGAGGTGACTTTAGCTGATTGTGCTTCTCAAACCTCATCTGACATGTATGTCCCATTCTTTTTTGTGCCCATGCCTAATGTCCTGATTTTTTAAAATTTCCTTCCAACCCATGATGTAATCTGAGTTTGCTGAGTCTTTCCATTTGTCTTTTTTAAAACAGCATATACGTAGTATATTGAGAATATTAGCAAAATAGATTGATTTTTAAAATAAGCCATTAGCGAATTCCATCTGACTCAGTGTTGTTTTGAATTGTTGTTGCATTTGATTAGATACATCAATGTAGAGAAAGAGAAGGACTACCCAAAGAGCATTCCGCTCAAAATCTTCACCAAGGACATTGGAAATTGTGCCTATGTAAGTGTTTCTAAGCCAGAAAATTAAATTCCAAGTCCCTGCATGAATAAAAAGAGAGACAGGGAGGCAAACAGACTGTGTATGTGCTATAGAAGGTAGGCATTTTGAAACACGATAGGGGGAAAATGCATTTTCCTGGATATATTTATGTCTTTGTATATATGAAAAGTAAACCTAGCAAAAATAAAGCAAGAAAGATTCATATTAACTACAGTATTTAACATTTACACTTGGAAAGAATATTGCTTGTCAGATGTCTTTTTCCTCCCTCTGGCATGAATGTTTCTCTGGATCTTTTCAATAGCAGCTGCAGAGGCTTTTAGTAAATCTACTTCCATGAGGTATTTCCTTTTAGTATTAAACAGTTTTTTTTCCAACGTATCACTTCTTAAGTAGAGAGTGGTTTTGAAAAGTTTTCATTCTTTAAGTTTTTAGGGATTGAATCCCTCAGGTTAATAAGTGGAAGATCTGAGAAAGATGATATTTATAAGGGAATCAGCATTTTTCTAGATCACAGTATTTGTCGTTTTGGTCAAATTAATATTAATTCTTTAACCCTAGTTGTTATGTTTAATTTGATGACTGAAATTATAGTACAAGGGCCAAGATGTTATCAGTGATGAACAAGTTGGAAACTTATGAAAGTTTTTATGATACTATGGACTGTCATACTTCACAGCAGCTCTAGATTACATTGGATAGCTTTATTTGTGTGTAGAAAATACATGCAAAACAGTTATGTTTGGGAGAAAAGCAAAAGCTATGCAAATGTTCTGACCAACTCCTGAGTGTGAGATATCGCTGCTTGAGGAAAGTACTCAGATTTTTATGGTATGAGACTACAGAGATCTCCTGCAGCAAAGTAGGAAAACAACAACAACAACACTTGTTTCGGCCTGCTTTCATTCGACTGTTGTGGCAGTTGGTTACAATCAGGATTTTCATGGAAAATCCTTTATCACTTTTTTTTTCAGTATATGGAAAGTGTGTGCTTGAGAAAGGACTGATGTCCCCCATTTTGAAAGAGAAGACAGGAGGTGTGGTCAGGTTGGGTGTTCTGTTTTTATCACTAGTACCCTAGATAAGTCAAGGGTGCTGTGACACACTATATCCTTTGCTCTCTGAAGTAGCTTTCATGGCAGTAGTCTCTTACAGGGAGCCCTGCTTCCAGAAAGAGTGATTTCCCCAATTACGAGTGCATCTATGGGAAGTATTCTTTATCCTTGGTCTTCAGTTAGGCACAACCTGTCAGTGAGTTCTGCTAATATGGAAAGGAATTGCCACATTTTCAGTTTTGTCTGTTTGTTTTGTTGTTTGTTTACTAGCCAAAGAGCCGTATCTGCCGAAATTCATTTTTTTCATCTACCAGAAAGGCAAGCAGGAAAAAATACACTTCCTATAGCACTATTTTGAACATATGTGCCTAGTGTTAAGAAAAACCATTACCTTAAGAGACCAGGTAATTGGGAAGATAGATTCTTCACTACAAAAGACTTCATGAGAGATTTTCTTTAAATTGAATTGAATGGTTTTCAGACTTGGGAAAAAAAAAAGAAAAAGAAAAAAGCAGAAGCCTTTTTTGAAGTTATATGTCAAGTTACAAAGCTCAGTATGTAGTATAACTATGCCACTCTGGTAGAAAACAGGCACCGGATTGGGCGTTCCAAGCCCTTTTTGTTGTGCTCTGAGACACTTTTGCATAATCTTTGGGATAGAAGGAGGACAATTTGAAATCAGTGCACTTAAAAAAAATTGTTTTAAATAAAATTCAATTAACTAACAACTTTTAAAGGCAATTTGTCATGTGAAGTAATTGACTTATTGGGAAGACATAATATAAGGGAACAACAATTGATGAATTATCAGTGGATTTCACTTCGCTTTATTTTTATATCATTTTTTCTTTTATATTATTTTTTTTCCTTTTATGCTACTTATTTGTACCATTTAAGCCCTTCTATCAGCAGCCCTGATCGCTTATTTATCTGATAATTATCATATTTATAACCTATGTGCATAGCAAAAATATTTCCTTTTTGATAACACAACACTGTCGTATATTTACATAATATATTTTGGAATGCAGTGAGCTCTATAGATAGCTCAGAATCTTGTTAATCCCTTTTCTGTTTGTAGCATGCAAATTGTCTGTTTTTAAGTAGCAATTCTCAATGTAGTTTAGCACGGAGCTATTACAGATACCCTATTGAATGGCAGAGTTGGTAATAGAGTAGAGCTTCCTAAACTTTTCAGTTTTTTCCTAGACTCATCAGTTTTAAATTCTCTGAAGATTTTAACAATAAGAATCTTAGTAGCCACAATGCCTAACACATAGAAAGTGCTCAATAAATAGCTGTGTTTTAAAATTCTAACCTTTAAATGTCTTTCATAACCAGTTCTTATTCTGATTTTACCTAAACTGACTTTATACCATGGAAAGAAATAAAATCCTATATTGTGAAAACAGTACTAAGGAAGAGATATAAAGAGATTCAGCTCTCTCCCTTTTTTATTACCCATTGCGCTATGGAAATACAACTATGGAAATGAGGCAGAACACCAGCCTCACTGAATTTTTTTTTTATTGTACTCTCTATGAAATATATTTAGTCTTCTCCTTACTTGTTTAAGCTCTTATATTTTGTGAGCCACACATCTTTTATTTTGAGAGAAATAAATGTTTTATTAAAGGGCATAATATATAAGGAAATGAAAGTAAATTATAGTCAAAGGTTTATATTCTACTTAAGTCATGTGCTTTACTCTGTCCACACTTGAAATCGGGTTTGAAATTTTATTTATAACCACCTAAAGGAAATCAGGATTTGCCTTTGGATAATCATTTGGCAATTATTATTTGTTCACCTGTTTTAAAATTCTTTATTCATAGCTCTATTTCTTATTTCTTTTTTTTCTACAGTCTAAAACTATAACAGTAATGAATTCAGATACAGCGAATGAAGTTATCAACATGTCATTAACAATGCTAAGGATAACTGTAAGTTACTCTGCTAGATATTCTTAATTGAAAACAAACCTTGATACTTTAGAGTCATGTAAATATTATCCCTTCCATCATAAGACAGCTGGTTATTAGATATACCAAAATCATATTTTATCCCCCAAAGCATAGAAAATAAGGACAGTAAATCTTTAATATTAGTTTAAAATATGGGTGCTATCTTCCACTCTTATTTTAAAATTTGTATGAACCAAAAAGCATAAGATTGGACTATAATTTTAGGGTGATGATGTGTATTTTTATTGTATATGCTATGTACATTTACAAAAAATTTTTTTTTGGTGTAAGATTCTTAGTAATAAAGTTTCAACTCTTTCCCTCCTTTCTACTTGTCAATATTTGACAGTTCTCCTCCCTACCTAATCATCCTATTATTATCTCAAGACACAGTTAGTCTTAGGATGATGAATTCTGAAGGATTTGCTCTGTAGTAGAATTTTTGCATAAAGAACACATGGCTAGAAGCCATTTTGCCTGGCTGTAGGTCCTGAGGATAAGATGCCTGGTACTTCTAATGAACTGGTAAATAAAAAGACAAGCTTTTAAATAGATCATGGATTTGAAGGGCTTTAGTGTATACTCCACACTTTTTCCTTTTGCTTTTAGCTTCTGCTCCTGTTTTCTGAGACAGAGGTTACCTTTTGAAATTGTTTTAGAGGAAAATATTGAAATGTTTGAGAATGAGTTGGGGAAAGAGAATTGGAAGGTTCTCCTCATTGCCTCCCTATCAATTATATAAACACCACATAATGAGTACTTTTATTAAAGAGAGTGACTCTCAGAAGGGTGGAAACTAAGGAAAGCACTTGAACAACACTATTCCTTGTGTGAGATTCCCTATAAATTTTAAAACACACTATGATGTGACATGACACATGTTTAAGACATGCCATGTATTTCAATTTGCTAGTACATGGTGCTATAGTAAGCCCTTAAAGAGCTCAGGGTTTGCCCTGAGCTCTTTAAAAATTTGGGATTAAAAAATCTGACTTATTAAATTTAGTAATGTATTTTAAATGTAATTAAATTTATATGCAGTGAGTAAAGCAGACATCTTTGCATTGATTTCTAACCTGTGTGAATGTTTTGGAAGAAAGTGAATAGTTTTAGGGGTAGGAAGGGAGATTAATTAATGACAGGATTCATTTCCTTATCTGTATTTTTCTTTTAGATAAAGTGATCCATCTCCTCAGATCCCAAAATAATTCTATTAATTTAATTAGGAATTGAGGCTATTTGAGTACACCTGGTCTAAGAGATGATCACAGTGTTTTTAGACACTATATGAAAAGAAAGGATTTTTATTAGATTGCTCGTTCCATTTGAAATATAATTTTTTGACTAGTGATGAAGTAACAAACTATGTATGTATGGTAGTGGGGGCAGTCTGTATGGTATTCTCCATAGCCAAGACCCTCCGTTATAAGGGCAGGACCATGATTGTTAATCAGAAGTTAAAGTCAAGAATATGAAATACTGCCAACAGACTTGACTATATCTGTACTAGCTTCTTTTAAAATATATTTATCGTATTCCCCCTAGAGGAATATAACCCTTCCGGGGTTATAATTCTACTAGTGAACAATTTTATTGTTTTATGTTTTCCATGACTGGGCCTATTCTCTAGATTGAATTCTCATTCTTTCTGTGCCCAGGACTGGACTTGCCCAAACTAAAACCAGTGTAGACTATGCCAATTGCCTATCTGTTCAAAGCCTCTTCTTCTCCTGCTCAGAAGCAGCTGAACTAAAATCAGCCTTTGATATTTTACTTCTTAATCATACATACAGAAGTGTTTGTGGCTTTCTGGATAACAAGGTTGTCTTTGCCAGGGACATGTTGAAGGTTAAGTCGGATATTCTCTGAGAAGTCCAGAGACATAGCAGAAGTCAGGACTCTAAAGAAGAGATTAGCCTTTTAGAACCAGAAAGTTTGTTCTTCCTTTGTAGAAAGATTTAGTCAAGATTTCACATTCCGTGGGCTACCTTTATATTGAGGGCCTGATTCCATTGAAGTTTGTGGATCCCTAGCCATCACTGGGGATTGGGGGGAGAGAGATGGGGTTTTCTAAAAAAAATCATAATCACTCCTGTGTACCTATATAGCATTTACATTGTCCCCAGGTTTTTCCTTTGACGAAACATAAAAATGCCAAAAAAAAAAAGTCCTCATCGAAGTACCAAATGTTGAAGATTTATTATGACTTTTAATTCTTTTATCTCCAAGGGCTCTGAGAGAGATTACCAGTTATGGGTCAATTCTGGCAAAGAAGCAGCACCATTCCCACTCATTGGTAAGTTTCTGTGAAAATCTAAGAGAACTATAATTAAAATTCAGTGAATACTAAGTGTCTGAGAGAATTAGTCATATGGTCCTAAATTTAAATACTATGAAATGTTAAATCTCATATGAAGAATAAATATCTACTAAACATTTCTCTGTGTTAGAAAAAATCTCTTTGCTCAAGTAGCTAATTTTATAGTTGGGAAGAAAAATGTGAATTTTCTTCTGTTTTTCACTTTATAAACAGAGCTAGCTTGCCAAACCTTTACTTTTTTTCTGTAACACAGCAATATGTATTGGTATTTCCTTTTCTTCATACACTTCTTTTTATATTCAGTTCTTGGGATTTTCTGTTCCCTTTCCTATCTACTATTTTGCCTCTCTGGAAGACCAGTCTATAATCCAGTCATGCATCTTAAACCATTAGTGAGTATGAAATACCTGCCCTGTGCCAGGAACTTTTCTAGGCATCAAAGAAAATGAATTAATCCATTTGAACATATAAATCTTCACTGGCTAATCTACTGTCACTTCACTAACTTACTTTGCTATTTCTGTAGCTCAATTACCCAGCATTTGATTTGAGGAGTATTGGTATATAGGTTATATCTCACCTTATTTAAATCATTTCGCTAAAAAATATTTTTTGATCAGTAATTTTATTCAGAGTGGTTAACAGAAACAGAGCAATTAAAATGAGGGACAATATCTGTAGCAGATTTTGAGATGATGAACACAATGAGGTTGATGACGATTTCTGTTAACAATTGAAAAATGCTTACTACCTGCTAGACATTGTGAAAAGCATTTCACATGCATCATCTTGTGCAGTCCTTTCATTTATCTGTGAGGTCACTACTGTGTAATCAGTGCTTCAAGTGATCTGAGTAATCTAAAACCAAACTTTTCTACAAAATGTGTATGCTTAGAATGTAGAAAGTGATCATGCATAAACTGAGGACAAAATTGACTTATTTCAGGGTTTTTTTCCCCCTCTATCTTAAAATTTTATTTTTATTGAAATAGTTGATTATACATATTTGTGGGGTACAGAGTGGACTATTAGTATTTGTGGACAATATATGGTGATCCAATCAGGATAATTAGTGTATTTATCATTTCAAAATGTAATAATTCTTTGTGTTCATTAACCAATTTCTCCCTAATACCCCTACCCCTTCCCACCTCTAGTAATCACAGTTCTGTTTTCTACTTCTCAAAGTTTAATGTATTATTGTGATTGTAGTTTCTTTCTTTCTCTTTTTTAGCTCTCACTTAATGTTGCCATTTTTGTAAAGTCAATGGACAACAATTAAAGTTGTCAAATTTTTTAAAACATGCTTAAAATGGGTTTTAATAAAATACATTCATTTAATTAAAACTAGGTGGATGGTAACTTTTAAGCTTAAAACATCTCCAAGCTTCATTACTAGCTCTTACTAAAAAGCCATGGAACATGACATATGATTGTCCCATGATTGAATAGCAGTTCTTATTTGTATATTTTGGGCTGGCTGGTTAGCTCAGTGGGTTAGAGTGCAGTGTTATAACACCAAGGCGAAGGGTTCCAATCCCTGTATTGGCGATATACCAAAAAATAAAAATAAAAATAATTGTATATTTTAATGTACCTTGCAAACCTCAATTGTAGATTAGCTGCTGGCTATTTGGATAAATTGATTGTTTTATTGCTGTTATAGAAGGCTTCTTTTTTCTTTGTCTTTTTTTTTTTTCTTAATTCCTAGAAGTTGCTGTATTGCTTGATATTAATTGAATATTGACTTATGTGCCTATGCCAGGTAGAAAGGAACACTAAGCATTTAGTGAGTTACATTTAGTGATAAGTCAGCAATAGAAGAGAACTTACTCTTGTGCTTAAAAAACCTGCAAACCAGTAGTGTTTGAGCTTTACACTAAGAGGATGCAATTACTTAGAGTATTAAAGGGCAAAAATTACGTTGTGATCAGATAGATGTGCAGGGTTTAGCTTTTCTAGTTTGTAAATTCCTTTTTGCATGTGTTTCTGTGTTTCTAATCCCCTGCAGTCTTCCTTCTGATTATTGCCTATGAACACCAGCCTCAGAGGGTAGCAGTGGGAGGGAAGCATAAATCAAACCAGTCCCAATGCTCTTGAGAAGCTCTACTTATATAACTAATAAAAACTAATTAAATGTTTTTCAGTCAGACATCTTGTGTTAAATAATAATAATAGTAATTCTTGACATATATAGTTCATTGTCCCTATTATTTAAATAATATTAACCACCAATGTTTACTTATTTGATCTTTACAATGCTTGTGTGATAGGGGTAGGGTAAGTATTTTAAATCATGCATTTGAGGCTGAGAGAGGACGGGATTTGCCGAAGATTTATAGATCTAGTTAGTGTCAAAGGAGAAACTAGAATACCTCTAAATATTCTTATATGCAAATAGGAGAAACCAACATTATGCAACTCACAAACTGACCTGTACATTCACTCCACACTAGATATTTTTAAAAGACTTTTTTTCTTCCTTCCTTTCTTCTCATCCTTAAAACTATTTTGGTAGGACCACCTACATTATGCTGTGGTCTCCAACTATGAGAGTGCACATGGTGATCATTCAGTCAACAAAAGGATTCCTTATACCAAAGTACCAGGGGTAAATTGCAGTACATTCCAGTTTGTAGCACACATGCTCACAGTATCAGCCTGTCTGAAGTCTACATGTAGATTTTTCTCTGTGTAGGGCATGAATATCCTTATGGAATTAAAATGAGCCACCTTCGAGACACTGCACTCCTGACACAGGGATCAAAGGACTCCACCACACCTCTCAACTTCCAGGACCCCTTCCTTATGGAACAGCTGCCCCAAGAGATGCGGTGCCAGTTCATCCTGAAGCGCAGCCGTCTGGCTATGGCCCAGCAACGGAGTGGTGAGTCGCTTCTCGTCCTTCATAGAGCCTTCTTTCAGCAAAAGTTTTCATTCCTGGACACACAGTTTGTACAAGTGAAAAGACCCAAACTTCCAGCCAGATGGGGTGATTTTTCTTTTGAATTAGCTAGGAGTTTTGAAAGGAAAGATGGAGTTTTAGTAGATCATTTTATAAATTAGCAATAGGCATGACTGATATAACCAGCAACTAATAGCAATACAATCTATCCCTTCTTTCTTTGCCATTCTTTCCCCTTTAACCTTATGGCCACTGCAGAGTCAAAGGCACTAGGCAATGCTGCAGGTGCTTTAATACCTTCTTTGTACTGTAATACACTCCACTGTGTGTTCCCCCTAAATGGTCACAGTATAAAAAGGAGGCTGTCAGTGATGGATGTCAGAAGACTCTGATGCCCTGCCTGGATCCTGGGACTGATAACTATGTGAAGACTAGGATAATTTCTACAGAAGTCTCTCTTTAGCCTACCAATTGAGTATTAATTTCCTGTGAACAGAGCTGTCTCTTACCTCCCCATTATAAAGACTCTGGAATGATAAAAATGGTGTCCAACATAATTTACCCTAACCCAAGTTTGAGTTTTAAGCTCTCAGTCTGAAATTGAGATTGTATGAGAAATAGAAAGTGGATACCAGAAACTATGAGTGGGATAACAGAAAATTGAAGCTAAATTTCTACAGTTGCCCTTATCAATTTGAACCAACTAGGGGGTCCAGTGAACAGTGGAATTGCCTTTGCAAATGAGCAAACTCGGGCCCAAGGAGTAATAAATTTAAAGGCATAGCATGGACCTTGAGAGATCACTGAAGCCACCTACCTGCCACATGACAGATTTTAGGCATCATCTGAATGCCAGATGAAATTTTGAAGTACTTCATCTGTGTGTGATCCAATTGATGTAGCATTAATGAAAAAGTAGCTCATACTGTTTTTAACCTCATTGTAGAATGACCCTACTTTAAGAAAAATGTGTATGTAGCAATCTAAACTTAGAGAAAACAGACAAATCAGCACTCATTGTGAAGAATTTTACACACCAAGATCCTTTTAAACAAAACATCTTTCAATTCATTTAAAATTGTTTAATTTATAATTTTCATATTAAAACATCTATAGATTTTTTTTTAATAATTGCAATACTAGCGTAAAACTTATCTTCCTATTCACTCCATTGATTCCAAATTTTGACATCTTATTGGGCAAAAAGAGTTGTAACTGCCCTCTCTTCCTCTTCAGCTAGCCTTTGTTCATTTTTTCTTTTCTGCTTTCTTGCTATTGTTAAAGAGTTGAATAACGAGGACAGAAGCTGTGGCACACAAAAGCTACAATATTTACTATCTCGACCTTCCCAAATGATTTGTCAGGTCCTCATTTACAATAACACGTCTAGTTTTTGTGCATGGAAACATGGAAAAACAAAACAAAACAGTTTTTCCTCTCTGGAAGCCCAGATTCCTCCTGTCTACTTATAACCTACAACACTGTATCACTTTCTCCATCTTTTAGTCAACTCCTATTTTTACTTCTTTTCTTATCCAACTTGAATTCCATGATTATCATGATTATCTCTCTTGCAGATAACCTCAGCTTCTTTGACCCTCTTTTCTACTTTCCTATGTACCTAGTAAAATTCCTTCGTTAGATGAACTCTAAAGAAACACTGCTAGAGGAAATAATACAGCAGCAGGGCAGTTTTATATCACTAATGACCACCCTCAAATGGGCACTCTATACTGGCTAGAGAGTCTTAACTTTTTCTCTAAGGCATTTTCCAACTCCTTGAGTCAACTGTTCTGTCTGAATCCCCTCCATACACATATACACACTTAATCCCGTCACTTTCTGTTGATGGTGACCTGGCCTCCAACTCTAAACTTTACTGAAGTCAACAGTAAATTAATAGATCGGTCATCAGGGACTCCCTCATCTTGCCAACACCGGTGTACAAACTTACCGTGAATTCATACCAGTCATCTTCTCCTGTCCTGTAACAGTAAGTTGAACTTTTGGACTATAAAGCTGTTTGCTCACTTCCTTGGGCTGTTCTGAGGGGGTGCTATAGAGAGAGGTATCATGGTTTTCCATCCAGTAAAATGTGAGCTTCATGAAAGCAGGGATTTTGGTCTGTTTTGTTCACTTCTGTATTGCCAGAACCTGCAACAGTGCCTGGCATATGTAAATGAATATTTACTCAATGAATATTTGTTTAATGGATAATCAAGTTAATTTTTAGATTTGTTATCTCATTAAAGATACAAAGAGAATCTTTATAACTATGCTAAGGAGAATAATATTCTCTCACTCTACCTTTTTTACCCATGTTTTCAGAACTATTTCTCTGGGTCTGTTGTCAATTTCAATTAATTTGACTGATAATCAGAGTAAGAATCCTAAGGGTTTTACTCAGTTTTGACAGTGACTTGCTTTCTAAGTTAAATTATAGGCATCCTCTGCTTAGTTTCTTTCTTTTGGAAATTAGGATAATGGTAGTTCCAGTGGTAGATGATTCGTGGCAAATGGGATCAGGGATGGAGTAACTATAGCCCAATGGTGCCAAAGCCAAGCTGGATATCAGAATCACCTGTGCAACTAAAAATTACAGGTGAACCACCTATGTGGGTTTTTTTTTTTTTTTTAATACAGAAGATTTTGATGAACAACTGTTTCAGAAACCACTGAATTAGATTGGGGGTCAGCAAAGTTTTTCTGTAAGGGGCTCGATAGTGAAATTTGCAGGTAGATGCTTATGTAACAAAAGAAGGAAAATTTCCATGTTTTTTATACTGATGGAATTCAAAATATAATTGAGTATAATTTTACATAATACAGGTCTACTAATAAGAGTTGAATTATTTGGAGGGGGATAAAATTTGACTTAATTGGGTTTTAAAGTTCGTGACTTAATCGTCAAAATCGATTGCAAATGTTCTGATCTGTAATGAGATTTTTATATTTCATCTTGGAAAACGTTTTCACACAGATAGGTACTGCCAAATATCGATATCATTCTATGAGCATACAATCCTAATTGAGCACATTTCTCTCTTAGATGGCATTTGTAGACTTGTGTTAGATTCTTCTTCATTTCATGGAAGATAATCACTTCCAATTGCAGGTTAAGTGGAAGCTCCTCAATTTAATAAATAGATTTTGAGTTATGATATTTTCCTCTTGCGTGGAGATTGGTAAAACACTACTAGAGTTATCGTTTGAACTCGGAAAATATATGTGCTGCAGACTTGTGTGGGACTAGAGATCTTGCTTCTTGTTTTGACAGCACCAGAAGTGTATAAAGCAGCTTGACATTACTTGTGATTAAATATCGTTGAATGACTTTACTGCATTAAAAGTTTTATGTATAAATATTGTTTTGCCTTGTAATTTTAGGTGGGATTCATTAAGAAACATCAAATCTACAGGAAAAGTTAACTTATAAAGCCATTCAATGTCCAGTAATAGTGATTGAAAGCAGTTCTTCTCATTCATAAAAAGTTTAATCTCAGCCCAGAATTCAAAACATCATTATAAAACTTTACCACTGCTGAGCCATTGAACTGCTCTGTGATAGTACAA
The DNA here is from genome assembly GCF_027409185.1 of Cynocephalus volans. Lineage (NCBI taxonomy): Eukaryota > Metazoa > Chordata > Mammalia > Dermoptera > Cynocephalidae > Cynocephalus > Cynocephalus volans. The sequence goes on from NC_084463.1 coordinate 86,043,955, forward strand.
GAAAGGCTAATATTTGGCTTCTATTTCTGACGATTCACAAAACTGACAATGGTTAAGTCCATGAGAGTAAATGAAGTTCACTGCTGACACTACTAATCCAGTAACACTTTATAGATTGAAATATTTTCCCTGAGTACCACTGATCAATACACTGAATAAACCATACGTATTAAACATTTTAAAATTTTACTACCTTTGTAAATTTGTTGAATCACACCGTTTTTTCACTCCACACATTTGCTACATCATCAGACATAACACATTTTAGCAGATTCCACTTCAGGTGGTGCTGAATTATTTTCTCAAATTCTTTCAAAATATTCTCACCCATAGTTGTTCTATGCAGTCTGTTTAAGGCTAATTCTTCAGTCACTTCAAACGCGGCATCAACTTCTTGAATAAGCAACTGAGCAGTATTGGTAACATCTGTCAACTCATTAAGAACCAAAGTGAGTCACCTGCCTTGTTTTAGTTGACTATTGATATTATTCCTGATGTCCTCAACTATTTGATCAGCTATTCTCACTAAAAGGCTAATAATCTTAAATCTAGTTTCTCTGGGCTCATTTCTTCATCTACTACAAGCACACAGGATTTCATCAATTCACCATTAGTAAATGGCTATCCTTTCTTGGCTAACAAATGAGCCACTCAAATTTACTTTTTTTGCAGTCTGTTTTCATTTTTTGTCTTTGTGAAAAAATTTTGTGGTGATGAGATATTTTATTTTAAATATTCTAATTTTTCTGATCGTTGCTTTCTTTTAAGTTGGGGATACTGTGATTGTTAGTGTTTAGTCTGGTAATGTCAACATTTATTGACAAGTGCTTAGTCAGGTAAAGTTGACATATATTTTTTCACCATGGCTGTTATGTCGTTGCACAGTAACCACAATACTTTGCCCATTGATTCAATAACAATGTCATACACACTTCACGGTGCCCTAAAAACTCAGCACTGGAAGTCTACTTTTCTTATTTTGACATGATGAATAATAAAAAAAATAGATTTGCAGTATCATGACACATGTGGCACTTGAAACATTGTCAAAATATAATGGAGTCACTGA